>NC_088708.1:70539348-70861167 GCF_963576615.1 Watersipora subatra | reverse complement strand
GGAAATATCTAGTCGAAAGCAAACACATGTGTTCATTGGTCGCATAACTATCGGCCCACCGTTCGATAGGCATGGCTTTGTTGTATTACTTTCGCGCAATAGAAATGCTGCTAACCTAGACTACGTCGATCTGAAGACGACCCGCAGAGGTTTTAGGTTTTGTTCACACCGTTATATCGCCAATACGCAATATCGACAGGTGTAATTCTCATCGAATGCTTCTATATCACAAATAGTCTGTCGCTATGGTGAAATAAAAATGGCGGTTCATAGCGTGCTTGTCGACTAATCTAAAATTGAACGCCGGAAAACGCCAAGTTTGCGTATTTAAAGTCAAATTTACTATAGTTATGGATACACACATTAGAAATCTTTTGGCATCAGTGGAAAAAGGTGATTAACCATTTACCTGATATATTTACTGGTGGTTGCTCATTCATTCATTTTGCTTTGCTATATATTTATACTAAATAATCACATTCGTACCTAAGATGCATTATAGTGGTGTGCAAACCGACCAAGCCTGCCAACTCTCACGCATTGGGCGTGAGACTCACGCAATCACATCAAAGAAAACATGAAAATGAGTGAGAAATCCGTGAGATTTTTGCCCCAATTTCTACAATTTTATATATACTATCAATGATACATCAATTGCCCCAAAACCAAATCTTGGGTTGACAGGCTTGAAAACGACCTTTTTTTGATTGGTCAGCACATATACCAAATATCACAGGTATAATAAGCCACTTAAAGCTTATCAAATAACTGGAGTATAATCTAGAGAGTAACTTTGATTCAGGTCTGGCATTGTGTATCAGACATCAGTAAGCTTACTTTGGAAATGGTGCTTGTGGATGTTTTGCATTTTTTTGAGAAAAACTGGTTTATCTCATGATAGTAAAATGATACACTTTATAAAGCAAAAATTGCTGCTGAGGAGCTCTGCCAATGGCCTGCATAAGCTCTATTAACAAGCGACAGTCCAAGAACATTGATATCACATGTGTTCCTATGCATCATAATGCCGTGACCTCGTAAATATGTATCTGATAGCTGCTCAACAGGGCATGTTTCTGGTCTAGTTTGCTGGGTCTCCAATGCGATTTAAGAGAATATAAATTTTTTTCAATATATACCTACCATTGGCAAAATGGGATCCTCCACTATGAACTCCTTTTGAACTCAAAAATGCCCTTGGTTAGCCAATCAGGTCGGGACTCACTTGCCTATTAGTCTGCCAGCTAACTGCTTCAAATAATTTTTAAATGCTTTGCACGTGTATTACAACAATAGAATTCTGCCATTCTCACTTATGGTTGCAAATATCTTATATTGAGAAATATGCCGTCCGCTCGTAGTCAATGCTATTTGTCAAAGAGGCTTTTCGTACTTTGCCAAACACAAGTCTTGCCAGCTTACTAATTTTTTGTTTTTGTTTAATTGCAATCAAGCTTAGCTCAAATATGCCATGTGGTACATATTATAATCAAGGACCCACATTATTTGCCAACATTAGTAAACAACAAAGTAAACATTGATGCAAATTAATTTAGTATTACAGATTCATTGAGCAAAAACGAAACTTGGATAGTTGACTGTTTGACTGTACCTTTGCTGAGATTAAACACTGACCATTTTTCATGCTATGCTACATTCTTTTAGTTGATTTTGAAGTCATTTTGAAGCAGTTAAGACAGCCACCTTTGATGGCTGTCTTAACTGTTTTAATTGAAAAGAATCATGTCTAACTTTTAATGTTTAATTTAATTTTTAATCTTTTGTATTCAACTATTTCTATCATGAGTGCCAAGTGTTGTTCTAATTTTTTAGCATGAGAATATGCGTGTTATAATTTGAGAACATAAACCGGAAGAGACTGGTCTTTTCGTGTATTCTTGTAATCTTTGATAACAGAAAAATAACAATACTACTGTATGATTTAGCGCATGTACCGGAACTAGTTGTGTTCAGGTTTGGATCAGGTCAAAGCCCCGCTGTTGTGAGTAGGTGTCTAATGTATGGTAGTTCATCTTGAAGGAGTTGGGATTTGTTGAGTTTGAGTCCAGTTTGCTGAGCACATTCAAATAGGACTTGTAAATTACAGTCATGCTGTTTTCTGGTGGTCCCATAGATAAGAATGTCATCAGCCACTACTGTTATGCCATCTAGTCCTACGAGAGCCTTCATCAGTCATCTTTAAAATTTCTCTTGTGCTGAGGCGGTTCTGAACGACATCCTCAAGTGCTTATATTTTTCTTTTGGAGTCCAGAAAGTAGTCAGATCCGTAGATTCGTTAGCCAGGGAAATTGGTAAAACCATTCTTTAGCATCGCATAGTGAGAAATATTTGGCGTTGTTCGAGTATAGTAAGATGTCATCAAGAGTTGGCATAACAAAATGATTATGTTTGATACATTGGTTGAGGTTTTGTGAATCTATACATATGTTGATCTTGCCGTTTCATTTGCGTACGAGCTGTAAATGGCTGATCCATTCGGTTGGCTCATCCACCTTAGCAATGATTCCATGCTGCCCCAGTTCATTAATGGCATCTATGAGGTCGCCTTTTGTAGACAATGGAACTTTACAAGGGCGTAATTGTATGGGTCGAGAGTCACGTGTGAGTCCCATTTTAAACCCTTGTTTGAGTTTTCCAAGCACAGTAAAAATTTTATCATAGTCCGTCAGTAGCGTGTCAATGCTTTTGTCAGTAGTCGTAAAGTTAACATTCTCTTGATTGTCGTTTACTACTAATTGAAGTAGGTTGAGTTCTTGGCACGCCTTCCTCTATAGAATGCTGTGCTGCCTTGTTTTAACAATTAAAAACTTCAGAGTCATGTACTTTCCCTGTTTGTTTTGTAATGAGAGATGTATCCAGCCTAAAGGAGCACAAGTACTTTGGTCATGCAAAGTCAGAATTGTTTTATTGGGCTCTATTCTTGGTCTGCTCAGTTTGTCATAGTCACTTGAGTTTAGGGTATTGCAAGTAGCTGCTGTGTCTAGTTGAAATTCCAGTCTGCACTCAGAATCAGTTTTAGTTGGTTTTGTCGTAAGAGTGGCTAATAGCCTATGGTCTCGTACTGATATAAATATAGCACTTAAATTGTGTAATTCGACGTCATCGTCTGATGAGTAATTCTAAATCACATGATTGGGGGGTCTCTGCGTGATTGTCAATGTGGTTGGATGAACATCTCCGGGATCTGCAGTAGGCAGAAAAGTGGTTGAACTTCTTACAATAGTTGCACGTCTTGCCATACGCTGGGCATGACCGCGGCAGGTGAGCGTCCCTACAATTTCCACAGTTTGAGTTCATTGACAGTCTTGTGGTGTTTGTTTTACTGAAGCGAGAAGTGTCCATCAGTCTGGGTTTGTCAGTCTTACTCTCAGCGGTGTTTGCATGTTCTGTTGATGGTTCTAACTTCGCAGTCATAAGTCTGTAGTCAATAGTGGTCATCTCCTTGTGTCTACATAATTTGACAGCTCTGTCTAAGTCAGTGTCGTTTAAATCAAAAAGTTTCTTTCTTATTTTGTCATTGTTATTATCTAATAGGAAATGCTTGCAGCACTAGTCTGTCATATAGCTCCTTCAAGTCACATAGTCTTGCAATAGCGTGTAGTTCAGTGAGGAATTCGTCTATCATTTTATTCCTCTGTATGCATGTCAGCAATGAGGGTGTCTTGGCTACGAAATTGATTCTCGGTTTGCAGTAGTCATCAAATTTCTTTATGACTTCGTTGTAAACTAATTTGTCAGTAGCGTTTGTCTAGTTAAAAGAATCATATACATATTTGATTGCCTCTACGACCTATAGTTCTCAATAGGTGAGCCGTCTTGATTTTGTTCTCAGCGTCATCCTTTGATGTTGCCGTGAGAAAGAGTTCGAAATCTCGTTTAAAGATCTGCTAGTCTTTGGGTAGGTTAGGGCCATCCGCCAGCGATTTTGATGCTAACAGTTGCTCCATATTGTGGTGCATTGATCTCTATAAGTTCCAAGGTTGTTTCCTCACTTTTGGCACCATGTAAAATGATGCTCTAATTTCATAGCATGAGAAAGTGTGTGTTACAGTTTGAGAACATAAACTGGAAGAGACCGGTCTTTTCGTTGATTGTCGTAATCTCCAATAACAGAAAAATAACAATAATATAGTACGATTTAGCGCATGTACCAAAACTAGTGGTATAAAGATATATGCGTTATACCAAACAATGAGCAAGTATTTCTTCTATGTAAAATTATTTCCGTTAATATCTTTACTAAAATCTACCACATATGATTTATGGTTTAATAATAATAACAGTGATAATAGCAATACTAGCTTGTAAAATCATGTTTAGCTGCAGTCAGTTTCTTGTTAGTTGCAATCTTGAGGTTAAAATTGTTAACCTATGGCTGTTGAAAGCAATTTAGTGCTTATAAACTTTTGACCAAAATCCTTTCGACTATTTGATCCAAATCAAATAGTTGAAAGGATTTCTCCAGTTAGGTAAGCAAAAACAATGTCTATCTTTTTGCTGAGCCAATGACAGACATTATAAATATTTTACTTAAGACTATCTTAGATTTTAACAAAGCTTTTGACAGGACTGTCATATAAATCAATGTACTCACATGTACTGATGTGAAGATGAAGAAGCCTCGGTCTTTCGTTACACTTCCTTATATCCTCCCCTATACTGCCTTACACTAGCTTATCTACTAGCTTTATCCAGCTTTATGCACTCACCGTAATTACCAAGACCACCTGTACTGCCTTGAGCTCAGACGCCAATATAGCCTGAGCCTAAAAAATCCCATAATTCAACATGCCCTTTCTTTTTTTCTTTTTGTTTTGGGCCACTCCATCACTACCAACAAGCAGACGTAGTAACTTACCTTACTTGTGTTGCTCGTTACCTGACTCCATTAGGGCAGTCTCCATAAGCTATGCCTCTGGCTTGTCTGACCCTGTGCCACCGTCTAGAGTACTCTTCTCGCTACTGCCAGCTCCATTGCCAGTCTGCACTGGCTTTTCCATCACCCTGACCTCCGCCGCTACCAATACTTTTACCGTGACCACTGTCACTACCAACACTCCTTCCACCAACATCTCCAACACTACTTCCACCAACCCTGACTAGCCCGGAGTCTTTTGGTTGGGTCAGTAATGACTCCTCAACCTCATCTCCGTCTCTTCCGTCTTTACCTCGCTCTCCCCAGTAAGAGGCAGGCTCGACAGGCTTCCTGTGGGAGATCTCCACTTGGGCCGTAACCGGCTGCACAGGAGATGGCACCACAGAGCTGGGAGTTGGCATAGGCCCAGACCTATTTAGCTCGACCTCACCCGCAACCAGTGCAGGTCTGCTACCAGCAATTCTCCTCTGAACCTCGGCTAACTCCTGTACCACTACCCTGAATGCCTTGACATTTTCCAACTCCATGACTGCTGCCTCCCGTTTGGCTTTTAGCTTAGCCAATTTCTCCTTCGACTTCCTCCGCACCTCCCTTTCCTCTCTTTCAATCTCTGCTACCTTTTTCTCATGACCTTCTCTGTCTAACATTCCATTGCTGGATACCTCGGCTAAAAAAGAGCAAACCTTTTCCATTACAGCACTGGTTCAGCTACTTTCTCAGCACCTTTCCTTACCTCATCGTGACTCTGTTCTCTATCACACCCCATAGACACTTGCGCATCTCTGGTGTCTTGGGCTGTCCCCTGTTGACTACCAATTTCCACGTATTCGCTACTTTTCGCTCCCTTGGTTTTACAAGTCCACCAATCTTGACCTGTGTGACCTTTCTTAACTTCGCTCTCTCTGTCAGACTTATTTGTCAGGTTTTGCAACTCGACATCATCTGAAACATAACTTGACCCAGCAATAATGGTTCTCGACGAAAATGGCTTAACTGGCTTAACTGGCTTAATACTTTTACACTCCTCAACAGCCTCAAACTTACTTTCGCATAACGCATTTACAACAGCAAATAATTTAAGCTGCCTCAACTCAGTTATGCCCAAGAAGTTCGTTCTCAATCCTTTCACCACATGAACTTCAGCATCCATATGCCTGTCTTTACTTTCCAAATGAACTATTACACTTCCAACCAATTTTAACTCACTACCATCAGCAGTTTCTAAAACTGTCGACGGTTTCTTTAACCGTAGGTTCAACTTATTGGCTGTTGCCTCGGTTACCATAGACACCTCAGCCCCAGTATCAAACGTAAACTCTACATTTACTCCATTAACTTCTAAATACTGCACAATTCCCTGGCCTAGTCATTGATCTTCACCATATTTATCTCTATAACCAGAGAATCTAACACTTCTGCCCTTACTATTATCCTGGTACCCTTCATCATACCGGCTCGTCTTGCGCCTCTCCTTATACTTCTCCCCCTCAAACCTATCCATACTTTTGTCCCTGTACCTACTAGACTTGTCTCTCATCTCGCGGGGGCTTTCTTGGCCCCTGCACCTCTCCCTACTAATATCCCTGCTGCCATATCGCTCATAGCTACTATCACGGCTACCTCCTGACCTCCTGCTGCTACCTCGTCTGTCATAACCTACATCTCCCTTATCCCTACAATAACGGGATACATGTCCTCGCCTTCCACAAGAAAAACATTTAATGGAGGGACAACTCCTCATCTCATGGCCACTGTGTCTGCAATTATAGCATACTCTATCTTCACTGCCTTCTCTACTATTTGCTCTATATCTAGAGACATGCCTCTCCCTGCTATTATCCCTATACTTTCTACTGTCCTTGTTATACTCCCAGCCTCTTGTCCCATATTCACTAGTATCATGCTCCTCACTACCATAATACCTTCTACTGCTCCTAGGGTTACCTCTAGGGGAAGGTCTACCCACTGAATCATAGCTTCCATCTTTACCATTACTCCGGTACTGCGCACGACTGTCGCACTCTGATACCCTGCCTACCTTTTTTTTAATCTCACTTTTTAAGTCGCAGCCTCTACTATCTGCTCTCACAAACCTGTCTGAATGATTCGCTATCTCACGAGCCCTCAATGCCTCATTCAACATCACCCAGGTCAAATTGGCATTCTTCATCAAGTCTCTACTTACTTCTCTATCTCTCAACCCGTTAACTGCCACTATAAGAGCAAACCTTACCCTATCATTATTGTTAGTCACCTCTGCATATCTGCTCAAACTCTCTACCCGTTGTAAATATTCTCTATCACTTTCTCCAAGTGCCTGCCTAGCCGTTAGAAACTTATGTCCCTTTACGAACATACTCTCTTGTCTATCATAATAATCCTGCAAAACCTCCACTGCCCCTTCATAAGTAGAATTTATACCATCTACATTGAACCCTGCACCCCTCAATACTTCTCTACCACTGTGCCCAATAGCTCTCAATAATGGCCTCAACTTAGCTCTACCTCTCATAATAAGGCGTCTATTGCCACCTTCACCTTTGTAACCTCTTCTCTCAACTGCACTCTCAATACATAAATTCATTTCTTCTATAAATCTCTCCCACGAGCCATCACCGTGCTCACTGAACACCAGCTTCGGAAAGCCACTCTCCATCCCAACACAATACCTTATATTTCTTGCCACAAATTTACTCTACTCAACTTGTATAAATTTAATGTAATTCTCACCTCCGAACACGTAATAAATATCTACACCTCTCCAACACTGATGCTTCACCGCTACAACACCTCACGACACCGCCCTACCTCACGTCACCTCACCTGCACGCCCGTGAAAGGGTCTAATCAACCGTTTAAACTTAACCCCGTAACCAGAAAAATGTTCGCTAATGATAACACACAAAAAAATCAGAATTTTGTCAACTGCGCCATGTTGTATAAAGCAATGTACTCACATGTACTGATGTGAAGATGAAGAAGCCTCGGTCTTTTGTTACACTTCCCTATGTCCTCCCCTATATTGCCTTACACTAGCTTGTCTACTAGCTCTACCCACTAGCTTTATCCAGCTTTATGCACTCACCGTAATTACCAAGACCACCTGTACTGCCTTGAGCTCAGACACCAATATAGCCTGAGCCTAACAAATCCCATAATACAACAAGGACGTTGACAAAGGGATATTTATTATTAAAGACAATATCAACAATAATAACAATAATAATATCAATGTTTCTACCATTGATTTTAAGACTATTGCTACATGTGTCACACTTGGAATAACTAGTAGTTCTCTGTGATTATTTTACAAGACTACGCTTAGTACATGTACATCAATCCAAGGCTGACTAAAATGAAATTGCTTTAACAAAGTTGGGCCTGGCAAGTACATGCTGCATTGAATATACATACCGACATACTTGACTGCTGACTAAGATAACACTACATGTAACCAATGATATAAAGCCGCCGCCTGGGGGCTGTATATCATTGATGTAACAACAGGTCGGTCTTTTTGATATCAGGCATGAGAACATCAGGCAGATGGTCTGTCATAGGAGTTTGGCACAGGCTACCAGTTTAGAATTTATCCATCTTTTATTGTGACTCAACAAATTTTAAGAGCAGGTTGAAGAGAAATGTTTGCATATAGCGGCAACATTGACATATTTGACAGATGTAGTTCACGAAATAATTCAATCAAATTTTGGCAGTGTGAACTTAAAAATTTATTTATTTTAGGTATTTTGAAGCAAAAGGCATCATGTGTAAAGTTTCATGAATAAATTAATGTTTTTTTCACTTGTAATTATCATTGTGTTATTGTATACAAGCGTAGATAATTTTTTGGTGTAAAATTAGCACTGCTAAAAAGTCTTGTGCCAAAAGGCTCTGCACCAGAAAGTCTGAACCAGAAGGTCCTAGACTGGCGTAACAACGCAGTGGTTCACGCTTTACATAAGCACCACCTACTGAGTTACAGTTTTGCTGACTTGTTGATTCTATCTATGTTCAGCGTATAATATTACATTGAGTATGCTTAGGGGAGAATGTTGTGGAGAACCTGTCTTATTCCCTTGAGCTTCTTAAACAATCTAAACCTAACATATCTGGAGACAGTACTGAGCCTTTCTCTTCAGACCTTTTTGTCATATTCGCCGAGTTGGCTTTCCAAAATGGTGATAGAGATGCCGCCGCAGATGTTCTTGACATCTTTCTTGCTAGGTTAGTATGATATCTACTAGTAGTTTCTCTGAAAAACTTTCTCATTATTCACTAAAGCTACAGTGGATTTTATTCATAAGCGATTGATATTAGAGCATTTCCTCTCTCCTGTTTGTCTTTCACTTTATTATATTTGGACTTTGCGCTACTTCAACATCCGTGAGCTCTACTAAATACTTCATGTTTTCTGTCTTTAGACTTTGCTTTTTATAGCTGTAGACTAGAATCTCATTAGTAAGATTTCACTTTACATATTCATGCTATTTAATAATGTACAATAAAACAATCAACCCAACCATTGCTTTCCAGTATCTTATTCTCTTACTAGATCGCCTCCGGCTAACCAGTTTCTGTGCAGAGCTTACCTGTGCCAGGCGCAGCTAGCTGCTCCTCAATCCTCTGATCAATTTGAAGAGTTTGAGAAATCAGTCGTATACCTCCTCAAGGCTATAGCTTTTGCCAAACAAACTCCGAGGTAAGAATTGGGATCGGGAAATATTTTCACGCTTGGCTAGCTATACAAGTAGTTGCTTTATTTTTAAGCAGAGATTAAATAGAAACCATTGCGAAACATTTTTGCACTCATTAAATTAAGTATTTTTGTCACCAGTATACCAGTGTCACCTTCTTCTATGTTTATCAGTTTCAAGTTATCAAAACAAAATGTTTTTAATGTATTATACTGTTTTTTTGGAATTCATAGAAAATGGCCCTTGTTGTTCACTGATGTTCATGTTTTAAATCCACAAGTGTTTCAGCAATCGATTCATTACCCAAACCAGCTGCTCTTTTATGAAGTTTTTGCCAACCAGCTAGCCTTCAAACCATTTAACAATATATTTTATTGGAACTCTTCTACTCAGTTCTCATGACTTGTCCAATGTATGACAGCCCAACTTTTGTTTACCATATCTTGCAGTTATCCCATCTTACATTCTAAAAAATGACTCCCTTTTATACGCTTAGACAGTCTGTTGTTGGTATTTGAAACCTGTTTCATATTTTGCATTTCCCTTGGATGATTGCTGACATCTGACTTGTGTTATTATACTTTTAGGTATTACTTCTTGGTGTATAATGCTTCAGTGTTGTATTGGAACTTCTGTCGATCATTTCTCAAGCCGACGACTAAGCAGTACCTCACCAAGTCGATGCAACAGGTTGTCAAAGCTCTTGATGATATCGACGACTCCGACTATGAGTGGAGAGCAACTCTCATGATGTGAGGATTGGAGTGATCTATACATGTGTCTATGTGTTGTATGCTGACTCTCATGGGTCTCTTTCTGTTTCTTTAATATGGCTACATCTAACATTCTTTTAGTGCTGTCATGTTTATCATATACAAGGGTATGGACTGTGCCTTTGACAGACATTTACAGTTGCTATTGGGTGAGCATTTGCCTAACTCTCGCGCGAAATAAAGTCATTGCACTCAGTTAAATAATGTTGGGACAGTTGAGACATGAAGACATGTTTTAGTGCGCTTGTGCAGTGCCACCTGGATGGAGGTCGGACAGCGGAAGCATCTACTGCAGCTGGCCAAGCTCTCACCTTCCTTAGAAACAACTTTCCTGCTAAGTTTAAGGAATTGTTTGGTATTGTGGTGAGTAGTTGATATAATAGAAAAAACCTAAACCCTCTGAATATTCAAATTAACATTTTAAGAAAAGGTAATAAATCTTGTGTGGTTGCCTGAGATAGATATTTGAATACTGTTACACTATACTACGATGCATATCAGTGTCCTAATTTGCAAGTTTCAGATTCACAAGACCTATTTATGTTACACAGTGAATCATGCTTGTTTTGTTCAGTCTTGTAGTTTTTAGTGGATTTATTGCTTTTTCTGCCGTTCGTGATGATAATTGATGATAGAGGATGACGAACTGACCAGTTAGATAGCGGAACAGTTTAGAGCTCAGCTGCTTCCTTTTCTATGGTAGATAAAAAATAACCTTGTTGACCCTGGTAAGCTTACGAAGGATATGAAGAACTCTCCAGAGCTTACCATTTACTACAGGCTCTGCAAGCTGAAGAGGTAAGTTCATCTCTTCACACAGCTACTGCTTGTAATACCTAAAATAGTCTACGCTCAACCTTGAGAAAGCTTGTCTCATTTAATATGATCCTGTAACATCACTTTCCATACTTCTGAAGATGATGGAGATATTATTAACCTCCTTGTATATAACAACTCAACCATAGGTTCTTCCGGTGTTTACAGTGCTATAGAGACAAAAGATATGACGGTGAATATTAGTGATGAAGTTCAAAAGATATTGAAATCGTTAATCCAAGGAGAGGTAACTCCCGATATTCCGGATATTCTTCCAGCTTCAGGTAAAAAAGGAGCTAAAAATCGTCCTCAGACTCCGACTCGAGAGAAAGAGGATTCGAATATCCCGTAAGTGTCATGAACTCTTATCAAGGTTAGAAGAGAATTCTAAAGCCTTACGCATTCTGTACACATTTTAGTTTAAACTTTGGGACATCAAAAACTGCAGGTAGATAATCTTTTTCTTCATTTTACGCTCGCTTTAGTCGTAGACACTGAACAGTAGCGCATGTTGCAATCTCAAAATTGTGTCATTGTATAGCTGTTGCTTTTGGTCAAAGGCTGAGGCATCGCTGCATTTTTTTGCTGTTTGAAAGTGACAAGGATGGGAGAAAATCTGCGGAGAACAGAGCTGCGGATGTGGTTCCCAGATGGTAAATAGAGAGTGCTCGCTCTTCTATTGGGATGCGTGTTGTGCAGCAACACTAGAAGAAATTATAGTGTGATGTGTGTGGGAGAGTTCATAATATCACACCAGGAGCCTGAGTAGTTCAATGACTATCCTAATCTGATAATAACGCTTGCTGCCCGCTGACAGAGTGTAAAATTAACAAAGCTTTGAAAGCTTCACGGAGGGGAGAAAGAGGTCTTACTATTTCTGCTTATTAAGAGACAACGCTGTCGTGACTCACCTAGAGTCTGTTTAATTTAATTTATTCAGAAACATGTAACAAAATGAAAATGTATCGCTATGTAGTGTTATCTTATTGAATATATATCTATTATTCTCAGGCTATGGCCACAGAGCTTGGTACCATTAATACTTAAGCATCGAATCGGATTATATCATAAAACATAGCTGATCGAGAAGCACTGTTGCGAGTCAGTCGCATATTGAATAAAATCCTCGTATAGTATCGCTTGGTAGAAGACTGTATAAGTTATGTTTCAGGAGTCGTCTGCTTTTGTATTTTAGAGGCCGTATAAGTTCTTCTAGCTCACCCCTGTTCAGGTAGTCCCTATGTACTTGTCCATGTGCAACTTTCTGAGGAGCGGCATGCTTGCTTTTCACATCTTTCTCTCTCTCAGCCAATCTGACCTGATGTCTGATGTCTTTGTTCCTATCAAATATTTTTTTGTAAATTTTTGTTGATCAATGTGAGATTGGATAAACTAGTCCAGTTAGTTTGTATTTGTGAGTTGTATTGCTTAGCTTCTTTCTTTGCCGTCTATCACCTGTCTGGTGTTCAAATCAGTCCACTGTGCAAGACTGGGCTACCATGAGACAAGGAGTGTCTAGATAGTTGTTAGTAGGTGGTTGAAAGAAGAGGAATTAACTTCTCTGCTATACCATACAGGAAAAGTCCTGTGAAGACGAAGAGAGTGACAGCAGCTGCTCCGGTTATGCCTCCTCTCAGGAAACTTCCAATCGACAGCGCAGACAAGTAAGTTTCTGTTCAGAGCAGGTTGATTATTATTTCAGATTGCTGTGCTATGTAACTTACCTGAGCTCTGCCAGCTGGGGCCTTGACCACTCATTATTTCTTCGAGTAGTTTTTTTTTTTTCACTGTTCATATAGCTAATTCTCTTCACTAACCAATAGTCAAGGAATGTGTGATAGCTAAATATTGACAAGTTCATAGATTTGTCTGCTAGTAGGGAGCAACTGTAGTTCACAGGCTAGTACACTAGCTTATGGTCAGTAGGGGGTGGTTCTAATCTCACAAGAACATCCAATCACATGACTCCTGCACTTTAACCCACCATCCTGCCAGCATCAGTTCGAGATATGGCTGATAGCAGGGAATCCACAAATAGTGGGAAAAGCTATAGAATAATCTTTCTTGCTTATTTCAAAGATGTTAAGTTATTTTTAGCATAATTTACTGTTTTAAGCCGTAATAATTTGTAGAGTTGCTAAACTGCTGGATCAACTCCCAGCTAAGTTAACATCTTGAAGATGAAGTTGAAAGTCTTGCATTTCATAAGGAAGTTTAAACACAGCCATGTTTGGTGTAGCTATACTCAATACTCGTACGCTAATATTCCTCTGCGTGGAGGTTTAATCATAGACTCCGCTGGCTGTACTCTGTATTCCATTTTTGTGAGAAACAACCGCATAGAATCCTTGTGAGGAGCAAGTGCATGCCAATCTTCACCTATGAATGATTCTGTTAGATTTATGTGTTAGAGAAAGTCACAATCCGCATGATAGTGATAAGGATGTAATGATTACAGGTCCTACCTGCTGCTCGACTTGGCACGCATAGGTATGGAGTTGAACCTGACCCAAGTTGTAGCCATATGTGTGGAAGAGATGAGAAATAACTGTGTTATCAAAGTGAGTAGTCTGTTAGACTTGTCCTTCACTTGTCCGTCTTTTGCACTCAAGTGCTTGTTGATTAGTGACAGTTTGTGAAAGTCTTAGTGTGTATGAAGGGTGGTGGCTGTCAATCAATGACTTTTAGGTAGTGGGTGTCAGAAGGTGGCTGTTACATGGCAGCTGTCAGGTTGCGTCTGCTAGCTGGTACCTGTCAGATGATGGCTGCCAGATGGTAGCTGCCAGATAGTAACTGCCGGATGGTAGCTATTTATAGCATGCTTTGTATGGTATCTAGCTGCGCAACCCGGCGTTGCCCGGGTAATAAAGAAGTCTTTGAACAGAAAATTGATTTGTATTTAACATACAACAACATTTGCCATTCTTACTTTCAAACTTCATATCATGAGAAAAGTGTTTTGTGCTATTGAAATAAATTAAGAGAAAAAATAAAACAACTGCTAAGGTTTTCAAATTTTATCAAACAATTTTCAAACTTCATATCATGAGGAAAATGTTTTATGCAGGTCAAATACATGTAAATTACAAAAAATAAAAGGACTGTAAAAAGGTTTAGACGTAAATGTGAAATAATTAGCAAGTAATAGTTAAATCAAGTCGGTGTTGCTACGATACAATAAAAGATGATTCTATAATGATACAATTAATACGAACTGAGAAAACAAATTAAAATCCCTGAATATATTGAATTACATTTGTAATGATAACAATTCTTGCATAGAAGTATGTTATTATAAAAACGGTTACTTTTCCACCAGAAGCTATATATCAAAACTTTAAATACGACTATACTGGTACCTCTCAGTACTGGTACAAATGTTAAAATGAGATATGGTACTGTCTTTGTCTGACCGAACGCAAAGATAATGTCCAGGCCCTTCCCACGGAAACGATATAATTTTCCGCGTGAGAAGAATTGGCCTTGACTCTAGATTTAGTAATTGCACCTTACGAAAAATATTTCTTAACAGGGGCATCCTAGCTCGTGGCCGCATTGGTAAAATAATCAACGTGCGCTGTAGCCGAAATGACACACATATCTGCACACATACTTTAAAAAATATATACATATATAGATGTAAGAATGTAGATGTAAATAATTTCTCATCAAAATGTCCATTTCTTCATTAATTGTGTTATTAGATACACATGCAGTGAACATGTTCGGTATTTTAGCTTGAGTTCCTTAAACATGCCCTAAGCTCATTATGACAAGGAAGACTTTCATTCAAATTTTTTCCTATATCAATAGTTCCCATTCTATTACTAGTTTTCGTGAAAGCATCGAAATTTTTTAAACATGTTCTACGCATGATTTTACATTTTTCTTGTTTGCAGGACAAAGGTTTTCTTCTGGAAGTGGAGTTCATAGAAGTTATGCTCAACATCAAGATCTTAGACTGTGATACTTACAGCAATCAGGGTGTACAGGTACTATTGTTGCACTGTTTTCTGTCGCATTAACAACTCAGTGAACTGAAGTATAAGGATTGGGAAAAGAGAGCAGACCCGGCCTAGTGGCCTAGATTTTATGACCTTCAAACAAGAGGTCAGAGTTAAGTTCCTGAAAAACGCTACAGGTGGTGACAGAAATGACATCTAACCTTAAACTGTTCTCTGCAACTGGTCTCTAGTTGCCATGGTTTCGTTGCCACTGGACCCAGACATATCCAGCCAAAATCATAGAGCTATTGATAGTTCATCATTGCGCCCAAAGACTGCCTCTGTTTGCACTAAGCTAATCAGACATTAGGCTACATTTGACCTTCAAGGGATTGCTTGTATACAGAAATGCAAGAAGTGACATTATTATGGACATTGTCATTATTACTCTAAATTGAGAGATTAGGTAAACTCGTACTTTATTCTCCTGTCTCTACTAAACCTTACCTAGCTATTCTTGGTCTTATGCAGACCAGACTTAACTCTATCACAAAGTGCGAGGAAGCGGTGCTCAATGCTGTGAGACATGGTGACCCAAAGATAATACAAGTTGGCTGCATCACTCTCTGGAATCTAGCACTGCCATTGCTTCAAAAGAATTTAAGAAAACACTTGAGGAAGCCCCTTCAAGTGATTGCTACAGCTCTGGAGGAAATAAAGAGGTGCAGCGGATAAGAATAGCTAAAATATGAGTCATGTCTTCGTATGGATGAATTTCAGTTTAGTAGTGTTGTAACTAGTACAGTGCAGTCATAAGTCACTCTGAATCGCTTTGTATCATATGTAGAGCCTACAGTGCAAATCTCTGATTAGTTTAGTTAGTGCAGTGGTTGTCGCTTATAGTGGCCATTTTGGCCTGGTACGGAATGTCTACATAGTAAACTATACCTCTTATAGTGGTCAGTCCTCTGTTTGCGTTGGCCACCAATTGTTGGAAAGTTAGAACTAAAAATTGGACCAAGCAAAAGCTGAAATGGAATTCCAGCATTTCCAAATAGGAAAGTTCTGCTGCTTACTGACTACTGGACGGCACATGTCGATGTCTGAGGCTCAAAATTCATCGCGTCAAACTTCTACTGCTAAACACGTTAATTTTTCAGCCTTGTGATTTAGGAGGGGTTTGTACGCTCAAGGAGTATTTTCGACACGAGTTTTGGAAGAAGCTCATTGGTGTAATTGATGAAAGCAAGAAAAATTGTTTTGTAAATCATGTCGTAAAGAAGGTTCACTTTCTGGATGTCATGAACTTGCTGAAGGACGTTTGGTCTGGGTTGACAATCGCAAATTGTTGGTGCAATGGAGGTTTGATGAATGCCTATAAGAAAGGTGTTCCCACCAACGCAACAAATCATTGACAAATGGTTGTAAACTGATTTAGAATTTTTGTACTGATACTATAATGACGCCGAACTTGATGATTTTGTGTTATTTTTTGCAAATGGATGAACATACAATAAAACAAAAGTTTTTACATATTTTCCACCGAAAACTAGCTACCACCAATTATAGTGGCCCCAGGTTATAGCGGACATGTTGTACTGTCTCGAGGTGGCCATTATAAGTGGGTGACCACTGTACTTGCATCAACTCCTTAAGCTACAGTGAGTTTATTTATTTGTTTGTGAAACCATCATTCAATTCGTATCCATGGCTACTGTTGCAGCCTGCTCATGGTGCTGCGATGTCAGATTCACCTCGAACTAGGCAAGTGTGAGGAGGATGTAGAACAGATTGCTGTTGCTCTGCAGAATTACAAAAAGGCTTTGGCACTGGACGATACGGGCATGTACAGCGAGCGTCTCGATATGGCAATCAACAGAGTAGAACTACGGGCTACACTCTATGACCAACCTGAGAGACCGGAAGATATCGCCACAATGATCATAGAGCAAGCTCAGGCTTCAGATTCTGGTAGTATTAGAATGAAGCGCTCGCTTCTCATCAAAGTTGGACTAGCGTTAGCTCCAGATGTGTTTGATATTGCTTTGGATGGTGAGAATGAGGCTAAGGCGACAATAAATGTGGAGAAGACTCAGGAGGGATTGATAAAACAAATGAATGCTAGGGCTCAGCAGTATCAGAAATGTGTAGCCAAAATTCCTGGACATCTTGAGAGACTCGGATCTGAGAACGACTTGGAAAGGTAAGTTTTTGAAAGACACTCATCCAATGGCACCCCTTGGTAATACACCCTTTAGTAATTCACCCCTTGGTAATACACTCCTTGGTAATACAAACCTTGGTAATACAGTACTAAACGCCAAACCACGTCAGCTTTCAACACAAGCTTGTGTAACTACTGTAAAACATGACATCGAGAGTTGCCATTTTTTTCTTGTCAAGATTGAAATGAAATAAAAGATATTTAAGGAAGGTACTCACTTGTGTACCTTTCAGTAAGTAAAATATTTTATTGAACTGCTCTACAAGTTTGCTAAAAACAAAAAAGCTGTTACACTTTTTGCATTGCATATTTGTTAGTCAAACAACTAGTAAATCCCATGCTGGTCTCTGGGGCACCAGATTTCTACTGAACAGTTTCGTCTGACAACAACATAGCTGTAGCTCATGACCTTAGGTCAAGGATCTAGTCACTGAAAAAATATCTGAGGTTTGGATTTTTGTGTTTTTATCTAGATACCATTAGTTCAGTTAATTAAAATTTTGCGGCTGTAACCAATATAAACCATGGCTGGTTTGTTATAATGTGAACAATATGGCTGCCATCACACATGCTCATCTTTCTATCTCTTTGTTAGTCAACGACGTATTCAGAGGAAATGGTGAGAATATGTACTTATTTCATAACAGTTGTCCCTGAGTGTTTATGTAAAATTCATCTTCGTGTTTTGACTGCCTATGATGCTCTTTCCTTCCTGTTCATGTGCTACCATCGGCCTTCCCCATTTATTTCATTAGGTTTCTCTTTTGAATGTTTTTGCTGGAAGTTTGAGCTGGGCTCTTGTCAACTACAACTACTAGGATTCTATCTGACTAAATAGTCTGATAGGCACCCAGCTTAAACTCATTTCGTAAATGTAAAATGTAAATCAGGCATGGTCACATTTTTATTATGCATAGATGATTCAAATTGCGTGCACGCTTTAAGAGTTGTCTCCACTCTCTGATAACAGTAGGGATTGTGCAACCTGCGGAGCCATTCATTGTATTTTGTAGTTTGAAGCAAGCTTCCTGGAGGTAATTGTTTCGGCTTTAAACAATTTAGTTCGCATTTAATTTTTTGTAATTTTGTTTGCTATCTGATCTAGATGACCAATAGTGGAGGATTTAAGTTCCGCTTTATGAGTTTATCTGCTAGAATATCAGCTATATCATAGAAATTTCTTGCTTACAATGACGCTGTGGATAAGATGGATATGAATTTTAAAGGCGAATTAAGGGATAATACAAGAATGTCTTTGCGACAGCTATAACATAGCTGTGAAGGGCTGGAATGTCAGAATGGTTACAGTTGTGACTTGCAGTAACAGGAAGCGTGCTGGAAGAAATTATGTTACACAACTCGGAACATATTACTATTTATCATGTTAATATAGTAGTTGTTAATCTATATCACTGACAGTGGAAGTGTTGACCTATATCACTCTATTCATGTAATTATTAACCTATATCACTCATCAGTATAACAATTGGCCTATATCACTCATCAGTATAACAATTGACATATATTACTCATCAGTATAACAATTGACCTATATCACGCTATTCATCTAATTATTAACCTATATCACTCATCAGTATAACAATTGGCCTATATCACTCATCAGTATAACAATTGACATATATCACTCATCATTATAACAATTGACATATATTACTCATCAGTATAACAATTGACCTATATCACGCTATTCATCTAATTATTAACCTATATCACTCATCAGTATAACAATTGGCCTATATCACTCATCAGTATAACAATTGACATATATTACTCATCAGTATAACAATTGACCTATATCACGCTATTCATCTAATTATTAACCTATATCACTCATCAGTATAACAATTGGCCTATATCACTCATCAGTATAACAATTGACATATATCACTCATCATTATAACAATTGACATATGTTACTCATCAGTATAACAATTGACCTACATCACTCATCAGTATAGCAATTGACCTATATTGCTCTATTCATACAATTATTGACCTGTATTACTTGTCATATGATTATTGACATGTATTACTCATCAGTATAATTATTGACCTATATTGTTCATGCTTCAGTCAGTGAATCAATGTAAAAATTCTGTAAAAAAATATGTAAAAAAATGTAAAATCAATACTTCAGTCATCAATGTAAAAATTTCAAGGAAAAGTTTGTCTATTATGAGTTGTCCTTTATGATGCAGTGTGCTGCAGGTAGCTCACTGCATAGCTCTTTTTTGAGTTTATAAATTTCTTTGTTGAGCTGATCACGTCTCATCCATGATTATTCAATTTTTAAACTATTTTTGTCAGAATTTAAATTAAGATCGGCTTTTAGTCTTGCCTTTTATTCACGGAAACATATTTTGCAGGGCTCACCTCTGGTCAGACCTGGCCAAAATCGCTCGCAAGCAGCAGGTTTGGGATGTCTGTCGAGTAGCTTGCAAGTTCTGCCTCCTTTATGATGACAATAGATGGAGGGTGAGGTCAGCAACTAAACCAAGGTATTCAAACTAAAGTAGTCAAAAACTGTCATAAGTTCACATCCGACTCCACTCTCTATTCTGCATGTTTTGTTACTTAGTTTCTATCATGTACCTTTTGACAGCCGCCCGAAACAACAAGGGCCTAAAGAGGAATCAGCTCTCGGAGAGGACAGAAAGAGATCAGCTTCACCAACAGTTCAGAAGGAAACTGTAGTCAGCAACCTGCTTGAGACAGACACGATGCGTATGCTCGCTGAGGTAACACGGCCTTCTACTTACCGTTGGTTCATCTGTTCTTTACCATTCAGCCAGTTTGATTTTTATAATTTCTTTCAGAGTCACCAAACTGTTATTATGATGTAATCTACAATTTTCTTCATTTTATAAAAGTACTAGTGAAATTCCCAACGTTGCACGAGTACTAAAAACAGCTCTTAAACAAGCAGGTAATGTAGTTGCCTGCCACTTGTCATTAGCCTGGCGCATTGCCAATGGTTAATTCGAGCAAGCCAGTATCCGTATTGGTAAACTTAGTAATAAGAGCCGTGAGAGCAAGCCTCATTATGCATAGCGCAGAGTGCTATGCGTATTTTAACCTAGATAACCACTCATATCACCTAATGAATCTAATGCATCTCATGTAGCTCAATTGGTTAGCTTATTGCCTGGTGAAAGAGAGGTTTCTGCAATACAGATTCTTCATTTCAAGGTTTTAATAGCTATAACTGGACAGACCGAATCACAGACTGACAAACAGATACTGAGTTTTATATAGATTAAAGCACATAAATTACATAATTTTTTTATTGTATATTTCAATACATCAGAGTCTTGACTTTCGAATGAGCTATTGTTTGCCATGGTGAGACAGACATTGGTTGGTGTTTATAGGATTTCCCCAGAGCTCTACCGCGAAAAAGTTTACTGGCATAGTCTCGAAAATTGTGACGTCACAATTTTCATATTCGTTGTTGTGTGCTCTTACCGCTTATTTATCAACTACGATAATGATGATAATGACGCTGGTGGCAGGCAAAGGTAGGACAACTCCAGAGAACGAATAAAGATGACAAAGGAATCAGTGTCATTAGCTCTCCATGTACATATTATTTCTATGATAAGTACCTCAGACTCCAAGAACCATACTATATTTTCCTGATGATATTATGCACTAGCTCTTTATTTTTAATGTGATGTTGAGGGGGACGACTGAGACTAAATAATTTCAAGCATTGCATGATCTCGCGAAAGTGTGATTGAAATTTAGTCCTAATGCCACGCAACAGCAGGTAATAATTTAATCAATGTGATTTCATTATCTTTATCAACGACAGTACATTTATTGATGCATAATTAATTAACCCAGAACATGTGTTTGTATTGGTCGGGCGTTAGCACGATCCCGGGCATTGTTGATTATCTAGAATCTTAGTTTATTATTAGCGCTCTCCGGGTTTAACAGCACCAATTGTCACAGAAAAACACAGCCTCAATGGCAGCGAAAGGGATCGACAACCTAAGGCTAAATGAGACTTATGAGGTCACATTTTGAGAACCTGAACCAAGTGTTTTTTTTGCAGGACGTACTTTTGACACCCCGTTTTTCATAGTTCTATTATTCTTTGTGTATTGAATATAAGCTCATTCGAAAGCCAAGACTCTGATGTATTGAAATATATAATAAAAAAATTATGTAATTTATGTGCTTTAAGGGCTTTTCATCTGTTAATTTATCTTACAGGTACACTTTATAAATGCTGAAGCTCAGATTCATCTGCTCAGGACAGAAGGAGTTGAGCTGAATGATGAGCCCGTCCCTCCTCAAGACACTAGTAAGAAGCCCAAAGGCTATATTCCAAAGAAGCCTGAAGAGATGCCGGATTGGATTGCCTATCGAGCATGGATAATGGATATCAACCAGCAGTCGGTGAACAGCTTCCTGCGAGCTTCGGCTATTGGCAAGGAGTTGAAGGAGACGTGGATAGTGGTGAATGCTGCCACGTACTTCTGGAACTACAACAACCACATGATCACACAGAACAAACACAGAGACATCTATGGCCAGCTGCAGATTATTCTCGATGGCCTCAAGAAGGCTGGACATGACGGGTGAGTCAGAGACGTACCTCACTTGCTACAATCATTTTAAGAACCATAGATATGTTATCATACTGTAGCAAGTACAGCCAATTGTATTGACAGCATTCTGCTGTCGAGTGTATTTCTAATTCTTATGAATCTGAAATTTATCATAAAGTTTATGCCGCCAGTTTATTTTTATTTAGTTGAACAATTGATTTTGTACGCAAAGTAGTCACAAGTATGTTAGTTTATCTCATTCAAAGTAACACACAGTTAGGTGCATCATTAGTTAGAGTTGCTGTGATGGACTGCTCACTAGTTAGCTTTGGCTCTGGTCTACTCGTGGTGCCAGGAAGGATATCTGATATTAAATCGTCACATCTGTCAAATTGACAATGCAGATTAGTGGGCTATGGTGACCTTGCAAGGGGATTAGTGTGCTATGGTGACCTTGCAAGGGAATTCTCAAGACTTGTAAAAACAATGATTTGAGGCACAATTAATTTTTATTTCAGAGCAACAACTTTGCTTGTAAACATATGCGTGGCTTTATCACAGGGCTATATACAGCCTTGGCTTCCCGCCAAACGTCCACCACAGCCGATCTACCCAAAAGGTTGGTTTTAGATTTCTATTGACTGTAACATATGATTTCTATTGACTGTAACATATGATTTCTATTTACTGTAACATATGATTTCTATTGACTGTAACATATGATTTCTATTGACTGTAACATATGATTTCTATTGACTGTAACATATGATTTCTATTGACTGTAACATATGATTTCTATTTACTGTAACATATGATTTCTATTTACTGTAACATATGATTTCTATTTACTGTAACATATGATTTCTATTGACTGTAACATATGATTTCTATTGACTGTAACATATGATTTCTATTGACTGTAACATATGATTTCTATTTACTGTAACATATGATTTCTATTGACTGTAACATATGATTTCTATTGACTGTAACATATGATTTCTATTGACTGTAACATATGATTTCTATTTACTGTAACATATGATTTCTATTGACTGTAGCATATGATTTCTATTGACTGTAACATATGATTTCTATTGACTGTAACATATGATTTCTATTGACTGTAACATATGATTTCTATTGACTGTAACATATGATTTCTATTGACTGTAACATATGATTTCTATTTACTGTAACATATGATTTCTATTGACTGTAACATATGATTTCTATTTACTGTAATATATGATTTCTATTGACTGTAACATATGATTTTTTGCTAAAGAGCTTATTTAGATAATGCTGGAAACCGATACTAGCTCTGGTCTAGCACGGACAATCTGCGAATAGGATTCAATGTGGGAGGGTGTGGTATTGTTGAGGCTGTCAACATTGTAGATATGAATACGCATGATGTCCAAGGGGCTTAGTTGAGGGGCTCAACTGGTCTGATGTTTGTGTCTGTTAGGATCCTCATCATTGCTTTAGTAATAATTCTCACTGTTGACTCCTTTTTATTTTTGCTTTTCTGGCATGATAAACCAGCATTTTATAATATCTGTGTACACCCATACTTATCTTGTATAGAGGACATCTTGGTAAAACTCAGCAAATAAGCCCTTCTAGACTGTTATTGTTTTGGTGCAGAGGTGTGAGCTATTGAGTGTGGGACTGATTTAGGCAAGGAAAGGGATGAGGATGATGAAGATGCCCCAACGACGCTTAAATCTCCAAAAGGAAAAAAATTGCCCGCTAATGTGGCTGCTGCAAAAGCAAAGATTCCGGAGGTTTCTATAAGTCCTGATGCTCAGCCTGACCTAAAAAAAGCTTTAGAGGTAAACAGAGTTTTCCTCTCAATTATGCTGAGCTTAGGGATGTTAATGTTTTGGTTATTATCTCCACCTATAATACATCATCCTAAAGAGGCATCACGTCAACTCCTCATTCTGTCTATATCAATATAGCTTTTCTTGCGTTTGCCTGTATACATGATATGATATACATAGTGTGATAGTCGTGTTTCCCAACTTTAAAACCTGAATGTCTGGTAGCATACAATATTCACTACCAGTTTCTGATTAGGCTTTTGTAACTGCTGACCTCTGTCATGAAACTTTGTAACAGCAAAAAGAAATCGCTCACTTATACTGTTTAATGCTGTCACCGCACTTGGGATAAAAATCTTCTTTTTATACAGGATCTTTCAATTATTTTGACAAACTAAAGATAGACACTGATTATAAGCTGCTATACAATGTGCTGGATGACTGAGGACATCCACAAGGTGCCCCATGGAGACCTAGCTCTGCTTTTATCAAGTTTACATGTTGCTGGATGGTGGAAATCTTTACCTTAATTGAATAATCATGATATTTAATCGAACAGTTTTCGTTCAACCTAAATAGCGCCATCCATTCTGTCATTCAATCGATGTTGAATTTTAATGTCCCACAGTTGACAAAGGCCTAATGTCTGCTGCCTAATGATAACAAATGCTTGTCAATAATAACTACTAGCTAGTAGCTACTAGCCATATTAGCAGCTTCTAGGTATTGACTACCTTTTTTTCACTCTGCTTTTCACTTTTTTCAATGTGCTAGTATGCTACCAATAGTCGCAGTTAATAGGCTGGTGACAGACACTCGCAGGTTTCGCTAGCACTCAGACTAAATGCTTTTTGGATTATTTAGCCGTCTGAGCTAGACAGCCACTACTTTACGGTGTTGTCCATCGGCAGCATTGACACCATCGAGGAAATATCTATGGGTGACTTTTCTTGTGCCATAGAGGTACTTCCTTAGCCGTAGAAGTTCTTCCTTAGCCATGGAAATGTTAGTCACTATGTTTATTCATGTTGTTCCAAAACCTATCATAGTTTTGCAACGCTGCACCTCAGATCATACACTATACGTTCTCATCTGGTCAGTTAGTTTTTGATCCAGAAGGTGTTTATGTTTATGGCGTTTGAGGATATACTTACGAGTACTTGAGTTGTTCACGCTGCCCTACTTGTATCGTAAAACATTAGGTGTTGTCAGTACTTTGGAAAATGCACTGCCAATATGGTCAGACCCCCACAATCTCATTCACCTTGACCTAACTAGTGGACCCAGATCATCTCTCAGTCCCTCTCTGCTCTTGTCTGTTTTATCCAACTGATCTGCATCTGTCTCTACACGCGCTGACTACACGCATTCATCTCTGCTTTAGTTAGAAAACTCGCCCAACAGTTGGCTGTCTCTTTCATCTCAGGTTATAGAGTATGCGATGAAAGTGACCAATGGTAGCCAGCCAGCAGATGTTGTTCCACTTACCGTAAGATACCCCATGCTGCAGATGTGGGTGCTCATTAAACAGCTTCTCCAGCAGCAGATCGGCAAAACGCTCGGCACGTCTGCCGATGACGAGGTTAGTAAAACTGACACCGTTTCCTCCTGGCATCGAATATGTACTGTTGGTATTACATTGAAAGCTCTTCTTTTTGAAACAAGGTTAATATGAGCAGTCTATTTGTGTCTTCTAAGCTCAGGCTAAGTCTATTTGTGTCTTCTGAGCTCAGGCTAAGTCTATTTGTGTCTTCTGAGCTCAGGCTAAGTCTATTTGTGTCTTCTGAGCTCAGGCTAAGTCTATTTGTGTCTTCTGAGCTCAGGCTAAGTCTATTTGTGTCTTCTGAGCTCAGGCTAAGTCTATTTGTGTCTTCTGAGGTCAGGCTAAGTCTATTTGTGTCTTCTGAGCTCAGGTCAAGTCTATTTGTGTCTTCTGAGCTCAGGCTAAGTCTATTTGTGTCTTCTGAGCTCAGGCTAAGTCTATTTGTGTCTTCTGAGGTCAGGCTAAGTCTATTTGTGTCTTCTGAGCTCAGGCTAAGTCTATTTGTGTCTTCTGAGCTCAGGCTAAGTCTATTTGTGTCTTCTGAGCTCAGGCTAAGTCTAATTGTGTCTTCTGAGGTCAGGCTAAGTCTATTTGTGTCTTCTGAGGTCAGGCTAAGTCTATTTGTGTCTTCCGAGGTCAGGCTAAGTCTATTTGTGTCTTCTCTGGTCAGGCTAAGTCTATTTGTGTCTTCTGAGGTCAGGCTAAGTCTATTTGTGTCTTCTGAGCTCAGGCTAAGTCTAATTGTGTCTTCTGAGGTCAGGCTAAGTCTATTTGTGTCTTCTGAGCTCAGGCTAAGTCTATTTGTGTCTTCTGAGGTCAGGCTAAGTCTATTTGTGTCTTCTGAGGTCAGGCTAAGTCTATTTGTGTCTTCTGAGGTCAGGCTAAGTCTATTTGTGTCTTCTGAGGTCAGGCTAAGTCTATTTGTGTCTTCTGAGGTCAGGCTAAGTCTATTTGTGTCTTCTGAGCTCAGGCTAAGTCTATTTGTGTCTTCTGAGCTCAGGCTAAGTCTAATTGTGTCTTCTGAGGTCAGGCTAAGTCTATTTGTGTCTTCTGAGCTCAGGCTAAGTTGACTTTTTCAACACAAACCTGTAAGACATTTCTATATTTCTAAAATAGTCACAAACTGTTACACTAGTTAGTCTCGGTTCCAAAGTCTGTTCTAGTCTTTATAATTATAAAATTAAGGCTATTTGTATCATTTGGTTGTTAGTCTACTGCTCTAGTGCATTGCAACTTTGTTAACCACTTTATATAAACAGGACACAAGTCGGAGCAGACATTACATTGTTGCCCAGCTGCAAGGGGTAATGTATACACATTGTACATTTACCCTGACTTTTCATGTAGCTTCTTACCTCGCCGTACTATACTTATAAAGAATTAGGTACAACTAATTGCTGACAGCTGTTCAATCCTAGCTGTCACTTCATGTGACTAGAACCTCAGGCTACTAGCTAGCGGACACAGGTTCTGATTTCTAATTTAAATTTATAATCTCTGGTATGACCTCATCTACAGACTCTCTATTTCAAGGTCTTATTCTTTACTAACCTTGTCTCTCAAGTACTGAAGTATAGCATTTCTGCATTTTCTTGCCTTTTAAAGATTTTCCTGCTTGTGTGTTATTGTGATTCATCTTTTTTCTTTATGGATGTTGTCCTCTTGCCATACAACATGTTTGTCTATTGCCGCTGTTTTCTTCCCTTGCTAGACGCTAGCCTTGTGCGACTTTACATCAGCTGTTGCTGCCGATCAAAGATGGAAATGAAAACTAATTTAGGCCGATTGTGGTCTGTTCCTGCATATATATATAGTGACTGTATGCACTACTGCTATGTTTATGGGGTCTATGGGGCATATATATAGTGACGGTATGCACTACTGCTATGTCTTTGGGGTCTATGGGGCATATATAGTGACTATATGAACTACTGCTATGTCTATGGGGTCTATGAGGCATATATATATAGTGACTATATGCACAACTGCTATGTCTATGGGGTCTATGGGGCATATGTATAGTGACTATATGCACTACTGCTATGTCTATGGTATTAGGTACTTTTACTCACACATAAATGATGAAGAATATAATTTGATCAGCAAATCTTACCTTGTTTCTGCTATTTACAGGGTGTGAATGAAGGCCAGAACCCTATGACCCGAGCACAGGTTGCTGTCGATATGCTCTGTCTCAGCGTCAACGGCATCTTTGAGTTTAAAGAAGGGCCAACACTGGAGGAGGTGAGTACTAATTTAGGTTATGACAGAGTCTTGACACATAAATACAGGTATAAAGGTGTGTTTAGGCTGAGCTGAGTTGTCTTATGATGGCGGGTGTGACAAGTCGTGTTGGTGGCTGTGATATATATTTATAAACTATGTGAACGTCCTGGTAATAAAAAAGTCTTCGCACAGAAATTTATTTTTATTTGACTCATGCAACATTTGACATTCTAACCAGTGAACTTCATATCATAAGAACAAACTGTTTGTGCTGTTCAAATAAATTAAGAGAAAAATAAAATAGTAGTGATACAATGAAAAATGATTTGACACTGATACAATTGTTATGAACTGAGAAAAAAAATAAAAATCATGAATATGTTGAATTACTAATAACAATAATTACATAGAAGTGTGTGTATAAAAAGGTTACTGTTGTGACTGAAGCTCTCCATCCAGCCTTCGAATACGATGATACTGGTACTTCTTGAAGCCTGGTACAAACATAAAAATGAGATAACTTTGTATATAACTATGTATATAACTATGTATATAGCTTTGTATGCACTGTGTATACACTGTGCATACACAGTGTATACACTTTGTATAAACTTTGTGTACACTTAGCACATAGTCTGATCTATATTAAGCACACAGTATTCATTTACAAATGTTGACTGATGATACAGCTTGAGTGTTGAAGTAAGTCAGCATGTACTTATCTAAGAAGGTCTTATATATAAATGTAGTATATACATATGTATGTAATTCATGCAAAGGGTAAGTTAGACATGGAAGGCTTTATAAATAAATGCGTGTGTCTAAGTTTGACTGATTGAGTCAGTTCATTTCTGGTTGGCTATATCTACATACAACACACCAACTCACCCAGGAGCGGAGGCTTATCTCTAAACTGCCTAAATTTACTGTAACTTTCGGTGCCATTTTCAGTTATTATTGATTATTTAATATTAGCCAGGTTTTGGAACAGCCTTAATGGATGTCATAATGGCTAGTTGTGACATGCATGTTTCATAGCTAGATGACCAAGTGTCACAATCTGTATTCTATTATATCGCTTGCTGCCTTTTGACATGACACAGCCCGCCGGTGTGAAGTGGTTCCCTCAAATGTAATTTCATGAGGCCAAATCCATGTAAATTATATTCGATTTATTTTCGTGCGTGTGTTAAAACATGACTCATGTGATTAAACATGACTCACGTGTTAAAACATGACTCATGTGATTAAACATGACTCATGTGATTAAACATGACTCATGTTGGTTAGTGTCGCAGAATGCATATAAAACAATGTTACACCACATACGCATAATGCGTGACATCACACTCGGATTTGTTCAATGCAGGCTGCCAACATGACAGAAAGCTGTCTCTGGACTGACTCTCTCATAGAGCTGCAGCTTTGGACCAGACTTGCTGCCTATGCACGATTCGTTCATGATCACCAGATAGTGCTCAAGTGCACCAGTAAGGCTCTCAGTTTTGCTGATCTCTCGAACATTTCTCAGAAACCCAACACTGTCAGCAAGGCAGCAAATCAGCAAGCAAGGTTTCTGCATTTATTCTGTTTATTTTAATAACAATATTGTTTGTTTTATTACTACTATCTCTCCGTTGTTACTATCGATTCTACATCTTGAATATGGCTGTTGTTATCAGTTGTCATCGTGTTAATTTATGAAGCCTTTCTGGTTCTTACATCAAACGAAAAACTTACGCTGAGCCTTATAGGTTCATTCATGCGCTAATAGAGTTAGGTTTAGCGGTTCCATTCGCATGGGTTCTTTATGGCTTTAGAGTTGACGTTCTATAACATTCTCTGTTTTACATTGTATATTCTACTGTGTCAGATCTGTGCTCCATAAGCTGGATATTTGTGAACTCCATGTTGGTTTAGGTTGTGTGCAAGGCCTAAGGAAACAGACAGAACAATCATCTCGTTTGGAATGTGTTTAGAGCAGCAAATGCATGACAGAGTGTGCCCAACTTTAACCTAAATGCACTCTCTGTTTTACCTTCATAGCTTGTATTCTGATGTGTCTATCAACTCCTCCCTCTGCTTTAGACACACACTCTGAGCTACTATCTCAACTAGCCTGTGGTCTACTTTACATACACATAAAGTGATGTATGTTTTAGCTCTGATCGTTGGTTCAGGGAACAGACGCTATTTGCTTACACTAGCTGCATGCGAGGAGAGACGCTCATTGAGAACATGCGTGGACAAAACTCTCTACGACACGAAGCTATTCACAACTTCCTACAAAGTGCCCAGTAAGTGACTTAGTAAAGTGACCTAGTAATCAGCTTCATCAGAGCTGAGCATCCAGATTAGCTGAAGGCTGGTTGGAGGAATGTGCTGTCCTTTCTAAACTGTATATTTATATCATGAAATAATTGCTGTAAATAGTATAATTTAGTCTGATAGCCTTGGTGCCTTGAATGAATAAATTATGATTTTGTAATTGGCTAATTTAATACTTTTCTCTGAAAAAAAAACTTGGAGAAGTTCTGTAGCTTTTCAGCCAGTGGCCATGCATTGTAAATGGATGGTGCTTTTTTACAGATTTGGACGAAACGCCCAACAGTATTCTCTTGTTCTCTCCTCTGCTCGCAACTACTGGAATGCTGTCTTACCTCTTATTGGTTCCCCATTTGAAAGGCAGCTACTCAAAGACTCACTCAGAACTATTCTAGAATGTTTAGCTGCAACTCTCGACAAGAACTTGATGAGAGAGAGGGAGGTACGATCAGCCCTGCGTATCTTCTCTTATTAGCCCTAGTTTTACTATCAGTGTTACTCAACATTTATGATTGCTCCTGTAGTCTTTATTGAAAAAAGGATTGTTGAAACTGCAAATAGATCGAATATTTCGACTTGATATCAAAATATTAATTAGAATTCTGTTAACCTATGCACTGAAGCTTAGGCGTTTGCTTTTGAGACTTGATATAGCAAAGCTGGTACATCAGTGACCAGTGACAGACAGCATTTTATATCTAAAACTGCACACCCCAGTGTGCCTACCATATGGCTTTGCAACTCTAGTAGCATACCTACCATATGGCCTTGCAACTCTAGTAGTGTGCCTACCACATGACCTTCAACTCTAGTGTGTCTACGATATGTCTATCATGTGACTGACAAATGCCTACCATATGTTATATGGTCTACAATCGCTAGTATTCGTACTGTGTGATACCAGGTGGAGTACATGAGGGAACTGAGGCTGGTAAGATCAGTTGAATTGAAAGTGTTAACATCTGTTCGATTTGATCCTCTGTTTGATTCTCACAGATTTATTTTTAGACAAATCACTTTTACATGTTTTATTTTTCTTTCATATATTTTCTAAACACACGGTTGTTAGCCTTTTGGTTAAAAGTAGATTATGGTTCTTGATTTATTCTTATTTTAATCAAGTTCAATCAATTGTAATTTTTTCACTATTACTATGGTGTATCATTTTTTTCTGTCAAGCATTGTATGAGGCTTTCTGTGCTATCACGAAACAAGTAGGAGTCATTCAGATGCGAGATTAAACATGCGCCACTCCGATTAAATCTCTGCTGATCTGCGTCTACTGGAATTGAAAGGCTCAGGATTGAAAATGCAAATGGCAAATCTTTAAATAAATAAATAAATTATATGACGATAAAATTATTTTATACGTGGTAAAGTTAATTTAATACATAAAAAAGTTGTGTGAAAAGTTCATCTAGACTTGTTTGAATTAGTGTGTACATTTTATAACTAATATGTACACACTATGTGATTAGAAACCTTTGGCCCTGGGCCCTTCAATTCATAATGTCTGTCTACCTGCTTACAGAGACTGTCCGTTTACCTGCTTCAATTGTTTATGTTACATTCTGTTTACAGAGACTTCACAATTAATTGGTATTACAAATGTTTTCATACAGTTCGCTTAAAATGTGCTCAAATTATTATTGTCATAATTTTACGTAGGTGCATGCTTAAAATTCTGGAATCTTCTTTTTGAGCTGGTACAAGTTTGATAGGAAACTCCAGTCCGAATCACAATAAGGTGGTCAAGACTATCGTTAGCTCTAGACTATCTTACTCTTCGTCTGCTCTCCTTGGTTCACCTTATTGTTAAACTTCAAACCTTTGTTTTGATAACTTCTAATATCACTTCGTTTAGTAGACGTACCCAGATCTCTAGGATAGTAGGGGTGTTAGTTATATGAGAATATAAAGTACCATTCCTCTTCTCCTCAGCATGGTAGAGATTGTATATATATATATTGTTTAGGAAGCGGAGCGACTCCAGAAAGCAGAAGAAGATGACATGGCCTTAGCTGCCATGACCGCATCGTCTCCTATCGAAGGCTCTACTGTAGAAGGTGCACCAGTACCAACATCTAAACCATTGGATGAGAGTGAGGATGATCTCGCCTTGCAGGCCGCCATGTACGGAGTGCTTTTCCAGGTATACGCTGACCACCAAGACTGGGAAGAGGGTCTGAAACTCATGGACTTTGCCATATCCTCTATGCCAAGAACGAAACATAGGCTGTAAGTTATGCGCTCTTGTTTAGTTTTCGCTGTAGTTCTCGATGCATTCTCATGTTAACCTTAAAACAATGTCTTATAAATTGTCACAGCAGATAATTTTAAACCAAACATATAAGCAATGGTTGGGAAAGGTTGGTAGGCAGCCTAAACGTATACCTTCTGCATAATATTGTGCTTTAGCCTGTGTACCAATCAATCGTATTCATCTTGGAAGCTGCGGAGGTAAGTGAATATGACTTTTTATCTTTCAGGTTACTGTTCAAGCATAGAGTTATGGTAAAAGCAAAACTTGGTCACAACGTCTCTCTCGACATCCAGAAGTTCAGAAATGAGAGTGAGGCGCAGTTCTCAGCCATGTGGCACAAGCTAGCCCTATTTTCTAAGGAGAGTGGAGACCAGCTCGCTTGCTATCAGAATGCCATTGAGGCTCTCATGGTGAGTTGCCATAAATCGTTGTGTATTACTCGCGCTATGCCATTTACTATGCGTGTCATTTTCATTGCTTTACACCTGTACCTGGTGTCACTACAAATCTAATGCTACATAGCTAATAAAAGACAACTAATGGTGGCTGATATTTATGTGCCTTCAGAAGACTGAGGGAGTATATCAGAGGGTCGACTATCTCATTGAGTATGCTCAGTGGCTAAAGGTAAATGATTTCTCTCTCGATGACACGTTAGACATTCTGGAGTGGGCCAGTGATCTTTTGCTAAACATGAGGACTGCGTCAGATTCTCGGCCAGGTAAGTTTACCTTTCTTTGCATTATCTTTTCTTTTTCAGACTTTCACTAAATTCCTGTCTGCGGCCACTTTCTGTCATCGGGTATTCTTGTTATATTAGCAGCTGTTGAAGGTTGTTTAGACAACTCCGTATTTATATATTATGTTATTTGAGAAATTAATGATTATAGCTGCATTATATTACTCAGTATAAACTTGCAAGCCTCATGTGACATTTCAGCAGCAGAACTACACACATGCTCACTATTGCTAATCAGTAGCAGAACTAGTTGTGACTTTATTGCTGGAACAATCCAATTATCAGAGTAGATTTTCTCAAAGGATAGTAAGCTAATAATGTATGAACGTTAGCCATTTACCGCTAGCCATATTTATGATATACACATCTGCCTGAACCGTTGGACCTTGAGCTTACGGTTATAATTGCGGACAGGAACAAAAGGCAAGAAAGGTCAAGGCAAGAAAAATAAACCCGCTGTAGTGGCTGCTCCTAAAAAGAAGAAGGATGATAAAAAAGGGAAGGAAGAAGAGAAGAAGGAAGATAAGAAGGATGCTAAGGACAAGCAGGAAAAGAAAGATGACAAAAAAGGTTTGTAAGTAGGTGGCTGGCGAAGTGTGATGGGAGGAGCTTATCATATGTGTTGAGGTGTGATGGGAGGAGCTTATCTTATGTTTTGTGGTATGATGGTAGGAGCTTATCTTATGTGTTGTGGTACGATAGGAGGAGCTTATCTTATGTGTTGTGGTATGATGGGAGGAGCCTATCATGTGTGTTGTGGTATGGTGGGAGGAGTCTATATCATGTGTTGAGGTGTGATGGGAGGAGCCTATATCATGTGTTGAGGTGTGATGGGAGGAGCCTATATCATGTGTTGAGGTGTGATAGGAGGAGCCTATCTCATGTGTTGAAGTATGATGGGAGGAGCCTATATCATGTGTTGAGGTGTGATAGGAGGAGCCTATCTCATGTGTTGAAGTATGATGGAAAGTATGATGGGAGGAGCCTATATCATGTGTTGATGTATGATGGGTGGCCTATATCATGTGTTGAGGTGTGATAGGAGGAGCCTATCTCATGTGTTGAAGTATGATGGAAGGAGCCTATCTCAAGTGTTGAAGTATGATGGGAGGAGCCTATATCATGTGTTGAGGTGTGATGGGAGGAGCCTATATCATGTGTTGAGGTGTGATGGGAGGAGCCTATATCATGTGTTGAGGTGTGATAGGAGGAGCCTATCTCATGTGTTGAAGTATGATGGGAGGAGCCTATATCATGTGTTGATGTATGATGGGTGGCCTATATCATGTGTTGAGGTGTGATAGGAGGAGCCTATCTCATGTGTTGAAGTATGATGGGAGGAGCCTATCTCAAGTGTTGAAGTATGATGGGAGGAGCCTATATCATGTGTTGAGGTGTGATGGGAGGAGCCTATATCATGTGTTGAGGTGTGATGGGAGGAGCCTATATCATGTGTTGAGGTGTGATAGGAGGAGCCTATCTCATGTGTTGAAGTATGATGGGAGGAGCCTATATCATGTGTTGAGGTGTGATAGGAGGAGCCTATCTCATGTGTTGAAGTATGATGGGAGGAGCCTATATCATGTGTTGAGGTGTGATGGGAGGAGCCTATCCCATGTGTTGAAGTATGATGGGATGAGCCTATATCATTTGTTGAGGTGTGATGGGAGGAGACTATCTCATGTGTTGAGGTATGATGGGAGGAGCCTATATCATGTGTGTTGAAGTATGATGGGAGAAGCCTTATCATGTGTTGAGGTGTGATGGGAAGAGAGGGAGACTAAAGGCAAGCCTGGCGAGAATTTTGGAACTTGCATGAGTGCAGTTTGAATCTGGTAATAATGTCTGTCGCAATTTTTATTGCCCTCACAAAAAGCTCTAGTATGAACTTTTATATCTGAACACTAGATCTAAAAGTATTGAAAATGTACACAAGTTTGTCAAGAGTTTTGTCATTGGCTCTTTTGGCGAGAAAACCTTCACACTTTTTATAGGTCAGTGTGTCACAGTGATTGTACCTTTACAGGGCATAAGAAAACTAAGACACCTGAGGAAAAAAGAGATTTGACTCCGAGTAAAGCTACCGAGAAGCAGCGATCAGCAAAAAATGAATCACTGGAACCTGAGAATGTAGAAATCAATGAGGAAGACTACATTCCCGTGGAGAAGAAGGCAGAGATAGGTGAGTTAGCAGCTGGCACGATGCCAGGAAAGTTAAATATTGTAAACTTTATGCGAGCTTCAAGTTTAGTTTTTTGTTCATTTCCTGTCTCTCTTATTCTTCATATCCATGCATTTGATATTAACAGATGTGCTTCACTGTTTAGTATCGTTGCATCGCTTAGACTCGTTGCACTGTTGTTACGCATAGCATTGTACTATAGATAGTGTGTACCTGTGTGTTAATGTATTCTTCCATAAAATGAAGATTTTAATGTGATAACACACTACCTCATAGATAATACCATCATATCTCGTCTGCAGCACAGCGTTGTGGTAACTTGAAACCACACTGCGTGTAATAGAGCAGTCTATGCACTCTTAGTATATAAAGTAGTAGTTCATATCCGGTGTTTGTGTTGTTGATTGTGTTCTTTGGACCGAGCATTATACGTTGCAGTTCGAATAGAACCTCCTAAACTCGAAACCCCAGAGTGTGATCAAGTCGCCTCTATTGGTAGGCAGAGCGTGTGTCTCCCTTCCCGCCTTCTTTCACTCTTCGTCTTTCTCAACTTCTTCCTATTCAACAATTGGGTGCTAGAATGTGATTGCAATGCATTCTGGGTAGCTGGCTGTTTGATGTACTATGTCTATTGTTCTGTCTAAATTTCCAACTCTATCAGATTGTGGTAACACTTTCTGTGTTTGCGTGTTACCCTGTTTCTATGATCATTGAGTCTCATCACAAGATTTTAATTTAGTTTTAAAAAGTAATGAACGATTTAATAGTTTTTCAAAACAAATACTTTACAGTATTTGGCGAAGTTCACCGTTTGCAATGCATGCCACTTTTGCTTCACTTGTGAATAACTGTTATGATATCATCACATTCTGTAGGTTTGAAAATAGAGGCGGAAGACTTGAGTCTGTCTGACCTGACTGATATGAGGCAGCTGGAGTACCTTCTGCGGATAAGCATCATGGCCGCTTCTATCTCAGGTCAAGGGTCTTCCTCCTATAATAACTACTGCTTCTCTGCATACGGTTACCTACACAGGATGTGGCAGGTGAATTTGGTCACTGTTCAATATTGTCTTCTTTATATGAATGTAAAACAAAAAGTTATTTTGAAGTTGTCATCCCTTGTCTTGTATTACCATGTGAAAGCCGTTGTTGTATTATTAGTTGCCTTTAAAGATGAACTTACTCAAAACTTTAGTTGACTTTATTAGAGATTATTGATATTTTTGTATCATTTGTGGTGATTTTTGATGTTTGAAGTGATCTGATTGCCAGCATGTTTCAAGATTAAAATCACTAAAACTTTATCACCGTTAAAACATTCAAGTGAAAGTGCATTTATGACGTTTATAATTGCACTTTGGCAAAGAGACCGACAGAATAGAGAGCTGTAAAGTTGCAACCTGAGCTTCAACTTGAACTATTGATATCGTTAAGGATATCATTGATGATATCATTAATGATGTCATCAATAGCCGATATCGATAACAAGGTATACAGGCAGCCGCGGAACTAGTGACATAATTTTTACACATAATTTTTCATGAGCATTTTAGCTGCAATCAAATTTGGTCGATTTTAATTTTAAAACATTCTGGCCAAACATTCACAAAGGATAGAAAAATGCGGATACTTTTTGATTAAATTCTCTAAAACTTTGAGTAAAAATCTCTTGCTTACATAACTAAACCCAGTTTTTTTCATGTTATTTTAAGTGTGTTGTTGCTGTATTTGAGCACATCTCTAACAGTTGCTGAAAAGTTGTTATAAAATCGTAGAAAGACGATCTCTTGAGATAGAAATTAGCAAGGAATTCCTAAAATAGCTGCAGAAAAAACTATATCAATATCACAAGCTGCCGCTAGCAGAGTTATTTTTGTGGGTGACACAGTTTATTTTGCTGTAGCTGATGCTTTCAACTGTTGGCCCTGTTATAAAAGAGATGGCTAAGCAAGCTGCTGCCGCTGCCGAGGCTGGTAAATCAGCTAAGAAGGGTAAAGGAAAAGAGAAAGAAGCTGTGAGTATGATTCAAACTATATTCGTTTGTATGTCTATATTTTCAGTTACCATAGTTACCATGGTTGCCATAATAACCATAGTTACGATGAAGTATTGGACATTCTTTCAATAAGAAAGGGTATGAAACATGTTCACTGGTTACTACTCCTCTTGGCAGTAAAAGGTTGGGTAACCTAAAATTAGTCAAGAATTGTGTTCTCTATAAATTTGTCTTTGCTCTGCCAGAACAAAAACTCATCTCCACGATCTACACAAGGGGTAAAATTGCCAGGAAAGAAGCATAATGGCAAGGTTTGATTCAGTTGTTTTATTTGTTTATTTTTCATTCTTGACCTGTTAACTGTTGCTTTAGCTGCATATTTGTTACCTCGCTTCGTTCTGCCAATATTTATTCAATTATATGAACAAAATCCTGCAATATTGCAGTCAATGTGCTGCATCGAAGGTACGTGATGAATTACTGGTGAAATTTCGGGCTATTGCAGTCGTAAAAAAGATAAAAACAGTTTAAATGAAGATCCTCACTTTATTGGTCTCCAAAAGTAACTTATAATATGATCAATCAGATAATAATAATAATACTATAATAATAATACCGTCTAATCTTATTATTTTCGCAAGTTTAGTTCTAGCAGTAGTAAGATAATAGCGCTTCTCAATTTGTGGCACAGATAACACAGGTTTACATCTGAGCCACTTGTCAGATGTCAAAGCCTCATTATTTTACAGTTTGAATGCTTCGAATAAACAGTATCCCGTTTGTTAACGTACTCCATTGGTGAGAGATTTCTTTCTCTCAACATCCATGCTCAAATGCTCAAATAGTTCATGCTCAAATTAGCGCATGAGGTTATAAATTGAATACTTTGAGTTCTGACCAAACACATTTCAGTCTTTCGGAATAGTTGTGATTTTCATATTTCTATCAGATTGACTGTCGACTACAGAGATGACTGCTCTAATGACTGATAGAGTAGTTGATATCAGGTATCCCAAAAGCTACGGTCATAAATATCAAGCTAGTTGTAAGTTGAATCCTAGAGAGTTTTTACCTGTTTTTGTGCCATTTACACTTGTGCCATATTACCGCCACTTATATAATTTAACTCTCATGTTTTTAGCCTACAAAGGAAAGACCCAAGCGCAAGGGACCGTTAGATCACCTCCCTTCATCCGTAGAAGAATGGAGTCTATTTGATGCACCTGATGAGGTTGTCGATGCTGTTGGAAATGCTTTGATGCGAAAAGCTGCTATCAATGACACAACAATTACAAAGCCAGTCAGTAGTTGTGGTATTCTGCAGTCAGAGTGTTTTTACTGCCAACTAAACCTTGTCTATCAATAAGTACTTCCTCTTGTTTACAGACCCTGCTGCTGCACATGTTGGACAACATGGTATCCATGCTGAGGAGCTGTGGCTACAATCACCTTTGCTTGCCACTCCTTGCTTTTGAAGATCTCCTCACTAGATCTTTGGCTAAAAGCCAAGCAAGCAACATTTTAGTACATCTGGTGTAAGTTTATTGACTGTGTTCAATGGGAGCAACTGCAGTAGCAGTCTGATACCAGTAACATACTATTACTAATGAGTAGACGTATGATCATATGCTGCGCTAACACTCCCTGCAGACTATCAGGGTGTACTAACACTACCTGCAGAGTAACATGGTGTACTAACACTCCCTGCAGGCTATCAGGGTGTATTAACATTACCTGCAGACTAACAGGGTGTACTAACACTCCATGCAGACTATCAGGGTGTACTAACACTCCCTGAAGACTATCAGGGTGTATTAACACTACCTGCAGACTAACAGGGTGTAATAACACTCCATGCAGACTATCAGGGTGTACTAACATTCCCTGCAGACTATCAGGGTGTATTAACACTACCTGCAGACTAACAGGGTGTACTAACACTCCCTGCAGACTAGCCACCCTCACAAGCTCCTTTTTAGTGAGACAACACTTTAAAAGTTTTAACTATTTCACTGTTGTTAATGATAATAACTAGCAATGTCAAGGACTACTTGAGTCACATGTATAACCTTTTCCAATACTCGAAGAGAGAAGGTAAAACTTTAACTCACATGATGGTGAATATTTAACCTAATCAGCCCTATTGGTTCCTCAGAGAGCATAACCCTGCTAGAAATGTTGACTCAGAAAACCTGTACATGACGAGCCTTCTTTAGTATTAGCTTAATTCACATCACTATGTGATACCTGTACAGTTTTATACATGGCATGAATGATGGCTGAGAAGTTGCTTAGATACGAGCTATAATAGACTTGGGTTTATGATGTATAGCTCTACTGATTGTATCATTTATAGCTCCATAGAGGTTTGCCTTGAACTAAACCTCCTCGATGGAGTCAAGTTCCATGAAAAACTAGTTGGCCATATTGTGCCAGTGGAACTTGACTTGGCCTCATCATGGATAAGCATGGCTGTCTTCAAGGAGAAACAGTACCAGGTGAGAACAGTAAGCAAGCCTGAGCTATTATTTTACCATTAATGGCTCCAAGTTGCGCACTCTGTACCATATTATAATCGCAGGTGGAGGAACAAGAGAAGAGAATACAGGCTTCATTACAAGAGTTTCTCGATGCAGAAAATAATGCAGGTGACAGCACAATGGCTGCCCAGCTGTCAGCTCCCCAGAAGGTCAGCAATTTGTTGCTCAAGACGCGCAATTCTGGCTAACGTTCAACTTTTGGTTTCTGCAGGTTTTTAAATCATAAATTGTTATTTAATAAAATGTAGTCTTGAGCTTTGCGTGCTAATATAAGTTATTAAACTGTGTATTAAGGAGGAGGAGGCTACAGGGACACCCCATCTCGGACAAAAGCTCAGCTCTATAAACCTGAGGCAAGTGTGGACAAACACTGCAAAGGTTCTTCTAAGACTCGTGAGTACCTCTATGTTTTTTGATGAGGTTATGAAGAGTTTGGAGCACAGTCTTTACCAGCTAGTAATGTACTGCTTATAATTTCACTTGGAGGGTTTTACAGAGAGCAGCCGTGGCCTAGTTGTGTGGATCACCTAACTTGCAAACAGCAGTTTGGGGTCCATTTTCCAGAAAAATCACTGGTTTTGACAGGAATGGCATCTAACCATAAACTACTTTCTGCAACTGGGCATGTCTCCATTAGCGAAGGTTTCCTTGCCGCTGGGCTCAGACATGTTCAGCCATGTTCATTAAGATCACAGAGCCGCTGTTTGTGCAACAAGGTTCTTAAAAACACTCACAGCGTCTGTTTGCAGTAGGCTCAGCGGGCATCATATTTGATCTTCGAGGGGGATCTTCGAGATATTTTAATGCAGTATTCATTCATTACTGTGTTTTAATCACTTTTGGTTAGCAGAAAATGACTGAAAGAAATATGAAACTGCTGAAATGTGAACTAGAAATAGCATTTACAGTCTGACGCAATTCACTTTAAATAGTCCAGTTTTTAATTCTTAACGTTCAGGATTTGTCCGTGTAAACAAGAGCTGCATTGGCAGGTTGTAAATAGACGGTTAGGGACAATTTCTTAGCGCTTTCAATTTGTCTTACGTAACAGTTTATTGGTTATGTTTCCTTATAAAGTAAGATGAGTGCATAGTTTATAGCATCTAGTCAGTTTTTTGGTGGTGCCAAGCTGGTACAGGTGCTCGGGCTCCATAGGGCAAATGGCTAGCAAGCATGGTCGCAATTACAGTTGTCAGGAGTGTACATAGGCTAGAGAATGTTTGTTATAACTGGCTATAAATTTTTGTCCGATTTGCCATTTGTACAGTTAGCTAGCCACTTCTGCATGTTCAACAGATGTTGCTGGGGGAGAGTCATGATTGAATCAATCTACAGCGACCTAATTTACATTCGCTCTTTTCTTTGTTTATGATCTCTACTTAGCTGCTAATGTACTTGTCGCTGACCCACAAGTAATGTTTATGCACATATGGTACATATGTGAGTACTGCCGTGGTTTTAGGGAATGAACCAGCCAGCCAGGCAGTACTTGCACGCTGCTCTTACGTCTGCCAAGGAATTTGAGGAAGTATCTCTCCAGGCTGAGATACTCCATTTGCTGGCTGTCCTCGCCTATAAGGTATGTATTTGAGAACTCACATTGTGTCTACTAGTAATATATAGACATAAGCTCGGTTTTATGTGTGCTTATGAGGTATATCATATGTACAGGTGGCTGACTCTGTGTGTGTATATGAGGTATATCATATGTACATGTGGCTGACTCTGTGTGTGTATATGAGGTATATCATATGTACAGGTGGCTGACTCTGTGTGTATATGAGACATATCATCTGTACATGTGGCTGACTGTGTGTGTGTATACGAGGCATAACATATTTACCTGTGACTTGATCTGTGTGTGTATATAAGGCATAATATATGTACATGTGACTGACTCTGTGTGGCTATAGGTAGCATATCATATGCACACGCAACTGATATTTTGCGTGTATATCAAGCATATCATATGTACATATGACTGACTCTATGTGTCTCTATATAGTGGATCACATGTACATGTGACTGACTCTCTGTGTGTATAAGAGGCATATGGTATGACAATTTGGATTACTCTATGTACAAATGTGTAGCAATGCCATATGTACTTTCTGTTATTTTTTGTATATGTATCATATAATAGTCACAGGTTTTTTACTCATGATATGTACTATAGCATACCATATGAAAATTTTATTTGTTCTGTTGTTTTTGCATATTCTAGGCCACTGATTTGACTATGTGTGCATGTTGCATACGATATACCCATATAGTTGACTTTATTTATGCATATGTACGTAGTATATCATATGTAGCATGTCATGGGTGCATGTCGTTGACTTGACATACGAATCTGGTGCTCTACAAGTTATGAATATCCGCTGCATGTGTTACCATCTCTCAGTATGTTGCCAACTTCTTACACTTTGATTATATACTGGATATCTGTCAAGTAATGTCTGGTATCCGTATCACTTCTATACTATACAAGCTTTCAGTAAGTGACATCTCACGGTCAACCTTTCCATTGCAGGAGAGCCAGTATGCTCAGGCTATTAAAATGGTCCTCGAGTCACAAAATATGATTGGCTGTGCCGATGAGAAGTACTGGTATGAGACATGCAGCCTCATAGCTGACTGTCAGAGCGAGGATACCAGTCTCCGTATGAACATGCAGAAGGCGAGCAACACCTGCGTGGATGCACTGAACATGCTTAAAGAGGTTTTCCAACAGCGGCCTGCAGAGGTCTCGACTAATGGCTATGTGATGGGCATGCTTGAGGCTAAGTATGATTAGTTTCATGCATTGTTCATTGCTCATACTTATTTTTAACTGTTCAATGCATCAATAATCAATGCAGCAATACTCAATGCAGCAATACTCAAAGCAGCAATACTCAATGCAGTAATATACAATACAGCAATACTTATTGCAGTAGTACACCATACAGTAATATTCAATGCACTAATATTCAATGCAGCAATACTCATCGCAACACTGCAATGTAGCAATACTCATTGCAGCACTACACAATGCAGCAATGCTCGATACAGCAGTACTCAAATATTCGTTCACTTTTCATTTACATGTTGGAGTTGTGAGGACATACTTCCAGTGTGTTATGACTTGCATGAAAAACCCATTTGTTACAATATTGAATGTTAAACCATAACTGTCAGATACAACTTTTATCGTATTTTCTAAGTAAATCAGACATGCTGTTTCCGGTTTTGTTTTCAAAATAAAACTTGGTTCATTAACCTTCAAAATCATTAAGGCTTTTTAAAGCGTTTCAGTATCCGTCTCGAAAACAACGCAATCGGCACAACAAGCTCCGCCCCTGAATATGTGACGTAACCTAGCTTTTTAGCAACGGAAGTTAGGGGTGTCTAGTCTGATTTAGAATTATAGAGATGGGTCTCTTAACCCTTTCACTGCCAAGCATGTACAAATTTGGGTATCTGCCAAGTGCCAGTCATTTTACCAAAAATTACCGATATTGCTTCATGATATGTAAACAGTATTTTTTCCAATTTTAATCTCTATCTAGAACATTTTTGTTACATATTTTAATTTGCCAACATTTTAACCATCATTGCTATGCAATGATGGTTAAAGCTTTGTGCGATGATAAAGCTGTGTGAAGCTACGATCGATGCGAAGCTAAAACGATCCTCCATCATGTTCCTTACTCTTACAAAATTATTACTATCACCACTATCAGAGACAGTGCTCCTGCTTTAATTATCTGTATAATCACGAAAATCTGAATTTGAATTGGCTATAATGTCACCAACATAACTAATTACCTGTTTTCTGACTCGCGCGCGGTAATTAATGAACTCACACACAAAAAATGTTCGTTATTAAATTAGAAATGCTCAATCAAAAGTTTTAAATTGCTTCGTTATTTTAGGCTAATTTTATAGACAAATCTTTTGACAACACTGTCAATTTCCTAAAAGTCTTAAAGACTGTGGGTTATGCTGTCAACGAATAATAAAATTAGGTAACTACACAATTGCTGGGAAAGTCGCAATAATGCGTCTATGTCAGTGGTCTCACGAAAATGCATTTATGCATCTACGGCAGTGAAAGGGTTAAGACCCATTATTATCTAAATTTAGCCTGTAAAATAATCTCAGTTTTTTATGAAAGGTAGATTAACTATTTAAAATTGCTTTTAGCCTGTTACAGGATGTTTAATAGCCTGAATGCCGAGAAAAATGAGCTCAAAAAAGCGCAATTTTATCACAAGCTAGCGTTGTTCTCGTGCTTTTTGAGCTCATTCTTAAATATGCAATGTTAAATATCTTATCTACCTTTCAAAAAAGACTGAGATTATTTTGAAGGCTGAAGTTAGATAATAATGGCTTTTAAGACACCCATTTCTATAATTCTAAATCGGACTAAACATCCCTAACTTTTGTTCCTAAAAAGCTAGGTTACGTCACATATTTATGGGCGTAGCTTGTTGTGCCGATCATGTTGTTTTCGAGACCGATATTAAAGCGCTGTAAAAAAGCTTTCATTACTCTATAAGTTAATGGACCAATCTTTATTTTGAGTACAAAATAGGAATCAGCCTGTCTGATTTCCCTAGTAAATATGATAAAAGTTGTACGTGATAGTTATGGTTATGATGTGCATAAAAGGTTTTTTCCTCACTGTAATGAGTATTTCCATAATTTTTATTGTATTTGATTATATGGGATTTCGCTATCTTTCTAATAACTTGTAGGTAAGCAGGATAGTCTGCAGCCTTAAACCTCAGTATGAGAATATTTCACTAAAAAAGCAAGGAAAGATAACTGCTAATAATGAATCTTGTAACCATATGAAGCTCCTGTATTCAATGTTGTTGCTCCTGCTGTTAGACAAGTGATAGCTCAGATAATTAAGTCTGTAAGAGGTTGTGTACAGGATCTCTGTATGGCTAACCATCACATATCCACTGCATTATCTTCTGCAGGCTTGCAAAGACTCGAACCGACATGTACATGGAACATTTTAAAGCAATTCTCAAACCTCGGTATCTCAAAGCCATCTCTAGTTCTCTTGATGTGAGTTGTGCTCTCTTTATTTCTTTAAAATATAATTTTCATTGTGTATGACTCTGATAGCGCATAGGGATAACTAAAAAAGTACATCGTATGATGCCAAAAGTACATAGGCATTGTGCTCCAACATTACATATTCATGACTGCATTAGTATATGCCAACAGTACATGTAAATGGTCCCTACAGTGCATACAAAGGTGCCAAAAGTACATGTGTATGATTCCAACAGTACATATGTTTGGCTACATCAGTACATATGTATGACTACAGCAGTATATATTATGACTACTACAGTATATATTATGACTACAGTAGCGTATATTATGACTACGGTAGTGTATATTATGACTACATTAGTGTATATTATGACTACAGTAGTGTATATTATGACTACATTTGTGTATATTATGACTACATTTGTGTATATTATGACTACAGTAGTATATATTATGACTACAGTAGTATATATTATGACTACAGTAGTGTATATTATGACTACAGTAGTGTATATTATGACTACAGTAGTGTATATTATGACTACAGTAGTGTATATTATGACTACATTAGTGTATATTATGACTACAGTAGTGTATATTATGACTACAGTAGTATATATTATGACTGCAGTAGTATATATTATAACTACAGTAGTATATATTATGACTACAGTAGTGTATATTATGACTACATTAGTGTATATTATGACTACAGTAGTGTATATTATGACTACAGTAGTGTATATTATGACTACATTAGTGTATATTATGACTACAGTCGTATATATTATGACTACAGCAGTGTATATACCTGACTCCAGCTTTCAGTTTTTGCCTGGTATTAATTGGAAGCATGCCTTTGACTTAATTTCACATTATTACTGGTCACAATAATCTGTTTGCTTTTGGGTTCAGAAATGGAAGGAGGCTGGAGACAAGCTCCTGCGCTACAGATGTGTGAGGGAGGCTATAGAGGTGTACAGAGAAGTTGGACTTGTCTGGAGCAAACTAGCTGATCAGGCACACTCTGATATGAACCTCAAACATGAACTGCTTATCAAGGTAACACAGGCTAGCAGTCTTACCAGCTTATCATAGTAACACAGGCTAACAGTCTTACCAGCTTATCATAGTAACACAGGCTAACAGTCTTACCAGCTTATCAAGGTAACACAGGCTAGCAGTCTTACCAGCTTTTTACGGTGCATCCTCGCCATACGACTTTAATTAGAGATGTACAGTGCCCTCTCGCCATACGACTTTAATTAGAGATGTACAGTGCCCCCTCGCTATACGACTTTAATTAGAGATGTACAGTGCCCTCTCGCCATACGACTTTCATTAGAGATGTACAGTGCCCCCTCGCTATACGACTTTAATTAGAGATGTACAGTGCCCTCTCGCCATACGACTTTCATTAGAGATGTACAGTGCCCTCTCGCTATACGACTTTAATTAGCGATGTACAGTGCCCCCTCGCTAAACGACTTAAATTCGTTCTAGTGTTGGCATCATATAGCAGCAATGTTGCATAGAGGGGTATAGAAACCCATAGTAATCATATAATGCAAACACACTCTAATAAAAATCATCCAAATTTTGTATACGTACTGTACATATTAAAATTAGTAACAAAATAGTATATTAACCTTAGTAACTATAGTTACCCTCAGTAACTTTAGTGTATTTAGTAGCTATGATCCGCGATAAAATGTAACATTACGGTGTTCAATCAAATACTATCGCCAATTACGGGTACCATCAATTACCTTCAAGATAGATGTATAACATAAACATTGAATTTATTTAAATGAATTTAGCTCACTAAATACACACTAAATGTTAAGTTTTACCATGTATTTTTAACTATTTTACTTGAGCTTCGACTTTTTCTTCGCCAAAATTTTATTACCTATCAGTTCCTGACTTCGTCTTCATAATAAATTTTAGCCGACCTCATTAAAACTTTTTTCATCCTACCGTATTACTGTATCTTTAGAGTAATGTGACTTGAGCTGGTGCATGTAGCGGGTAGAGCAGAGAGAGGCAAAAATGTATCAATGCTAATTATGTTACTGTACACTTGAAAATAAATTTAATACGTAACGAAGTGGATTTTTGTTAGCTGGCTAAAAGAAGTTGTCTGATCCGTGACTCTCTGTTCAAAGAGATTGCAACTCCAACTTTGCTACAGGTTCAAAAGGTAAAATGTCACCGCTTTTCATACGAGGAATGCTAAACTGAGAGAAGTCAGTCATCGTATCCCTTTCCGGTTGTGTGAGAAGGTTTTCAGTGAACAGTATATTGGCATTTTGTTATTTCTAGGTAAAAAGCACACCAACTGCCAATTTGGAATTTCAAGCGAAATTTTTTGTTGAATTCGTATGGCGAATTAGGATTTGCATGGCGAGGATGAAAAATCATTGACAATTCATTGTGTTTCACTTTGTAAGGTGAATAAACCGTATAACAGGCACATCGTACCGCGAGGGCGCACTGTATATTAAAAACATCTCATCTGCACATCTCCGCCAAGTTGTTAACAATCGAGTTATTAGTTGTACGCAACAGAAGTTGGCGTAACAGTTAATCTTTTTCAATATCTTTATTGTATCTCAGAACTGTTATATATAATTATTCTTACATGACTGCATTTCATTTAGTTTGTTTCTCAGTTAAAAACTTAATAATAACTACTTTTTTATTAAGTTTTTAACATTATTATAGTGATTGTATATAACATTAAGATTTATGCATTATATAAAATTGTGCAAAAAAATTAGATGACAAAACTGAATTATTACAGCAATAATCAGCAAATGCAGGTAAGTTGAAGATAGACAATAGGTGCAGCCTTGGCAAGATTTATTTGTGAACTTTATGAAGAGCGTAACTTATTTAAAGGTTGACTTGCAACAAAATTCGCATTACAGTTATTTGGTATCAAAAGATTCACCATGTCTTTCTCTGCTGTGTTGTAGGTGCAAAATATGTGGAAATGTGATTACAAGCTCTTAAAAGCTCAAAAACGAACAGTTAATCGTTGACTTTAATAGTTAACAGTTAACTTGTTTTATTTTCGATATTTGCATTTGATATTTTTACATTTTGTTTTGCATTCACTCACTTCAAGTTTTTTTCTAAAAGTCTTTCCAACTTTTTGCTTCACAATAACCACAGATGACTTTGGAGAGTTGATCTGAATGTTCTTATTTTCTAGAATTTTCTTTTTAATCTAAGAGAAAAGCATTGCCTTCCGTTCTGTCACCACTACTACCACTCTAACTAGTCTTCTTGGAATCTATAATTCTAAAACTAGGAGAGGAAGAAATGAAACCCTGCATAATATTATGTAGAGCTAATTTATGTGTCTGAAACCCTGCACATACATGTATGTATTGATTTATAAACTAACAACGTCTTAAAAACCTTCAGATATTGTATGCTAGGAATTTTGTTGTGGAATCAGATATTTGCTCAAAGTTTGTAATGTATGTTAATAAGATTGTATTTCAAGGTGATCCTAACGTCATCGATGAACAAAATCTCTTTGGTGTCAGAAGCTTCATAGAATACAGTGAATCTTTTACTAAGTTTTCATACATCGATAGTGTAGGCACTTCTGGGTAAGCTAGTAGTGAAACGCTACACTAGATCCACAAGCAGATCATGTTTCATAGGGCACTATAGTAGAGTGATTGGTTGGGCGATGCCTCTTGTCCGGGCATATGTCTACATAGAAGCAAGAGGAAAGCAACATCTATTTGCATGTACAAGTGCAATTCCCTTGGTCGCTAAGGCCGTCTCTATGGTACAAAGATGATGCTTTGCACAGGTGTTTTCATTTCCAACCAGCGACACTGAATCGTGGCTGAAGGAGAGTGACACAGCTGGTTCCATGATGACATTTCAGCACCACATGGTGGGGGGTGTCGCTCCGCTGTCCCTGTATTGAAACTTAGTATATGGCATTAGGAGCCTGCATATTAAGCTCATGTCGACATACTTTTCGTTGCATCCGTTTACTGCTCACACTCGGATGCCGTTGCATAGCAACCATCTTTCTTTCTTCAGGCATATGGCATCCTAAAGGAGGCCTGCTCGGCATCCACAGAATTAACCTTCTCAACTACAGCTTCTATGCTGCCATGTGACTTGCCGAAAGTGAGTCTGCCAGTGCAAAGAGAGTATGTCAACATACAGCTGTGCCTTGCCCAGATTCTTCTCCAGATCTTAGAGTGCCATGTTGAGGAAAAGAAAGCCGAACATGATCTTGAGAAGACCAAAGGTCACGTGCAGAAGGTCAGTGTGTCTGGACTGTGCTCATTGAGCACCCTCAGTGGGCACCCTCAGTGGGCCTAGTTGCAAGATGTGAAGTTGACCTTGTTTGAAGGTTTGGCCTTCCTTTGCTTCATTTAGTCATGGCAGTTGAATTTGCTGGCATAAAACAGTTAAAGTGGGTAAACTAGTTAGACTACTTTGGATTGTGCATTTCAGCTAGCTTTAGGCTATAGTTGCTAGCTCAAATCTATATGTAAAATGGACTGTGGCAGCGGATGTGTATTTTTCTTGTAAATCATATAATCAAAAGGTAGCTTTGCAAAGAAAGCTTTCTGTCAGTATTAGTCCACTCTTAGACAAACCCAAGTTGATTTGTCCAAAGTTTTGGTTGTCTTATGGTTGGGTTGCCCACGTGCATGTCCTGTACTCATACACACACTCATGTGCATATGTTAGGTAGTCGAGGAAGCTATCAGACAGACGCCAGTTTACAGTGAAGCTGAGCTTGCTTGGATGCATATGACTGCATCAGTCGCGCAGATGATAATGTCGATCATCACGGGCTGCTTTCACTTATGTTCTAATATAGCCCTACTGAAGTCTGAGGCTCTCTACTGCGGGGGCAAGTGTCTGCGTCTCCTCTCCCTTTACACCAATATGGATTCTCCTGGTCGCTGGAATGTAGATTCCGAGGCAAGTGTGACTCATTGTGACATTGTTCAGAGCAAGTTGCTAAAAAGTTGGAGTTGCTTTCTCAGCAATACTCTACAATTTTATCGAGTTGGTTTGTCACCTAAAATCGAACTACAATATGTTTGGTAGAACTAACTGAGTTTACTACAGCTACATGAGCTTTAACTCAACTGATGGCTCATTTCATAGTGACACTCTTTTGGTCCGTTGTTATAAATCCAAAATAACTGTTGCTTTAACATAAATATTAGTCCTAAATTTGTGGCTAATGTGAGTGGATATGAAAGGCTATATAGGCTTTTGAAATGTATGCTCTAAATACTCATACTTTTATTATCTACATTAGTATCACTTCTATCCTACTGACTTAGGCAATAAAATTCTTACAATCTAGTTTGTTTCTCTATAAGGGACTCACTGTAGGAGCTCATTGGCTATAGTGATGTATTCTGTGGTAGCTCATTGGCTAGTGTGGAGTACTCTGTAGTAGCTCATTGGCTATAGTGATGTACTATGTAGTAGCTCATTGGCTATAGTGATGTACTCTGTAGTAGCTCATTGGCTATAGCGATGTACTCTGTAGGAGCTCATCGGCTATAGTGATGTACTCTGTAGGAGCTCATTGGCTAGTGTGGAGTACTCTGTAGTAGCTCATTGGCTATAGTGATGTACTCTGTAGTAGCTCATTGGGTAGTACAGTGTATTCCGCAGTAGCTCATTGGCTAGTGTGACCAACTGTGCAGTAGTTGATTGGCCAGAGTAGTGTTATCAGAGGAGTATTAAACAGAAGAGTAATTTCATTTCAGTTTTGTATGAAATCAGTCTCTGACCGCACAATTTTATAGCAAAAGGCTTTCATTTAGTCTACTTCTTTCAATTGTTCATTATGATAACATGGCTTGACCCACTAAACCTTGTGTGCACAAAGACTCAAGTTTTATATTAGTTAATACAGGCTAAAATTTATTGACACTCCGCAAGAAACTTTATAAAATGCTACATCAGAAATTGTTTTTCCGTTTATTATTTTCCTTTTACAATATTTTTAATCATTTATACGCCAAAGCAGATGGTTGCACATCTCGTTAAAACGATGATGGCAAATGCTGATGAGGCGGATGGTGGCTCAGAGGCCCCCGCTGAAGAGGAAGCTGAGCAGTTAGATACTGAGACTAAGGACTTTCAGAGAATAGCAGGGGAGATGAATCTGATTAGTACAAATGAAGCGTTGGCTCTGCAACAGCTCTCCCAAGCCACAGGTATTACTTCATCAGTTGCCAATCAGCTGCTACCTATGACCACTTTGGAAAACTCACATACATTAGGCGATGTATTATAAGTTTATGTGGTGGACTAATCATAAATGCTTGTATTTTGCAGAATTGCTGGGTCAAGGACTACAACTGAGTCTTGCTCATTCTCTCATTGAAAAGGCTAAAATGCTCAGCTTTGAGTTAGTTGAATGTTACGCTCAGTTTGACACTGGAAGCAGCTCGCAGTACTTAGCTCTGTATCAGGTACAACTAACCGTAATCACGCGTGTCGTCCTTGCCTGTTTCATGACTTCTTGGTTCAATTCTGCATCACTGTTAGATAATCCTCTTATAGAGCTGCTGTGCCTCGATAGACATGAAGTTGCTACTTAATGCCACTTACAAGGATCCGATGGCATCGCGTAAGGCAGCGCTAGTCAAGTTGCATGACCAAATCATGTCTTCCTGCATTACTACCAACCTGACCTCTAGTCAGCTGTTTGCTGACATATGTCGGATATTGGAAGAGGGACAAGCGTGGCAAAAGCTTTCCATCTCACCCAATCATCCTGAGTTGATAAGGGAGATGCCTACCAACTGGCAGTTGCTAGTGCTTCAGCACTCTCCATGCAGGTAAGAACAGGCAGTGTACGCGCATGACTAAACTTACAGTGGAGTCGTCTTCTCTGGCAAGTGTAGACAAACTGCAAAGGTTCAACCGGCGAATTGCTATTAATGTCTCATGCCCTTTGCTGGAAAAAATATCTAGAGATAGGTTATACATGCATGTGAACCATTGCTCGACTGGTTGCAGTGTGTGTTCAAGTATAATAGTATTCAATATCGTGTTGATAGAGTTATCATTGTAGGTATTCTAGTCATAAATCTGTTTGCTTGTCATTTAAGTTCTGACATGCTCAACCAGGTTAGTCTAGTGCAATCTATTTAGGAATCAACGGGTCATTTATTAAATTTAACTATTTTAATACACTTCAGACACACTACTAATTTACACATATTAATGTGGTTACTCTAACAATGCTACAGCAGGACAACCATTAATATTCTGCTCTCACTGGTTAGAAAATGTTTCAAAATTTAATGGCTGCTATTACTAATCCTGGTTTTTTATATCATACTAGTTGAATGTTCGGCATTGTCCGGGCATTCAGTTAGTATGATATAAAACTGGGAAAAAGTTTTGGGACAAAAAATTGTTTTTTTTTTAACATATACAACATTTACTATTCTAATTTTTAAACTTCATAACATGGGAAAAGTGCTTTTTGCAGTTCAAATATATTAAGAGAAAAATAAAACAACTGTAAAGGTGCTTAAATGTGAAATAATTATCAAGTAATGGATAGGTAGTCCGTTTTGCTACAATGATTTCAATGAAAACGATCTGAAACTGATACAATTATTACGAATTGAGAAAACAATATAAAAATCATGAATATGTTGAATTACTAATAACAATGATTACATAGAAGTGTGCGTATAAAAAGGTTATTGTTGTAACCGAAGCTATCTATACATTCAAAACCCATTTTAAAGTAGGTTTTAAAATTTTTTTATAAGCAAAGTAAATGCAAAAAGTAATATTAGTTGGTAAAAAAAAGTACCTCCGCATTTAGCGATAAAGATACCATAGATAAAATAGCTAAGAATGATAAGAATGGCTTAGCCTTGTGGTTAGGTGCACGTGTTTGCAGACTTGTGGTTGCAATTTTTGTGAGTTCAAATTCAGTACGAAGCACATTTTCCATTCCTAAAACTTTATCGCTATAACTGGACAGACGTCAGACGACAAACTTTGAGATTTATGTATATATAGATATATATACATGTAGATAGAATAGTACGCTAGTAGTCCAGTGTGTTGTGAGAGATCGTCATGTGTAGTATTTATCTGCACAATTACTGCACGAATAAGCAAGGTGGCAGAGTGGTGCAGTTGGTAGCATGCCTAACTACCGTGCCAGGCTTAGCAAGTTCGATTGAAGTTCAATTCTGGTGTGATATATTATTTTTTCTAACTTTTAAGCATTGCTTCGCACAGACAGACACAGCCCGGTGAATGCCTGGTGTTGCACGGGTAATTAAATAATTGCGCAATGAATTTGAGTAACTTACCTGGTGAGTAACTTAAGCTAGTCTAAATTTTTACTATAGCAATAGCCGTGAAGCCGGCTTGATGTTGCGCGTAACATCAATCTGGCCAATATTATTTTCACTGCAAAAGTATTGACCCTTTTATTCCTTAGTGTGGCAAGGACAGCGTACTGTTTTGGGTTAGTTTGCTGGCATGCAGACCTGGAGGTCCCGAGTTCAAATCCAGTGTGAAGCGATTTTTCAACTTTAAAACTTTATCGTCATAGTTAGACAGATGACTGGCAGACAAATACTGAGATTTATACATTATATAGATTGACATTATATATATAATATACTAAGTTAATATTATAATATGTTATGATTATGTTATATTTTAGACGGTACTTGTATGGCGCTGTACTGGATAGACCAGAAGCTGTGGGAAAGAAAACAGATAAAAGTAAAGGACTTATTTCTACCTCTTTTTCCAAAGCTAAGGTGAGATACTTCTTTAGACTAATTCAGACAAGACAACTCTTAGCTTGTCATAATCAAAGCTTTTGTCAGATTATCGGCAGGGGACGAGCAGTGGTTGTTTTATTATCTGCATTCTTGAGTTCATCTTTCAGTAATTCAACAGAACAACGCTGAAACTATAAAGCCTTGAAGTTACTTGCTAATGGGCTCTATACTACAGATTGTTTAGTTAGTTACTTGTATTCTTCCTGTTGCACTAGCGCAAGCATGTGGGAACATCTACAATTCTTAACATGCCTTTAAAATATAATTACTCCTTTGTGATGTTATAGTTTTTTGTCTGCTTTTAGGTGCAGAGGATAGAAGTGGATCAGAACAAACTTGATGGAATCATAGAGAAGATGAGAGACCACAAGTTTGAGGTTATGACGACTCTGCTCAAACAGGAGTACCAGAGAACAATAGTGAAGCAGCAGGAGAGAATGTTGGAGAGCATCGGTGAGGTCGCGCAGCCGGTAAGTAGATCTATTCAGCTAGGTCTAACTCTCAGTTTTTAAGGCTAACACTAGGACTAATAGAGAGGATCGATGTGGGGTACAAGTCATCTCACCTTTTGCCTTTGGGTCATCGGTAGCCGCTTGAAAATGTATTGATTTTTTATTTCTTTGAAAACTGAACCTGTAACTGATCTCTTCTGAATTGTAATAACTCTCTGCCTCACTGGAGTACACTTCTGCTGAAAATGTCAATTGTAGCAGATTTACATATCCTCTCTCGCCGTATAATGTAAATAACTTGTCAGTCACCTTTTATTCTCTGAGTTGTCTCATCCTGGGCATGACTAAGGTGCCACAGGTTCCTAATATGTTTACTTTATTGTATAATTTTGATATGATTGCATGCTGCATGTAGAAGCGGCGGAAGAGACGGGCTAAGGTGAGGCATTCTGTGTTATCAGTCAGGGAGCCAATCAAAGTTATTCAAACCAGCAGTGGAAAATCTCAGATTTGAATTTTAATGATAAATTTAAATACACATAATTCATTCATATACATGATTAACTTACATAGTTAACTTTGTTTGAAATTTATTTTAACTGTATGTAGATTTTCTTTCAATTTATTTGACAAGGAAGATAATTGTGTTGTCCAAAACAATTGAAAATAATGTTACTGGTGTTTTCACTGCTGGTTGTTTTCCGAAATCACTTTTTATGCTTGTATTTCATGCCTCATGCTCCTTGTTTCCTTTTCCTTTAAAATCTTTTCTCTAAATGTAACTATTTCCTTCCATGGCAAAGCACTAAAAACCGCTTTTCTATGCTGATCATCAAGTTTTACTTTTTCCCAGCCCTGAGCATGATAACCTTTAATCTTTCTTATTCGATATATGGTCTGGTCATGTAACACGTCTCTATCCGTTGTCACTGAGAGATTGCGGCTTTTTATTGCATGAATGTGTTGTCACTTGTCGCCTCAACATAGACATGGAATTGCTAACAAAACCTCTAGACTCCAACCATGTGAATATTATGTTAGTAGCTTTTGAGCTTAATTATGACACAAATGGACTCATATATAACAGTCGCCACCCATCTATTCATCGACTTTTTGCTAACTTACAATCTGCTAGTATTTTTCCTGTTTACACTCCAACATGCTCAATAGCATCTGTCTCACTTACATGCAATGATGGTGCACTTGAGGCAATTTCTGCTCTGCTACATTTAGGGGTTTTCAGACTGTAATTATACAACATTTACTGGGTGCATTACAAACAAACATCGATCCAATACAAAAAGTAGAACTGCATTTTAAAATGCTCCACAATGGTTATGTCAGCCCTCAGGCATGCAATACTCATCCAATCTGTATAGCACCCATTGTTCAGTGTCGAATTTCACATTAATGGATCAAGGGCTATTACATTTTGTTGACAAAACTTTTGTTCAAAAGCTGTTGAGAAAATAACTCCCTAAACTGTAGAAAACATTGCTTGGGGTAGTGTTGGCCTTTACAGAGGAAACTTACATATTACAAAAGTGGAGATGCTGTACTTTTGTTGTGTGACCAATTAGTAATTCTTATACTATGATAGCTAATAGGCATCACATCGATTCTTCCATAAACCGGAGACCCCTCATTTTACTCAATGGTCGACTTGCGTATTTTTCTTGTAGCTTGATGACTTGAATGAGGAAGAAGACGAAAGTGAGCTTCAAGGACAGTTTGAGACGATCCTACAGGAAATGGAGGAGTATGTCCAGCCAATGGCTAGTCTATTAGACATTGACATCAGGTGTGCATACAAAGATACATGAACAATAACTTCTGGTTGTGTCTATGTCAGATCTGTGTCATAGAGTTACCTAACTACTTAACAACGTACCGCACTTTGCATGATAAGTTCATTTTACTTTTTCATAATCTTCATTTTTCATAATGTTATCCTCTCTGCCTTTAGATCAACTTATACGAATCAAATGGGTCGCAGGTTGTTACATCCATCGCTGCCTTGCTGCTTTTTTCTGTTCCATGTTGACCTCTATTCTGATAGCGCCGCTCTCTCCACTCAGGCGATCACTCATTAAAGCCAATATTCTGTCCACTATTACCCGCATATTACCACTCGTACACTTTCCATTCCTGCAGCCAGTCAATTCTGTAGCATCCTTAGTAGAGAAGCTATAGTAGTTAGGACACACTAGCCGAGCTCGAAGGTCACGAGTTGGTATTTATAAACAATAAACATCACTCTCTTCTCATGTTATCTTCCTCATATTTCTGACATGAACAGCTTCTTCTTAAAGGCTGGTGCAGCTCCTGAGTGCTTCCTCTGGTCAGAGAAGGAGACTGAGCAAATATGCCAAGTTTGTATCAAATTTATGAGGCCTTGTATCGCACTCCACGCTAGCACTTAGAGAGCTATACATAGCACATGATTACACTTTCCACCTGTCCTTCTGTTAGCTGTACATAGCATATGACTACACCTTCCACCTGTCCTTCTGTTAGCTGTACATAGTACATGACTACACCTACCACATGTCCTTCTGTTAGCTGTACATAGTACAGGACTACACCTTCCACCTGTCCTTCTGTTACCTATACATATCACATGACTACACTTTCCAGCTGTCCTTCTGTTAGCTGTACATAGCATATGATTACACCTACCACCTGTCCTTCTGTTAGCTGTACATAGTACATGATTACACCTACCACCTGTCCTTCTGTTAGCTGTACACAGTACAACAGTACACCTATCACCTGTCGTTCTGTTAGCTGTACATAGTACATGACTACACCTTCCACTTGTCCTTCTAATAGCTGTACATAGCATTTGTCTACACCTACCACCTGTCCTTCTGTTAGCTATACATAGCATATGACTACACCTACCACCTGTCCTTCTGTTAGCTATACATAGTACATGATTACACCTACCACCTGTTCTTCTGTTAGCTGTACATAGTACATGACTACACCTACTACCTGTCCTTCTGTTAGCTGTACATAGTACATGACTACACCTACTACCTGTCCTTCTGTTAGCTGTACATAGTACATGACTACACCTTCCACTTGTCCTTCTAATAGCTGTACATAGCATTTGTCTACGCCTACCACCTGTCCTTCTGTTAGCTATACATAGCATATGACTACACCTACCACCTGTCCTTCTGTTAGCTATACATAGTACATGACTACACCTACCACCTGTCCTTCTGTTAGCTATACATAGTACATGACTACACCTACCACCTGTCCTTCTGTTAGCTATACATAGCATATGACTACACCTTCCACCTGTCCTTCTGTTTGCTGTACATAGTATATGACTACACCTACCACCTGTCCTTCTGTTAGCTATACATAGTACATGACTACACCTACCGCCTGTCCTTCTGTTAGCTATACATAGCATATGACTACACCTTCCACCTGTCCTTCTGTTTGCTGTACATAGTACATGACTACACCTACTACCTGTCCTTCTGTTAGCTATACATAGTGCATGATTACACCTTCCATCTGTCCTTCTGTTGGCTATGCTTTTATTTCTGAGCATTTCTCAGGCAAATTTTTGTTGTACCATATTTTTCTGTTCAGTTTCTTAGGTCTGTTATCCAGCACAAATTTTGCATAATTTAGTATTTTATGTTCCAAATACTTAAATTTTTGAATTACTGAAAATTGTTTGTTCAGTTTGTTACAAGTGTTAAACAACATATATTGAGTAGAGCCTGACTTTATTATTCTGTGGAAGGTCTTACTGATCAAGACAGCTGCTTTCTTAGCTTGAGTTACGCTGTTCTTGCAGACCGCCAACAGTTTCTAGCACTACTGCCGACAATAAGAAAGGCGCTGTAGTGCCAGAGGTGATGGACACGGTGGTACTGCTAGCGGATTGTCTCCTATTGGAGCTGCCCTTGGAAGCGCTGAACATGTTTGAATCGAGCAGCATCACATCAATGAGCCGTGACCTATCGTTGCAGATGCTCTATCATAGATATCACCAGGAGCAGCTAACACGTACGTATAAGTTTAATCATTTATATGAACTGATAACTCTAGGAATTGCTGTAGGACAAGTTTTAGTCTATTAATTTGTAGTATATATAACCAAACATATCAGCTTTAAATTTTCTGCTCAAATATATCTTTAAATAGGTACATAAATTTTTCAGTATCTAACTAATGTACTCATATCGATGAATGTGAAAATTTCTGTGAGCTCTTCTGTAGCACAGTAAAAAAACTAATAATCGTTCAACAATTTTTTCAACAAAATGCTGCAAAGAGTGCATCTGACATGCTAATTTCTAAAATGCAGATTTTCGCTGCCTCACTGTTACATGTTAAACAACCAACCATCAGCCACCAACCTTTGTTTTGTTCATATGCTCTCTTTCGTGGATGTTTCAAACCTAAAACACAAATTAAATATTAGAAAAGAAACTTCGATCTGCCAGAATTGTTTTAGATATTTATATCTATAAATATATTTGGTGATAATTCTAATCTGTGATGACCTGACTATGACCGCAAGTCAACAGTTGACAGTTTAGCCATTCACCTAATAAGTGATCTTTGATATTTCCATACATTTGAGTGACATTTCTTATAGCTGAAGAACTCAAAGCTAAGCAGCAGTTGAAAAATGCCATTCCGTCCCGTATACCTGGGGCAAGAGATGCTAATAAGAAACAGGCCAAGTACATTCCATTAGATCGACCTGTGCCGGCAAACTGCCTCCCTGTTGACACCAACAATATTAAGTACATGGTTGACCCTCACGGTGACCTTGTTGAGGATGGTAAGGCTTTCTATAAGATGGATATAATGGCTCCTTTCTGTCACTTTGCGCTATTATTCATATAGTTCTGTGATGTCATTGAGTATACCGACTATATTGATGGTAAATGCAGAAAAGTTTGTGCACAGCATTACGTGTCTGTTACCAGATGATGACAGTCCTATGAAGATATTTGACTCGCTGTACAACAAGTACAACCAGCAATTTACTACCAGGTGGATCGGAGTCACTCATCTGGAGCATGAGCCGAGGTGTGTATATTACGTTCGTGAAAAATAATCTCTGTGTCGGTTGTAGCAACTAAATATGATAAATAAGATAGACTAGGATTTATCACTACCGACTCTGTTGATAGCATCTGCGAATGGGAAACCTACATGACAGACAGTAGTTCCTTCTTCTTCTATGGTTTTGAGCACCTGCTCTCCTACATCTCACCTGAGAAGCTCATATCACTGGACCTGCCAGACTGCATGATGTGCCTCTTGTATGACCTCTGCCAGACCAGCAAGAGTTTCACTCGCAGATCCATCAGCAATGTTCTCAAACAGTGAGTTATCTTGCTTTTCACCTAATCTGTTTGCAGCCTTAGTTCTTATACCGGTCTTGCCCGCCTTTCAATGCACAGCACTAAATATCTCAATAGCCTTAGTTCCTTTATTGGATTATCTTGACCCTGCAATTCACTCAAACAGTTCGTATTTTTACTTTTTTCCTTGGGATTGAGCGGCATTTCAATATGCTATAATCGGCAGCTATAATAAAGTATTAGTACGCTGGCAGTCTCGTGCGCTGTTAGAAACCATCATGTGTGATAATTATGTGCACAATTATTCATGAAACAGCAAGGTGATCAAGTGGTGCAGTTGGTAGCGTGCTTGACTGGTAATTCGAGCATCTGTGGTAATTTCAGCGTGTTACAATCCATTTTCGTAAAACCCTTAGCGTGTCGATGGACGGACACCATTCTTATTATAATTAAAAATTGTACTACACTTCAGAGAGTGGTACATATTGCATAAGATCAGATTGTAAAGCAAGCATTAGGTATCAGATGTTGCTGGCAACTTTGTGGCAGTAACCCTCTCCCGTGTCATTGTAGGCAATCTCAACTCAGTCTAGAAACTCCTCTATGCACTGCCTTGATGCTCTCTTTAGCCGGTGTCAAATGCGTTGTAGCCAATCAGTGGCATTGCACACTTCCAGATAACTCTATGAATGTGCAACACACCTTCCAAGGTTAGTGGTCAGTGACAGCGCTGTAAATATTATTGATTTTTATTCTTTAACCACCACTTCTCCAAAACCAATCAACGAATGGTGAATTTGTGTCTCTGCAATCTCTCGAAGATGGAATATGAATATCACCCCCAGAGGCCTTTTTAGCAAATGAACCTCAACCTGTCGCTTGCAGGTCAGGCATTGTAGACCAGTGTTATATCTTCATAATTGTGAGATAGCTCTATATTTATCCTGGCAGGAATGCCAGAACATGGTAGAGACATAGTAAAGCCACTTAATTTTAATTCAGTTTTGATGAGTAGAGAGGGAGGGTTGGTCAAATTGCTAGGCTATGCTTATCTTTCTCTGCTTTGGTAGATTTGATGGAAAAGGGTCGCACATCTGGTATGTCTGGCCGTCTCCTCTGCAACCCTGCAATGAGAAAGGCGTTAGAAGATGCCGAGAGAGAGGAGATGGAGAGAGAGCAAAAAGAAAAAGACCAAAAAATAACTGGTGAAGCAAAAGGAACAGGTAGGTTTAAATATTGTAGAATAACGAAACTTGTTTAGTTTATCGTTGAAGTTATGTGTAAATGGCATTCCATGTTACAGTACCTTGTTTGCTATCATCTTCACAGGAAACAAATCCGCTAAAAAGGCGCGAAGGAAAAGAAAAGGTCTGGCATTATCAGTTTGTTCATTGTCAGCTCATTTCAGTTGATTGATTGTACATAGCCCATGTTCTTATCATTTCCTTATTTGTTATTGCACCGTGTCTCATACGCGCCCTCCTAACTGACTATTAGTAATAGATTACTGTCGCGCTGCTCACACCAACCATTTCTCCTATTTTCTAAAGAACATATTGTTGCCTGTTTATATCATTACTGCTAGAGTTCATTGTTCAAAGCATCTAATCTACTCTATCTCTCGATTAACAGTTTATTATTTTCATTCTACTGTGGCATAGGAATCCAGTATGCTGATTCATGATCGTATATAGTTAGTACGACTCTTTGAAACCCGATAGAATCGTTGTTGGGGTTTAACAGGAAGGCTTGTAACTCGCTTCTCCGATTGAGCTAACAGAGGCAGCAGCCTACATGTCTAACAAATTGCTGTATTATTTGCTAACTATACTCAATGTTGTCTTAGACTTAGATCTGTGGTTCTAGTTAACTCGTACTGAAGCATTGATAGCTGTAGAATGTGAATTTTGAGATTTTTTGTCTGCAATATGACTAATTGATCTAAAGAAGCGTCTGGAACACCTTCAGACACTGTTGCAGTAAAAAATAAATTGTCTTTATTTTACGTAAGAGGATGATATTAGACAGATTATTGAGATTAGACAGCGTGATATGCTGCTGAAGTGTTTGTTGTATTTTGCGCAGAAGAACCTGAGCCAGCGGAAGAAGCAGACGAACCTGCTGTAGAGGAGATGAACGCTGTTGAGGAGGGTGAAAAGGTGAAGCAGCGACAGCGGTATAACATGGTCACTTACGGACTTCCTAATCTCCTTCTCACTCAGATGTAACTTTCAATCTTTTAGTGCTCAACATTTATGCAAGTTTTTGTCGAAATCACGCATTGGAACGATCTTGCAAAATGGTTGCAAATGTTATTTTCTGTGATATTATATTTTGGTGATATACCTCTTGGTGCCTACTAGTGCAGGCATATGAGGAGCTGTAATTTCACAGGTTAAGCGTGTTCATTCATTGCATTCATGATTATTTAAAAATAATGCTTATATTTATTAAAGCTTATTTAGCAAAATAGAATAATTATTTTATTGTAACATCAACTCAGCACCTGGCAGCATTCCTCTTTGTGACTGGTGACAATTGAATTAATAGAGTGACCTTCTATTATTCGTGTGAATGAAGATATAAGCCTTATAGGGTGAGCTATTCAACTCACTGATGAATGCATTCAAATCATTCATTGAGGTAATTTAAAAGGCCCGTCAAGTGAGGCAGCAATTAAATACTGCGTTGTTATAGGCGTAGCTAAGCAACCCTATCGCGCCGCAATCGGTTCGTCATGCCTTATTAAATCTTAACACCGTGTCGCCTAATTGGGTGTACTGATCGCTGTGTACACCTGAGAGGTAAGCAGCTCGCTGACTGCGCAATGGTTAGGCAGCGGCTGTGACAGGACATCATGAATGGTTCCCAGTTTAGGTTATACTCAGGACACTTAAAGTCAATTGAAGACATCCCTGTGGAGCAGTCAAATCAGATCAAAATATTCCTGAGCTGCAACTCACCAGGAGATGGTAAGTGTTCGCATAAGTGTTTATTATTCACTTCGCTGCTTCACGTTTATTAGCTGTACAACTGTCACAACTTGTCACAACTTACAACTTGGCACAACTGTCACAACTTGTCACATTTGTTAGCTTATGTGCTCTCATAGTTAACTGTAGCGTATCCCTTTGGTGCATGCCTAGCTTTGTTTTACAGTAAAACTTACATATAATATATGTAAGTTTCAGTACTCCTTAGCATTATTGCTTGTGAGTAAATCAGGGATAATATCTCTGATTTGTTCACAAGCAATAATGCTACAGAGTACTGAAATTTTAAGGTATGCTAAAAGATATATCGTTATCATTCATACCAACTTGTTTATCAAAAGAACCTGGATGTCGCATGAATGTAGGTTTAAAGGCAGACCATTTAGAACTGACATTGGTTAATGTGTTACTAGCATCTAGTATATGGTACAGCATGACTGATATTACGTGTACTTATCCAGACATCGGGCTTCAAAAAGGCCCAGTTAAGTTGGTGCGAACTTTGTCCTTGAACTGAGTGCACCATGCTCTAGGGCTGTTCATAAGTTAGGAATGAGCTACATAAACTGAGTATCTTTGGAAGGAATGCTCTGAACACCAGAACAGTCTATTAAACATTAATAAGCCTCAATGGCAAAAGTCACTCAACTTTGCCATGCTGAGATGGTGTTTGAAGAAGACCAACTGACATGAGTATTTAGTTTGGATACACGGAATTTGAGCTCACATGTGAACATGAGCAAATATTTGCTTTAAACACGCAAATACTGTTCAGTATTAACAATCGTCTGATAAATACTCAAATCATTTTTCAAGCTCTGCTCGCAACTCCGTATAGGAAATTGGTGTCTCCGTGCGAGATCTCGACTTACACATATTTGCCTGTCTGCCGCCCTTGGTTGCAGTAAATAGGGGCTGGCATCAGATCGAGCTAAGTCTTTTTCCAATTTTCTCAGGCAATTAAAAATAGTTTGTGAAACAGAAAATCATTTAATCATTGTGGCTATGTCAACACCAGAATATACACCTATAAAACTGTACATAAAGACTACGGCAAATTGTTTCAGATTTCCAAGTAGAGAGAGAGACCATTATATCACGGGTGATTCCTCCCCTGAGGGAGGAGGCAAAAGCAAAGTATGGATTGGAACTACATGTGAGTTATGAATATATATTTATATACATGTATTGCCTTGGTTTATAGACTTGATGTACTCCTTACTACTGTAGAATATAGACATTAGGTACTCCTATTACTGTAGTATATAGACTTGATGTACTCTTCATTACTGTAGTATATAGACTTGATGTACTCCCTAATACTGTAGTATATAGACTTGATGTACTTCCTATTTCTGTTGTATATGGACTTGATGTACTCTCTATTACTGTAGTATATAGACTTGATATACTCCCTATTTCTGTAGAATATAGACTTGATGTACTCTTTATTACTGTAGTATATAGACTTGATGTACTCCCTAATACTGTAGTATATAGACTTGATGTACTTCCTATTTTTGTTGTATATGGACTTGATGTACTTCCTATTACTGTAGCATATGGACCTGATGTACTCCCTAATACTGCAGTATGTAGACTTGATGTACTCCCTATTACTGTAGTATATGAACTTGATGTACTCCCTATTACTGTAGTATATGAACTTGATGTACTCCCTATTACGGTAGTATATAGAGTTGATGTACTCCATAGTACTGTAGTATATAGACTTGATGTACTCTCTATTACTGTTGTATATTAACTTGGTGTATTATCTATCACTGTAGTATATGGATTTGATGTACTGCATGAAAAACAGTGGAGGTGAATACAAGTCCAGAGAATTTCGTTTGAAGGAACTCATCAGGGCTCAAAGACTCTCTGCGGGACCAGCATTTTTGGTGAGAAATAGGCCCACATCTTGTGCTGTCATATACACAATAATTGATCAAGCAAATTGTGTCTATTCTAAGTGGCGCCATCAGAACAGTATTGATATTTGCACTGAGTACCGCATGTAAAAACATCTAGCCACACTCAATTAGCTTGGTTGAGATAGTCACCTATTAATACATAAATGCAATCAAAGGTGTTTGATGTGAAGTTATATTTTTGACTCGCTATAAAATTATTCAGACCTTTATCTCAACCAACCAAAGATAGATAATTTCGAAAATATGCAGTCTTACATCAGTAATATAGCAGCAAGTATTCTGGTGCAACATGGACTACAACTTGTTGCACTTGATGACTAGGCGCTGTTGGGTCAGAAGTACGGTTACAGACCAACACCACAGCTCATCCTATCAGAGATATTTGAACTCATTCAGACTGCTCTTCTCAAGTCCAATGGCAGACGATCCCGAAATGCTCATCTCCTCGACAAATGGTACAAACAGGATGAGAACAGTATACCAGCCGTCCACATTCTACAGGGAGACACGGTGGGTCCAAATAATTGTTTCTGAATGTTCTGGAAAAACATCTAACATAATGTTGTTCTTGCTAACGAAAGGTATTATATAATAGATTATGTAAGCTTCCTGATAATATATATACAGTGAAACTCGGATAACTCAAACTTCAAGGGACCGAGCAAAAGTGTTTGAATTATCAGAGCGTTCAAGTTATCAGAGCACTGTCACAAGTCCATGTAATTACTTATTTATTAGTAGATACATGTACATAAACAAACTATAATATAAATCAAAAGCACAAATGGCTTGTTTCAAATTAAATGCTTCTAATGTAAAGGTTAAAACGTTTTTATCAAAAATTATAGAGATTTTTCTATAACTTGAGATTGGTTTGTTGTTTGAGGTGATGTTATTGCCAGGACGTTTTTTAGATTGACATTGGCAAAACTTGATCGTTGCTGAAATGCTCAAAAGAAAAGACATCTTTTTCTTTTGAGCGTTTTACCCACGATCAATCTTGCTGGTTTTTCTTGAAGTGTATGCAAAGATTACCTTACTTTACCTGGGTTCGTTAAGAGCAACACTCCGAGGCAGTTCAATTACAAGTTTTACGAGGTTTTACGGTACATTGTATATCACTCACGCTTTTTTAATGGATACTTATTGAATGTACACACGTATGCTGTCTTTAGGTCAAACGATGAATAGTTTTTTTAGCTAAGACAACGTATACATTTAATTACAACAATTTTTAAGAAGTTTTAAACATTCAACATTCCGACGTTGATTCAACACGGAATCAACGTCGGAAAACTATTCATCACGGGCTAGCCGGGTCACGCACTCAAGGATTTTCGCCACGCAAATACAAAACAAAAACAACATGCTGTTTTTGTTTTGTATGTGCGTGGCGAAAATCCTTCCGCGCGTGACCCGGCTAGCCCGTGCTATTCATCGTATAGCAGTATAAATCAAATTTCACCAAACCTTTAGAAAAGTCGTTGACAAAAATATTTTGCCGATGGAGGTAATAACGACGCTTATGAATTACGAAAAGTTGAGGGTTACCTCTATGGCTTGGAATAAAGTGATTTTCTAAAGCGATAGCAACCATTTCGGTAGCCGTTGGGCAAAAAACAGTTCGAATTAACAGTGTTGACTTCGAGTTATATAGAGCCATTTATCATGGCGTAGGAACGGACCAAGCAAATCCATTCGAGTTAACCATGTGTTCGCTATATCCGAGGGCGAGTTATTCATGTTTCACTGTATATATAAACCTGTATTTATTCTTTAGTACACTGTATATCCCGTCATAGTGATTAAAATATAGCAATGAAAAGTCCATACTGCTGAGGACTTGATCCGTAACCTCCCATTCACAAGGCAACAAGCTAGTCCATTAAACTAGACGGGATGCAATGGATTCATCGGGTAGATAGTAATTATCTGGGTTAAAATACACAGAGCGACTTTGCGTTACACGCAATGTCACTAAAGCTTGCTCTCACAGCTTTTATTTGTAATTTTAGCAATACTTATACTAACTTACTCGAATTAGCCAACGGCAACTACATTACCTGCCCCTGCTTATAAGCTGTTTTTAATACCCGTGCAACGCTGTGCATTCGGTTAGTTTTTACTATAATAAGAGCCATGTCCATCTGTCCGAAGCCATGCTTAGAGGTTAGGAAAACAATTGCACTACGTGGAAATCAAATTCACTTATTCCAATTACTAACCAAGCACACTATCATTTGCGCCATGCGATCACCTTTCCACATTTAGGAATAATTGTGCATATAATTATTACACTCGATGATCTGTCACGCCGCGTGGTACTGCCAGCCTAGTAGTACATATACAATGTATGAACTATGAAAGAAACTATATCATTATCTCTTAAGAAACATCTTAGCAACTCATTTCACGAAGTATACAGGATAGCGATAAAGGATTTTGCGGCAACAACATATCTTGAAGTTTTCCAGATTGTAGTAATGAGCAAATCCATTTACAGGCCTCTGACTTGTCAACTTGGAAAAGTGAGAGAGATCTCTTACAGAATGTGCTGATGTTTGGGGTAGAGCTGTGCTGCAAGGAGGGCAGCCTGCCACCAGAAGCTCTCAAGACATACTTTGCTTCAGGTAAAATCTAAGAGTACCTTCAGATATACCGTGTGTTATATGGCAGCAAGATTACAATTCCTAGGGATGCATATAACTTTTTCGAATTTTGAAAAACTCAAAGATTGTCCACTGCCCAGGTCAACTCTAATATCTTTTTTTCTATGACTCAGTTTTATTGTATAGTTAATTTATCAGCGGTTTATAGCCCTGCGATTAAATCTGTCAAGTCATTTATTTACAATAGATAGGATTCAGATAGTTCATACTTATTTACAGAGCTGGAGAATGAGGTGAAACACGGCCTAATGAATGGGAAAGACGATACTGCGCTGGTGATACAAAGAACCATCTCCGACCTCTCCAACTACACCTCTGGAGAGCAAGCTTCATCTTTTACAGAGCTGGAATGGAATGAGATTGAAGAGAAATGGCAGCAGTGTGAAGGGAGTAGGCAGCTTTTAGACAACCTTAAGGTAGGCGAGTCAAGCATTTGAATCAGTCTAACTAATGATGATTTCACCTTGGCTCCCTACCGGTTGTGCTTATGTACTGTTGGACTAACATGAGCTACATTGTTCTGAGATCTGCTCCGTGTGATAAAACCATCAGATGTGAAGGAAGTCATTTAATTAGTTTTACAGCCAAAAAACCTCAAATAACTGAATAATTAATAACTGAGGGTAATTAACATAGCATATGTAAAACTAAATAAACAACAAAGTGTAAAAATCTAAAGGAATAAACGAAAGCAATAATCCATAACAACTTGTTTATATTGTTAATTTAACTTAAATACTCAAACTGCTGCACCGGGTTGGCAATGTGTGGGTTCAATGATGAAAATGGTGATAGAGATACACGGTGAAGCTTGCACTAATTTATTTATTTTTCTTAATAAATTTATTTTAATTATTGGTTATTTATTAATTCAACATTTTGTAATAAAATCATGAAATTATTGTTATGATTTTGTTATGTTTTTATGATAAAATATTATACTTTATATAGATTTTTATATTTTTCATTTTCATTAGCGTTCTCGTTTGACTTAGAAGGCTGCAATGTTTTAAAAAAACTCATATTAGAAACTGTCTGGGGGTAGAGTTAAATTATTTGCTCAAATTTTATCTTGTATGTGGGCTAATTTAAATGTGAAGGTGATCTTAGGTAGAGGTTAAACTGTCATAAAAGTGTTGGAGTTAAAATTAAGTGTGTCATGCTAAACCAGTTAGTATGAAGACATTTACGCGAGGACAAAAAGTGCATGATGGAATAACGCTTTTGTTTGAATGTTTTACATTGTAATAGATCCCAGACAGAAACGATATGCTTTCAGGAGACGGTAGTAACAAGACTGAGCGATGAGTGCATATCTAACTACGCTGTACTGTGGAGATTCGATAGCGGTGTGCACCAAGAGTTCCACAAGGACTATATCGATCAGCTGTGTGAAAACCTGACAGAAAAACTACGAAGTCAGATAGCTCAAGCTGCTGCAACTAACAGTGCTAGACGAGAGACCAGAACAAGACTTCACAATGAAGTCATCGCACACTGGAGGAAAGCGACAGAGCGCGGCCAGGACTGCCAGGGTGAGTTGGAGAGAAAAGCTCAGGCTCTTTTGTAGTGGGAAGAAACTTCTGAACAGATTGTTTTATCAACTGTTGTTCTTTGCACAATTCTATATGGGCATATTTGATACAGAAGCGTACACAGCAACTCATGGATTTGCGAATAATTTCTTGCATGGTTTAGGCTGGTTTGCAAAAAAGAATGTGCCCAATCATTAACCAAGATCTTGGTTAATGATTGGGCTATTAATGACTGGGTGAATTTGCTATCACCGATTTCATTCTTAATCGTAAACAAACAAGTTGATCCCAGAAATTTTAAGCTTTTCTAATTTGTTAACTGCAAAATTGGAGTCATTTTTATGAGAATGCCATTCTGTTTCTCTACGGATTAACATTCAGCAGATGAGCTGGTTTGCCTAATAATGCAGAATTTGATGAGCCATAATGTATTATATTTCCTAGTCATATGATAATACTGAACAATATCTCTTCGCAATTTAATCTTGTGATAGAATTCACTTTATAGTGAGAGCTCACTTGACTTCACGTGCAATTACGTTTTTTTTTTGACGTCTACAATTTTTCTAACTCGTCAAAAATGACTGCATTTGATTAACTAAATTACAGAAATTAAACTAGTGACTAATTATTACCACATTACATGAAAAATTGAATTCGTTTATAAAACATTCATTTACTGATAAGTATAATGTACGAGCGTGTAAAGCAGTTTCACAATTTGTCGTTACTGTTATTTGTTTGGTCGAGTGAGGTGAACTACAGTAGATACCGTCTGAACACGACATATATTGATAGAACTGGAATGGCACATCTGTAATACCCTGGTGAAATATAAATACCATATTATGAAGACCAGAGTGGAACACTCGAAGGATGTGTTGTATTGACTATATCGGCAACAGGTGACAGCGCGGATGCATGCTTGCAGCTGCTGAGAATGCGCTTGCGAAAAATGAGGGAAGGCTTTAAAGTCCTATGATTCTCAAGCAATTCTAAAAAGATTTATGAATTTATAGGAAGGGAGAATGAGCTTCAAACTCTAACCAACTACCTTAAGAGTAAAAACAGCGAGTTCTTTACTATCTATGGAGAGAGCGGCAGCGGAAAAACTTGTGTCATGGCAAAGCTACTCATAGAGGTAACTGGATTTTGTTCAAGCAGTGTTCAAACCATACCGTTCATTTCCAACTACTTTTTCAGAACATATTCAAAATTCTTTAGTATGCAAGCGAAACAGACCTGATAACAGGCTGAATTGAAAGAATGCCACAAAAAAAACAATTTTTTAGTGCGACCATTTGACTCAGCATTGACAATTTCTTTTTTTACAGATGGATTCTGCACTGCCTGTCTCAACAATAACAGTTGCTCGCTTTTTGGGGTTAACCCAAGAGTGTTCAGACCTGAGAGATCTGTTGTCCAGCATTTGCGAACAAGTGCTAGCTTGCCTGGACAAAGACACATCGATAATCCCGGTGGACTTTACAGATGTGTTAAAATTTTTTTCCAATCTTCTGCATGAAATACCTCCTTCAATTAAACTGATACTACTTCTTGATTCATTGAATAGTCTTCTTCCAGATTACAATGCACACCTTCTCCAATGGCTTCCATCAGTGCTTCCTAGTAATGTCAAAATCATTGTCTCCTGCCAACCGCACGCCCATGGGATGTTTACAAGAATAAAGACAGAGCTAATCTCGCAAAACCATGACAACTTTATAGAGATGATTCCTCTCGGGCAAGACAAAGCAATGCTATTTACATTGCACTGGCTACAGCAAGAAAATATGTGTGTAACCAACTCTCAAGCAGAGGTGCTCAAAGGTGCTTTCAAGCAATGCTCATTGCCGTTGTATGTTAAACTAGTATTTGAAAGGGTAAAGCAATGGCGGTCATTTGATGAAGTCGATGAAGATGTGCTCGGAACAAGCTGTGAAGGGTATCTTGAAAACTTTTTCACAGAGCTAGAAAAGGAGCATGGCCCCAGCCTTGTCAAGCATGCAATGTCATATCTGACGGCTTCCAAGACTGGGGTGTCTGATATGGAAATGGAAGATCTGCTTTCTCTAAATGAAGAAGTGATGGAAGAAGTCTTTCAGAACCAAGAACCAGTAGTAAGAAGATGTCCACCTGGGATATGGGCAAAGCTGAGAAATGACATTGACCCACTGATAAAGCTCAAAGCCGCAGATGACCATGATGTATACTACTGGATGCATGCGATCATCAAGACCTATGTAGAAAAAAGATACTTGAACTGTTTAGAACATCTGAAAGCCACTCATCACACTATCGCTGACTTCTACTTGGGTACTTGGCACAGCAAACCAAAGAAGTACATATCATCATCAGGCAAAGAAGCAGCTATGGACAGGAAAGTCCTCTCTCAGCCACTGACCTACACGAATGCACTTGGAGAAACCCACTACAACAAGAGAAAGTATGATCAAGTACCACGCCAGCTCTATCTTGCCAACAGGCTAGATGAATTAAATGCTAAAGTGATGTTCAATTATGACTGGTTATACAACAAAATTAAAGCTCTTTCTCTACAGAAGATTTTAGCAGACTTGAACCTTAATCCAGGCGTTGAGGCAACACTTTTGGAAGGAGCGCTACGCTCTGCACAGGGAATCGTTTTGCAAAACATCAACAATATGCCAGTTGAGCTGAGTGGACGTCTTCTTCCGTATTATCACACACATTCCAACATTAGAGCTCTAATTGATCAGTGTGACACTACTGGTCTGAGTCATTGCTCATTGGTTCCCATGTTCAACTACCATCACGTTCCGGGAAGTCCTTTGCAATACACTTTCGATTGTGTTGATGTGGTGGACAGTCTGCTGGTTACACATGATGAGAGACATGTGCTAGTTAAGTCAGACAACTCTCAGAGGATACGCAAGTTCGACCTTCTCACTGGTGAGACTCAAGGTGACATTATAACATCATATGGAAGGGCATATCTTTCACCAGATAGTCAACACCTAGTGATTGTAGACAATGAAATTGAAAAAGCTATCAAAGTACATGATGCCATCAGTGGTGCTTTTTTGTTTCAACTGATACCTAGCAGCCATCTAGATGCAAAAGAACAAAGAAAGTATCAGTTAGGAGCTATAGCGTTGTCATCAGACTACATAGCTGTGCTCGTCAACACCGAAACAACACACATGTGTGTGGCCAGCTATGAACAGAAGGATTTCCAAAATGTTGTTGATCTGGAAGGAAAAGGTGCCACCATCAGTATAGCTCCAAATCAGAAATACCTACTGTGCAATGTTAGATTTACCATTTTTGCGTACAACATGGAACATATGGACCAGGTGTGTTCAACTCAGCTTGAGCATAAAATGACGCAGTTGGTCATAAGCCCATCTTCTAACAAGGCCTTTGTAACTGATCAGGCTTCACATATAATCACAGTCCTCCACCTCACTAGTGATGGCTGCACAGAGATGGTGTCAAAGATTCCTTTACAGATGTATTTGAAAGGAAATTGTGTCAATGCACTGACCCTGTCACATGATGAGCAGATGCTAATGGTTCGCGGAGAGGACCGGATTGTTGTTTACAACTGCCAAACTGACCAAGTCACAGTGGATATCAGACGATCAGAGAATGTTATGAAAGAATTCAGACTGCCCAAACATTCCAAGCCGACTGAGATAGTATACACAGATGCTATTTTTAGCCATGATGATACAACAATAATGGCTGGCCTTTTTCGCAACATTCAGTTCTGGGATTCAAAAACTGGACTGCCAACTCCAACAAACATTCTAGCCCCCGTTGGAATAATCACTCAAGTTCGACAATCATCTTTTCAAGGTCAGATCATCACTGTTCAACAAGATGCCAAATCCATACAGGTCTGGAACTTGACAGACTACATAATGGATGTCACGTCCCTAGATCGCCTTACATCTCCAGTAGACAAACTTATTTTGTCCGAAGACAACAAGACCTGCTTTGCCATTGGAGCTGCAAGCGATGAGATCGGTGTGATTGACATGCACACTGGACTACTGACCAATCTTCTGACACACGAAAGCAATGTAAAGAATGTGACTCCTGTTAGTGATGGGAGTTACCTCTTTGTAGCTCTTGATCCCTCCAAAGCTGAGCATTGCAACAAAATTTGGTCTGTGGCAAACCGGCAGATCATCAAACAGTTTGGCCGATCTATAGGACTGACAACCTCCTTGAAAAATTCAAACACAATAATCCATATCAGTCAAGTTTCATCAGACTATCAGGCCCCTTACAGCATTACCATGTTTAACTTTTCTCAAGGAATGTGTAACGAAACGTCATACGACTTCATCATCAACTATGCTATCAGTCAGCCCCTAGTCACTGCTGATGACACCTATATGGTGCTCCTTACCGCTGACCAATACATCGAAAGACAAGCCAAATACCGAAATCCATCTATCTGCGCATTCTATCTAAAAGGACGGTACATGCACAGTGTTATTGGAAAGGAGGAGCTGTCTCCTTTCCTAGACACCCGTCACATTATCACATTAGTTCCCATAACTCACAACAGCACAGAAATCATAGTGATATACCAGCCCGTAGAAGGTAATGGCACCTATGGATTTGCTTGTGTTGATTTGGCCATGGGCACAGTACTTAGGTACAGTGATAATTTCATGCCACCACAAACCAATTTGAAGTCATTCTACTTAACAAATGATGGTTTTCGGTGCATCAACTCAGACCTTGGCATGGTGTTTGCTATGAATACTGGCCAGTGTCTTGCCACCATTAACAACAAGGGAAGCCAGCTGGCATTGCTAAAAGGAGGAGAGGCTGTGGCATACTATCAGGGAGCACATCTGATAGTAGAGAGGTTGCGTGACAACCAAATATTCGGTAAATGTGATGTACATGTAGACATATGCCATGTCATGGCCAGCAATGATGATCGGACAATACTCGTAGGATGTGTAGATGGGACGGTGCTTGGCTTCACCTTGGTCGACCCCGAAACTGACAATGTCCAGCAGATTGTAACAACCATAGCTAGCCGACAGGGTGCTTTATCACCGTGCAAAGATAAAGACAATCGAAGGCCAAGCACTGCGAGCACCTGGGACCATGCTGACGCAGATCATCTGAGCGCTAACGATTACTCTCGAATAACCAAACGCTCAAAGACTTCGCGAGATAAAGAAGCTTTGCGAAATATCAGACCAGTGTATCGTTCCATAACAGCCGCGAAGACAACCCTAAGAGGAGGGAATGACCCACGAAGAATATCCACGGGCGATGAAAGGTCTCGTGCATGCTCAATTATGTAGTTGACCTTATGAACTAATCTACATTCACAATAGTTACATATTTACTCAGGTTTCGTCAGATTATCTCAAAGCCAGATATATTATTACTCCTTGACAAAATACATGACTACTGAAATATTGTACAAAAATATAGCACTTAAAGAATGTGCATGATATCTCTTTGGCTATGTAACAATGTAGAATACATACATATGTCTATATAAGCATAGGAAGCATGCATGAATAAAAGCATAGTTGCAGTATTCCATTTTAAATCAGGTAGTCATTTCATAACCTGTGCGAATGGGTCCTCAAGTTCAAATGAAAGCTTTGACCAGCTACATCAATTGCATAATTTTTTTCTTGATATCGTACACACTTCTGACAGTGTAACCATCGTAAATATTTTAATGTTACTGTTCTAAAATGTATGCGATTTCTGCAGGCACCACTGTTCTAGCAGAAACGAGTATTACTAAAATATACTAGCTAATCATCGCTACCATCGACTGAAGGGCCTCTTCTAACTGGCCGCGAAATGTGTTTTGCTCGACTACGTTGTGTCTCCACCAGCCTGCTTTTCAGCGGCCTCAATCTGAGCTAAAATAGTCTTGCACTTAAATTCAAATGTTGCCTTGTGCGCCACCTTTATTTTTTCTTCCTCATTTAGTGTTTCACCAGCCGCTTGTCTCGTCAGAAGTTGCTCTATCTAAAAATAACATAACTACTGGTAAACTAGTTCCAAAGAAACCGCGCATATCCAAAAAGATCGAGAGACGGCAGCAAGCAGGATGACAATCGTGGGGTGCAAGTTAATACAAACAGAAGACAACTCTGCTAGATGAACCAATAACTAATAAAAGAACTTGAAACCCTTGTTATTGAAATCAGCTTTAAATCGACCAAACTTGATCGCAGTTTAAATGCTCAGAAAATAAAATGTGCAAAGTGGCGTAACTAGTTGCTATAGGTGATCTCAACTATTACCAGAGATGGGCACTCGAGTTACCTTGCTTGCTCTAGCAAGCCCCAAGGATCATCTCACTTGAAAAATTGAATCGATTCTCTGGTATATTTTACGTACTGTAGAATTGTATTGACTCGGAGCATCTTACCAGTAAGAATTGAATCGAGTATTTACTCACCATAAAAAAATTGACTTGATTATCTACAATCAATAAGCAAACCGACTCGAGTAAAAAATGCACCAATGTTTAACTTTATTATTACTGAGTTGACGGAAAATCTATCACCGACAGTGATATCCTACGTAAACCCAATTTGTTACTTTATGTGAGCCAAGGCGAAGATGTTAGTGCAGTCCCGTGTTGCCCAGCTGCACACGTTTAGACAAGATATCGATATCACTGCATTTATTTTATTTGTCAATAATGTGCACTATGCACCAATACAGTTCAGCTCTATGGTTTGCCTGCGCACTGATAATAAGCATGTTTATAAGCTAATGTTAGGCAATATCATTCATTCCACCAAAAAGCCTTCATAACGACTCGCCTTTGTACCTATACAAAAACATTGATCACGGATCGAAGTATACATGTATTAACAAATACACTCAAAACTTTGCCAAAATAAATTTAGGAAGTTAGGTTATCACTTTGCCAAAGGTCAAACCGGTTATGTAGTTTTTCCTTTACTCACAAAAGGCATCATAAAATCGTGGTTTAAATTTTTTATTTCCGGTTTAAATGAATGAAAAGAAATATATTGTAAAAAGCGACCTAAACATATATCTGCTAGTGAAATTCTTCAACACTGAACCAAAGACATTTTTATATTAGATAATGTGTGTCTGCGTTTTGATTGTACTGCAAAAATGATAGCGGTTTTTTTTGACAGCCAGTTTCACTAAACTACAAAAATATTAAACATCCCTTTAATTTTTCAAATGCATTGATTCTTGTGCAGAAATTTTTGCTCATTTTAAAAAACTTCAAATTGAAGTTTTATGACAAATACTCTGCTTTTGCAACAAAAATATCGAGTGTATGCCAGTACAAAATTGAAGCCATTATTTAATTCCGTCCAAAAAAGGAATGAAATCCGTAGTGAAATAGTTGATATTTGCTACACAAACATGCAATAGACTGAGCTAATGTATGTAGCTAAATTAGAGATCATGGGTTATCATTATTTTGATATCTCACCTCAAGTTAATTTTTTTTGTAAGAATTGACTTTTTGTTTGGGAGAATTGAATCGAGCCATTGAAGTTATGATAGTTCAGAATTGAGAGTTCAATTGGTGCTGTTTTGCAAGGAACTGTGAATTGAATTGATTCTTACACGACATATGCTGCAAAATAATTGGGAATCGAATTGATAATTTTTTGATGAAAATTGAGTCATTTTTGAAGCCTTAAAACACCTCTTGCTAGTATGTCCACATTAGAGTCTAATCTTTCGGTCTCTTCTCAGCTGTAGATGTCATAATTGCAATTTCGTTTGATATGAGCGTTTTAACTGTGATCAAGTTTTGTCAATTTTAATCTAGAAACACACTGATAGTCAGATCACCTCAAACATCAAAAATAGAAAAATACAGTAAGTTTCTGAAAAAATTTATTAAAATTGTTTACAAGTTCCACTTTAAAATCTGCAATTATACTAACAGTACAGAGAAGTAACTGCGCTGATAGACTCTAAAATATTAGATGTGAATGCATGAATTACTAAACAAATGAACAAACTGGACTCAGACAACATGAAAAACATGTCGTAGTGAAAAGAGAGCATTATAAAAACTGAACATATCCATATTCGATGATCAAGAATTTCTCTAATATTGTAAAAAACATTTGCTATGTGATAGGTTTGAACTCAGAGCCTCTGCCTTCATACTGCCTATAAGCATGATACTAGCCGATTCCACAATGAAATGCTGAAACAGGTAACATTTTGCGATGTATGATACCTTTAATTTTACTGTTGTGTCAGGTTATAAAGTTTAATGATGTGGCAGAAATAAATATCTGCATGAAATGAGGGTTGAGCTCGCAGACTCCACATCTAAAAGTGTTCACCAGTACGGCACTAACTGATGTTTACTTCCCAAACCTCAGAAACAAATATAGGTTTTATAAAATCTAGGTTGGTCAGAACAGGCTTAAAGCCATTTTCGCTAGCTCATGTGCAATGCAGGCTATTAGATGGCACAAGAAAGTTTCCATTCGAATTTATGACAGGCTATCATCTTGCGCTGGCGGCAGATGAAAATAAAGGCATGAATGCATTCGCTATTGTCACAAGGTTGTACAACTCCCTCCATAAAGTAAAATGTTTTTGAACGCTGATATTCTTGTAGCAGTGTTTAATAGGCAGACTGAGATGAGTACATAGCTCAGCAATGCACTGAGTATTTAATTGTTATTGTTCTTGTATGGGCCACTCAGGGGTCCACACATGCAGATCAATGGTGAACCATCAAATCAGTAAAACCGTGAATGATAGCAATTGTCCTTAGTGTTGGTAATAAACCACTCGTATGGCTTGAATAGCTAATAAAAGGTTAGGCAGTGATCGTTAGTTTCAAATTTTGTTCCAAGCTGCACAACCATAAAAACTCTTGAGTTCACTAAAGCATTTCCTGCCAAACTTGATTATCAAATTTGGACAAGTAATGCTTGAGTATTTACTATGAATATAATATTTAAAAGTTGCCTTGCAACAAAATTCACATTACAGTTATTTGATATGAAAAGATTCACCATGTCTTACTCTGTTGTGTTGTAGGTGCAAAATATGTGGGCATGTGATTACCAGCTCTTAGAAGCTCAAAAACGAACAGTTAATCGCAGCCACATGAGATAGCCGAAGTTTGGATTATCTTTTCAAAACGGCTCAAATGTGACGTAGCTGTGGTAGATGGTTTCTGTTTACACTTTCATGCAACCTTATTCGTCAAAATATTCTCACAAATATACTTCACGCATTCAATAAAACCATGTCTATAATTGTTCTTACGCGTCTGTTTTATCGTCATTGTAATGCTGTCACTTTTAGCAGTGTATCTTATAACTTACCATAAAAATTCATTTAATTTCTTTGCCTTAGCTTGAAGGAGTACATATCACTGTCTGATAATCATGACGAGCCTGTTGGTCACTTGTGATAATCGAAAAGTGCTGCAAAAACTATTTGCGAAGTATTGGGTCACATGATCAGATTACGACTTGCCGATTAGACCAAACCGAACCAAAACTGTAAAGTAGCGAGCATCTATATTTGATACGGGGTCTTCGGTAAAACCCGAAGTGTTTGTCATAAACTAGTGCTACGATAAGTTTTATATTGAGCTTTTTATTGGCCTTTCAATTCACGTGAGAACATCACATGACAAGACGATATATAAATTTCATGACAACGTCAGAGAAATAAAGATTCCAATCTACGGCGGCTTTTCGTTTTTGAGCTTTTAAGAGCTTGTGATCACATTTCCACATATTTGGCACCTACAACACAACAGAGTAAGACATGGTGAATCTTTTGATACCAAATAACTGTAATGTGAATTTTGTTGCAAGTCAATCTTTAAAGTTATACGATCAGGTTAGACCCTTATTTAATTATTTCATATTAATTTCTAGTAATCCCCAGTGTTGTGCGGCATGTTCCAATAAATTACAATTTTTAAAGATTTGTTCTAAGTTTGAGAGAAAAAGCACATTGAGTCAGAAGAACCAGCAATGTAAGATTACACAGAGAAAACAGCCAACTGAATCGCTCTGTTGGTTAATTAAAATATTCCTTCTAACAAGTTATTACTGCCAGCCAGTTGTCATAAGCCATCAGGAGATAATCTTCAATAGCCAATCATCTTATTTTAAATAGTAATTCTTTTTTGTTTGAATTAGCAATCTTCATCAGATTAGAGGAGCTCTTGTACTAAAACTACTGAAATACCACATACCATGGAAGTTATATGGAGATGGTGAGCATTAATCAGTTGCAACAATTAAAAGGCAAAATCACCTTCTCCTCAAACATCAAAATGAATGCAGAAAAGAAGGCCTACTGACTAAATCATACTTGTTTACTCTACAAGACGTCTCTGCATAGCAACTTAACTCTTTTACTGCTAATATAAATAGGGTATAATAGTTATTCTTAATAATATACGTACATATATAATATATTGACTATTTCTATTAATAACAAGCACAGTCATACCTTGACATGCGAGCTTAATGCGTTCTGGGACTGAGCTCGTATGTCAATTCTCTTGTATCTTAAATCTATTTTTCCTATGTAAAATCATTAAATACAAATTAATCTGTTCTCACTCTCTGGAAAAAACCACCTAAAAACAGATTATTACTATGAAAAAACTTGTGTTTCATTGTTCTAATTCCGCTACCTACACTCATAAAGTAAAAAAAATATCTGTCTAATAATCTACAATAAAATGTAACATTATATACGTACAGCGCACCCTCAGGATACGATTACCCTGATGTACAATTTTTCACCTTACGAAGTGGAACATGATGATTTTTTCACTTCACCATGCAAATCTTTTTTTACCAAACGAATTCAACGTTATCACCCGAGTTCAAACTTAACTGCCGGTGTGCTTATTACGTATGTCAAATAACACAGACGCCAAAATTCTGTTCGCCGAAAATACTTTTACAACGCCTGAAAGAAACACGATGATCAATTTCTCTCAGTTCAGAAATTCTCATGTGTAAAATGGTAATGCTTTCCCTTGAAAACCAGTAGCAAAGTTGGAGTTGCGATCTCTTCAAACAGAAGGTCATACAACTTCTCCTAACATGCTAAGAAAATCCACTTCATCACGAAAACAGCATCGTTTGGGCTCTCATTAAAGAATACTTCAAATACTTACAGAATAGTACTTGTAATACTTATAAAAATTGAAAACTTTCAAAATAAACTGCTCCATATCTGATTTTTATGTACTAAAACCTGTGTTATTAGTTTATTGAATATCCTAACTGCTGACACTGCTGACATGCGCTGGTCAGATAATGTGGTAAATAATAAAGTGAACACCGTCATCTAGTGCTCAGGATGACCATAAATGTAGCTCCAGGAGAAATAAAGGTAACAGCCAACACCTCGAGATAGAATAAGCGTAACTCTTTGAGATACAAAAGTAACAGCCTATACCTGAGCTTCAATAAATGTAGCCCCATAACTGTAGAACCCAACTAAACGTGGTGATTGTAGGAATTTACCTGGCGAAGCTTTTTATTAGTCTTCTTTAAGAGGCGTTTAATATCATCCAGACTCTCGGTTGGCTGCTGGGTGACACCAGGAGTAGCTGTAGCTCTGCCTCCAGCTCGTATGCCTCTTCCTCTACCTTTCATAGGTTGCTGACAAAAAGAACGAGATGATGTAGCATAAAAGCCTACTTAAATACGTATATACACTGTATATATCTATACATATAAACACACACACACACACACATATATATATATATATATATATATATATATATATATATATATATATATATATATATATATATATATATATAGTATATCTATATCTATGTATATACAGTGAAACATGGATAACTCAAATTTCACGGGACCGAGCGAAAGTGTTTGAGTTATCAGAGCGCTCAAATTATCAGAGCACAGTCACAAGTGAATGTATTTATCAGTCTGTAGATACATATACAAACTACATGTATATATAAAATTAAAGTATAGGTTGTTTGTTGTAAGTTAAAGGGAATCTGATGTAGAGTTTAAAGTATTTATCAGAAAGCATAGATATTTTTATACACTTGAGATTTGTGTGTTGTTTTAGGTGATGTGAGTGCCAGAACTTTTTCAGATTAAAATTGGCAAAACCTAATCGCGGTTAAAACGCTCAGAAGACATTTTTTCTTCTGAGTGTTTTACTCGAGATCAATTTTGCCAATTTTAATCTTAAAACGTCTTGTCAGTCACATCACCTAAAACTGCAAGCAAATCTCAGTCCAATAGAAAAATATCCATTCTTTCTGATAATTTTTAAAACTGGACATAACTAAACATTTATGACCAATGCAAAAAAGCATGCTTTACATCTGATCAGTTGTTTCATTTAAAAAACTTATCGAGTGTAGTCTGTGACAAGGTATTTTTTTGACAAAGATCAACAGTGTGACTTATTGTAGAAACTAGCTGCATTACTCGCCTACAGGAGCAGATTCACAGGCAGCATAAGATTTATTGAGAGTTGTCTTTCATACGGTAAAACAACTCCAAATATGCAGTCTACTGAAATTGTTGTCCTGATCTGAGTATGTATGCACATATGCATGTCAATGTTGGGGAGGACAATGGAAATCTACAATGTGTCTTACAGCTAGATGCATGTAAAATCTAGTAAATATTCTAGACTCATGTGTCTAGATTCATGCATCCGTTCACCCTCATCTATATTTGCAGTTGACGATCGCGCACTTCTGCCGCTGAGCCCCCGCTTCGGCTGACCAGTCTTTACCCGCTGAGCAGTTGACAATCGCGCTCTTGCAGTCGCCTCGCAATCGCCTCGCAATCAATCGCCTCGCAATCAATCGGCCCGCACCCGCCTCGCACTAAATCAGCCTCCGCGGCTCGCAATCAATCGCCTTGCACTCTCCTCGCAATTAATCGCCTCGCACTCGCCTTGCAATCACCTCCCACTCGCCTTGCAATCAGTCACCTTGCACTCGCAACCAATCGTCTCGCAACCAATTGCCTTGCACTCGCAATCAATCGCCTAGCACTCAATCGCTTTTAAATCAATCACCTCGCACTCGTCAACTCATTCATCTGGAAAGCCGCGCCTGGAGATTCTCGCTGTACTCAGGGCGAAAAAGGTCTACCGCGCATCCCCGAGTGGCGCCACGGCCCCAAGCCTAGCTGTGCTACCCGGCGTTGCCCGGGTAGTAAAAAAGACTTTGCACACAAAATTGATTTGTATTTAACATATAACAACATTTGCCATTATAACTTTCAAACTACATATCATGAAAGAAGTGTTTTGTGTAGTTGAAATAAATTAAGAGAGAAAATAAAACAACTGTAAAGGTTTTCAAACTTTTTCAAACAACTACAACTTTCAAACTTCTTATCATGAGGAAAAGGTTTTGTGCAGGACAACTGATTTAAAAGTAAATAAAACAACTGGAAAGGTTTTCAAACCAATGTAAATTTAAAACTTCATAACTTTCAGCGATCTTTTGATAACGTATAGTGGAACCTCAGTTCTCGAACATAATCAGTTCCAGGAGTTCGAGATCCGAAACAATTTTTCCCATTAAAATAAAAGAATGTAAATTTTAATCCGCTTTAAGGCAAGAAAACAACTTTGGTAAAGTATTTTTTCAACATTTTACACCATAAGCTGTACTTGTACCCGGGTAATAAAAATGTCTTTGCACAGAAAATCTGTTTGTATTTAACATATATAACAACATTTGCCATTCTAACATTCAAACTACATAGGTAACATGAGAAAACATGATAGGTAACCTATCATGAGAAAAGTGTTTCGTGTAATTGAAATAATTTAAGAGAAAATAAAAACAATTGTAAAGTTTATCAAACTTTGTCAAACAACTGTAACTTTCAAACTTCATATCATGAGGAAAAGGTTTTCTGCCAGTCTAATAAATTAAAAAAAATAAAACAATGGTAAAAGGGATTAGATGTAAATTTCAAATAATTAGCAAGTAATAGCTAAATTAAGTCGGTTTTGCAACAATTACAATAAAAGATGATACGGTAATGATACAATTAATACAAACTGAGAAAACAAAATAAAATTCGTGAATATGTTGAATCAATAATAACAATTCTTGCATATAAGTGTGTGAGCATAAGAAGGTTACTGTTCCACCAGAAACTATCCATCAATTCTTTGAATACGACGATATTAAAAAATATGACAGAATATCATAGTATTTTGTAGTTGAAATTTTATTAGAACAATGCCTGCTAAAAATGGTTGAATAAAAGAATAATATTAATAATAAATATTGGAAACTAATCAAGTAATAATAACAGTGATAGGAAAATGAATAATGTTTTAACTTCAAACATGATACTCAATTTATGTTAAAAGAATGCAAGTTGAAATAATAACAACGACGAAACAAACTTTAAAAAACCTATATTATAAAAGTTATACAAACTTTATAAAACCTATTATTCAAAAGTCATAAGAAGTTTTTAAATGTAAGAGAATTTAAAATTATATATCTTCTATATATGTATATTTCTCAAAGTATGTAAATGTATGTAAATATAAGAGAGTGGAGAATAACTGATACTTACAATTTTACATGATAAATCTTACAGTAATCTTACAAATGTTTGTTGTAAAATGTGAAATTAATTACAAAAAACTAATTGGTTAGGTTTAAAAGGAAAAATGTGTAAGCTAATACATCTAGCTGTACAACCCAGCATAGCCCGGGTAATAAAAAACTGAACAGAAAATTGATTTGTATTTAGTAGTGCTGGGCACGGGTAGTAATACTCGTTGAACTCGCGGGTTTATCTTCTCTCGAGTATCGGGTAATAGAGATTTCGGGTATTCCGGTCCTTCGGGTTCGGGTTTTGACTTTCAAGTTCGGGTTTTGGTACACGGATCCGTCGGGTAGTGTTAACACAGACTCGGTCTATTGCATCCTGCGCTCTTAGTCTGGGACCACAGGGCATCTCTGTGTCATTTTTGCTAAGGAGGCATGACAATAGAGTTTAACGAGTCTTTAATTTAATAGATAGAATAAAATACATCATACCTTATTTACTATGCCTATGAAATATTGTAGTCAAGCAGTGATTACTTGTCATTAAAAGGTGAGAAGAAATACTTACATCACATTTTATTTGCGCAATTAGCCAAATCGGCTTCGTAAACAAATCTATGCCATTTTTAATACGGCGCGTGTTCGCTATCACCGATAACACATAGGTCCTTAGTCTGTTTCCGCTATCGCCTTGTTAGAAACAGCTATCAGCGTTGATAGTAGCGGTGAAAATTTAATAACTCTGTTTAAATTGATTACCACAGCTAGCTATGATGGATTACATAATTCATTATAACCAAGTTTTACTAAGCCAACAAGCCTTACTAACGGAAAAAGTCGATAATGTAAAAGTTTTTTATATTTGGAGCACCATCTACAAAAAGTCAGAGGTACATAGAACATGCTTAAGTATTAAGCTACCATAGACCCTATCTTCTGCCACCTGTTGACACGAAAATGCCCTGTAGCACCAGACTATCTTGACTGTTTAACAATTCACCTGTTAACGCTGCAAGTACGAATGTCAGTCAATAAAAACTGAAAAATGATAAATAAATTGAAAAGAAATATGATTGCTTTGTAAATTTGAAGATATATCTGTTAAGAAAATTTAAACATAAACTCCATATTTCATATCAATAAACCCGATACTCGAAAAACCCGTAGGCAAAAAAATACCCGAGCCTAGCACTACTAGCTACCCGATACTCGAAAAACCCGAACAGAAGGGGACGGGTCTAAACCCGTTGACCAAGAAGTACTCGTGCCCAGCACTAGTATTTAGCATATAACAACATTTGCCATTCTACCTAAAACAACTGTAAAGGTTTTCAAACTTACTTTGTCAAACAACTTTTAAACTTCATATCATGAGAAAAATGTTTCGTGCAGGTCAAATCAATTTTAAAAATAAAACGACTATAAAGGGTTTAGATGTAACAGTGAAATAATTAGCAAGTAATAGCTAAATTGAGTCTGTTTTGCTACGATTACAATATGATATGATTCGGTAATGATACAACTAATACGAACTGAGAAAACAAAATAAAATTCGTGAATATGTTGAATTAATAATAACAATTCTCGCATAAAAGTGTGTGTATAAAAATGTTACTGTTCCACCAATAGCTATCCATCAAAACTCTGACTACGACGATACTGATACGACGATATGTTATGCAAAAATAAAATATTGTAGTGTCTTTGTCTGATCGAAGGTGAGAGAATCTAAACGCTATTCCTGTTCGAGGTACTACAATTGTCCGCGTGAAAAGTAGTGACCTTACAGCGATTAGCAATTGAGCCTCAAGAAAAGTCAGAAATAGAGGTTCACAAAAACGGCATCGCGTTTCATAAAATTAGTAAAATTTAATCGCCAAATTCTAATATCGAAAGAGTCTAATGTCGATAACGTTTTGCCGAAAATAAATTAGCCCTAATACGTCAAGGACAAAAAAGCATCGCGTGTCATGTAGCTAAAAGAGTTGTAATTATTACGTCATTTTTGTGTGACAACGGCAAACGATTATTAGGTTACCCTATGTATAATAGAGGCGTGTACTAACCAGAGATTCCCGTTAACGCGCCCTAGATACCTAGTAGCGGCTAATAGTCCGAAAAGTACGGTACTCTGTAAGGCGGAAAGATAGACAGACAGACAGACAGATAGACAACGATTGCCGTTTATATAGTAGATAGATTTTAAACAGTTATTATAGTCCTTGCACTCTCTCGTATCTATAAAATGTCTGAGGACATCTAAAGCGTTGTTTGCATCAGCCAAGGTAGGTGGATCAGCTTCAACAATCTCAGCCTCATCCTCTCTATCGGACTCACCGAGAGTACCACAATATGTCACGGACTGCACAATCTCTGCATCCCTCCAATGCTCAGCAACAGTAATGTCTGCATCAACCACTAAAAGCTCATCTGCAAAACCAAACTTGAATTTAAGCTAAAGTAACACTATTTTCAAAACATTTGTTAGGCACCTTAGACAGTCATGAATTTAGCCCTTTATCGGGTCGAGTTCATAATAATGTAACAGCATTGGCTATTTCAAGATTACTTACTTGCTGTCACATTTGATGTGGAATCTATGGTGTGTAGTAGAAGATTTAGATTTCTCACAGTGTCACCTTCTTCATTATCATCAGCAGTTGAAGTCGCATCTGTTTGATCAAGGTTGGTATGACCAAACCCGTGGTGAAAACAGTTGGCAATCGTTTCTTTTGTGACACGGCTCCATGCTCTGTCCACCCAGCGTATTGCTTGCAAAACATTGATAGAAGCATCTGGCTTCTTTCCATGAGTGTCAATGTAATCAACAGTGAATTGCAAAACTTGCTGACGATAGTAAGATTTAAAAGTTCGAATGATTCCTTGGTCCATAGGTTGCAGCACGCTTGTGGTATTGGGTGGTGTGAATAAAAGCCTGATTGACATAAGCCCATTCATAGTTGGGTGTGCTGGACAGTTGTCAATGATGAGAAGCACTTTTCTGTTTTTTCTGGTCATCCGGCGATCAAAATCTCTTACCCATGTTTGAAGGATGTCACTCACCATCCAAGCCTTCTTATTGTGATAATACTGACATGGAAGGTTAGTAACATTTTTAAAACAGCGGGGATTTTTGAACTTTCCTATTACAATAGGAACTTCCTTCTCGGTGCCCGAAATATTAGCGCAAAGTGCCACAGTCAGTCTTTCTTTTGACAACTTCCCTCCACTACACTTCTCCCCTTTAAAGTGCAACGTTTTGTCAACCATTAGCTTGTAAAACAACCCGGTTTCGTCCGTATTGAATATGTCATCATAAGTGTACGTTTGAAGTAATGGAGTAAGCACCTCTTCTTTCCACTTTTCCACTTCTCCAACATTAACTGCAGCTGACTCTCAAACAACTATCTGACTGCCAAAAGAATGCCTTTTCTTCCACCTGTCGATCCAACCGCGAGAAACAGTAGTATCCTTTCCTAAATCCTGTATAAACTTGTTAGCCTTTTCTAACAAAATTGGCCCATCAATAGGTACGCCTTCACTACGCACTTGTCTAAACCAAGTCAATAACACACCATCCAAATCATTGTGCGACGTTGAACGATCTCTTAGCCTTGATGAACTTTGGTCACATAACGATCTTATTCTTTCTTTTTGTTTAATCCATGTTGACACTGTACTTTCTGGAAGATTTTCTCTTTTTGATAATGCTGATAGCTTTTGTCCTGCTTCGATTTCCTCGAGTACTTTAAGTTTGTCAGAAGGTTTCTACGCTTTTCTTTGCTTGTGTGATGCCATCGTAAAGCGGATGTCTGTTGTAGCGGACGCCAAGCCACGAGCCTATTTGTGACATTTTATCTTTATGTATCCGCATATAATCACTGTTACAATATGTATTTTGCATGCTGTGTCTATCTTTATTAAATTTTTATCGCTAATACCTTATGATGTTTATAGCTTGGCCGTAACTAAGCGAACGTCTTAGCGACCCTATTAATCATTTTTATACGATTTCTTTTTCGGTTTTATTATACGGTACGGGGGAAATTATATGTACACTATACGCGTATAAAAAGCGCTTTCGTTAAAAAAGCAGAGTAGTCTCAGCTCCGCGACTAGTGAAAACTCCTTCGAAATAAATTGAACGGAAACTACGTTTGTGAATTCGGCAAAAAACTGTTCGAGTTAACGGTGCCGAGGTCGAGTTATATAAAGCCATTTATCATTGCGTGGAAACGGACCAAGCAAATCCATTCGAGTTAACCATGTGTTCGATATATCTGAGGGCGAGTTATCCATGTTTCGCTGTATATATATATTATATTTATACTGAGAAAATGCTGCCACTACTAATATGCTAATTAATGAACCTGGAAGTGTTGATCAACCATGAATATTTGCTTCCAGAAAGTGATACTGCAAAAAATAGTGAGCAAACATAGTCGTGTTATTAACTATGAACACTAGATGTACATACATGTTAATGTGGTGGGAAATGAAAATATTGGCTACGCCAGACTCACAGCAAAGGTAACTGGTGCTGTTGCAGGTCGGTGCTCTACATCGACAGCGGTAGATTTGTTGCCGATGAGACCAGAGTCATCTTGCTCATCATTGTCAACCATGTTCATGTCCTCAAACAGTTTTACATTTGCCTCCTCATCCCCTCTCCGCAGGTTGTCATAGTAGGCTTTCTTCTGGGCCCTTTGCAGCCTATAAAATGTCAGAAACACCAGTTCTTAGAAGATGACTATAAAAAGACCATGCTTGCATGTTTGAGTGTAAAGCTCGCATAGGCAAGAGCTACACACAGAATCAGTAAAAGAACTGCCTAGGTAAAAGCAGACACATAAGCAGGGCTTTAAACAAGAGTGAAACCTAAACTTTATGGTCATTCATGTGAAGGTCACGTGGCACTAGGGCAGGGGTCAGCAACCTGTGGCTCCGGAGCCGCATGCAGCTCTTTCATCCCCTCGCTGCGGCTCCCTCTGACTTTGGAATTTTTTCCTTTTTCTCCCATATGCCAAGTAATTCATAAAAATATAGAATTTTTAATTACTAGATTTTGTAATATAATTTAAAAAACTATAATTATGGTGATAAATCAAACATTGTCGCTTGTCATGCGTCATTATTCATGCGCCAAGAAAACTGCTAAAATTACACCAGCCAGCACGACACTTCTTGATTTTTTTTACTCCAGGTAGGCAAACCCATGGCGAATACTAAGAAAAGTGACAGAGAAAAATAGAACATTTAATCCTACATGGACTGGTTCGTTTGCTTTTACTGCTGATGAGACTAGTTCACCAGTTTGCTTAATATGTAATGAGAAATTTGCAACCACAAAAAGTCAAATGTCGCAAGACACTTTTAGAATAAACACGAAGCATTTGCTCAAAAATATCCAGAGGGAGATGAGAGATAAAAGGCCATTTGGGAACTAATGTGTAAGGCTCATTTGGACAAAAATCATTTCAAAAAGTGGGTGAAGCCGCAATATTATCTACATATGCTAGTTCTATGGCCGCTCAAGAAATAGTCAGGCATGAAAAGCCGTTCATTGAAGGAGAATATATATACAGTCAAACATGGATAACTCGCCCACAGTTAGCTCGAACACATGGTTAATTCGAACGGTTTCTTTGGTCCGTTCCCACGTAATGATATATTGCTATAGATAACTCGAACTCAACACTGTTAACTCGAACTGTTTTTTGCCCAACGGCTACTGAAACGGTTGTTATCGCTTTAGAAAATCACTTTATTCCAAGCCATAGAGGTAAACCTCAACTTTTCGTAATTCATAAGCGTCGTTATTACCACCGTCGGCAAAATATGTTTGTCAACGACTTTTCTAAAGGTTTGGTGAAATTTGATTTATACCAAACATCCGCTTAGCGATCGCCCTTCGGAAGCAAGGTAAAGTGAGGTAATCTTTGCATAAACTTCAAGAAAAATCGGCAAAATTGATCGTGGGTAAAATGCTCAAAAGAAAAAGATGTCTTTTTCTTTTGAGCATTTCAACAACGATCAAGTTTTGCCAATGTCAATCTAAAAAACGTCCTGGCAATAACATCACCTCAAACAACAAACCAATCTCAAGTGATAGAAAAATCTCTATACTTTTTGATAAAAACATTTTAAACTTTACATTAGAAGCATTTAATTGGAAACAAGCCATTTGTGCTTTTGATTTATACTATAGTTTGTATATGTACATGTATCTACTAATAAATAAGTAAATATATGGACTTGTGACAGTGCTTTGATAACTTGAACGCTCTGATAATTCGAACACTTTCCCTCGGTCCCGTGAAGTTCGAGTTATCCATGTTTGACTGTATATATAAAAGAATCATTCATTAAGATTTCTAAGCATCTGTTCACAGACTTTGAAAATAAAACTGAAATTGTGATCCAGGAGCAGAAACCACATTAACCAAGTATAATGGCTTAATATTTTAATTGTCCATGTTGCATATACTGTACTCATATTGTCATTGTTTGAATAAATTGTCTTTTTTATTCATGCTGACAGCTTACTCACTGTCCGCGCCAAGTGACAGCATGCAGAATAAATGTAGCAAATTTGCTGCAGTTAAAATTTAAGTTTGGCGTATTGTTAAAAGAAGGACTGGATTAAACATGAAGTTCCAATCTTTCTTGAAAGTTGAAAGTAACCCTAAAAACAACATAATATTTTCACGCTACATTCTAGTTACTATAAGCTATTTCATTGTTTGCAAAAGTGTAATTTTGTTTTCTCAGCAGTTAAATCATTATACATGCCACACCTTTTCCTTTTTTGCTGTAAACATGGTATGAAAGCAGTAAAAGCTAAATAAAAATGTTACATGTAGTATTTATTTTTTAATTTAAAATATTAAAGGGTCTTTGTGGCTAGAATTTTCTTTGTGGCCCACTGCTTTCTTTCCTGCGGAAAACGAGTCAAAATAGCTCTTTGAGTGGAAAAGGTTGCAAACCCCTGCACTAGGAGAAGGTTATGTGACACTAGAGAAGGCTATGCGATACAAGAAAAAGGTTATGCGACACTAGATAAAAGGTTACGTGACACAAGGGTTCAGATAAAGCATCTCAATTTTAGAAGTAACCATTTCAGTATCATACGACCAGGACGAGAAAAGATGTCGGGTGATGCGACAGGTATAACACAGATATATAAAATAAATGCTGCAAAAATACCTCGAAGCAATCCACTTCATCAGTTTTGATGTATCCAAAGAATGTCCATGACAAGTATTATACTCCAGCTTAATTATTACAAAGATGTTTAGCACTTGTAACCACAGTACTTGACCTTTACTGTCATCAAGTAAAATCCATTCTTTTTTATATCAAAATATGGGGCAGTCATTTTATACAGAAAGTGACCAGTGAGCTTTGGACTGCACAAAGATTAATTAGATCGCTACCTCGCTATGTGACACGGCCATCGCGGATAACCCCATCATGTCTCCGCGAGTGAGACTGTCACACTGGCTGTGCCCATACTGCCGGAGTGTTTTGGCAGCCATAAATAAAGTGAGGAAGGGGCGAACACCCTAAAATATTAATTCACACCAAAAAGTAAATATTGCGTCGAGCCGATGAGTTCTTTTGAAGCAAAAAAATGTCACAGTATTTTATTATTTCCTCATCTCATGCGCTACAACAGATCTACAGAACTTTCCCTACTTTAAAAATTGGCGAAAGTGACATCCGCGGATACAGTAGCGGATACCGTAACAATAAGTACATTTACGGCAAAGAAAAAGAGGTGAGTCTAAGCTCTCATCGTTTTTAAAGGACAGACACACAGACTAACTAAATTACTGGATTACTGGTGTCAGCAATTACTGGGGTCAGCAATTACTGGGGTCAGCAGTTACTTATACAAAGCATTAGAGAACTTGGAAGTGAAGCTTTAATTTTCTCTGTACAAAATTGTAGAATAAATATGTCCCTAGACATGTCTTCAGGAGTCAATCAAATACCTTGTCCTATCATGAAAGCCTCTACTCCGACTCAACTTTAAAACTACCAGAGACAGTTACCAAGGCAGCGACTACGGTTATTCTCAGTTATAATACAAAACGAAAACAACTTCGGTCAAAACATGAATAGGCCAAAGAAGGTTACATGGAAAAGTAACCCTTATTTACATTTATCAGCGTTCAAAATACATCCTTTTACACGATGGATTAATTTATGTAACAAAATTACCAAAAGGTTGCGAATAGTAAATAATTATGTTTATATTCATTTTAAGACCAGTAAACAATTTGCACTTCCTTTCAAAAATACTTCATAAAAAATCTATCTATCCTTTCCTGGAGAATAGATGCCTGCAATAAAAACAGTGCAATCAGCGAATGCTATCAATAATACTGAATACATGTATATCGTATAGAGAAGTCATCTAGTTGCCGGTTGCCATGGTGATGCCGGTAACGCAGTAAAATTAACTTCACTCAGCTCGATGTTTATCAACACTACTAATCAGATGGATATGGCTGAATGTTAATAAAAAGAAAATATGGAAAAAATGAAAGTGACCTTTAAAAATTTATCTTTTGAAAACCAGTCATGAAACCAAGGTTGCTGTGTTGACATTTACCCCAAATAAAAAATGTTGAAAACAAAACCATGTTTAAAAGCTTCGTAAGGGTCTCAATGGAAAACGCTGCCATAACAGGTTTCTATCGCCTGCAGCTTTCAAATGTTTTAAAACGGTTAGAAAAAGCGAAAAACAAACTCAGTTACGACACAACTGCAAGTCAATGGCCATAATATTTATCATTGTAATGTTTTACATCGTCTACGAGTGGTAGAAACTGAAATTGTTATCCGAAGTCAGGTCAATTCGCATTTCTCACCACACAGGAAATTACTACAGCTTTCTTGAAATTCCATGTTGTTAAGCTGTTATACACCTGCACAGCTGTCGAGGGAAAATATGCCACATGCGCTACATATAGAGCTCATCCGCTAGTCAACCAGTTGTTACTTTCACAAACAAAAAACGTCCGTATAGCTTGGCAATACTTGTCTGATAGGTTTACTTCACTTCTTGCAATTTAAATATAGATTTTAATAATAGATTTTTTAAATAAATCTTTTAAAAAATAACAACAAGAATGGTACATAGGTATCTAAGCTAAAAGTTACGTGAGTTTTTGATGTTATTTAACTTAAGAATGTAGTGTCCCTCTACCCACCCGACAAGAGGCTTGTGATAGCCAATGCCTGCCACGTCTCTCGCCTGCACACCTATCCGTGGCACCGACACTTCGGCGTCCCAATCCTCCGTACTTTCGGGGATACCCACATCAGGGAAATAAGTAGGCACGTCGGTATTTCCTTTTGTCCATCCTTCGACTTCGTGCTCCTGGTGTAGCAGGGTCATGGCGTGTTTGTCGGGACAGGAGTTCATGTGGAAGCGCAGCTCGGCCTCGGGTACAATATGCCCAGCATTAAACGGACAGCTTGACATTTGACGATTCGGGAAGTTCTGTGAAAAAGATCAGTAGAATAGAATAAAAATATCAGAAAGGTAGTCTGTGTGATGCTAGCTGCACCGACCAACATCTACACGCATCTTTTACAATTGATGCAAACAAACGAGGTGCTTGATTACTGCTTGAGTCACTAAGATTTTAGCTCAGACATTCTACCATGCAAACATAGCCTTAGGTCTTAGCAAACATAGCCTAGGTCTTAGCAAACATAGCCTAGGTCTTACAAATACATGGCTGAGATAGTGGTCTTCAGGAAGAGCTGATGTATCATTACGGAAATACATGGGAATTCAGTATCATGATGGATTAAAATCAAAAATTGTAGAAAACATTAACAAGGTAAAAGGTCTTCTTAAAATTGTATACTTTAGCACAGTGATAAATTGTAAAAATGAGGTCATGCGATGTTTTTGTGAGTGATCGTTCTTCGACTGCTACTACCAGAATTCTAAATATTCTAACGGCTGAAATTTCTATAAAAAGTTAAAGCGGAGAGTTGTCTGCACACCTGAAATATACATAGCTACTGTGTTTAGACGTTTGACCGGCAAGGGTCAAACAAGTCGCATCTAAAAATGTCTATTAAGGCTAGTTATATATATATATATATGTATATATATATATATATATATACATATATATATATATGTATATATATATATATATATGTATATATATATGTATATATATATATATATATATGTATATATATATATATATATACAGTATATAATACATGTATATATATCTGGCGGTGTCACTCGACAGGTGTCTCTGTTTGAAATTTCAAACGAAAACACCGGATGAGCAACATCGTAAAACAGATTTGACAGGTTTAATAGTGAAGAAAAATTGGACTTTCCAGATATGCTCCAGTCAAACAACTACCCCACTTACTGTTAGTGTTGAGTACTTTTTGCAGCTTCTAATTTTACCTAATGTCGCTTATGTTTAGCCATAGAATTACTTTTGAACATAAATTTAGGATAACTACTTATAATTGTATGTCTGTACTAGGTGAATGCCTGGCGTTGCCCGAATATAAAAGTCGTTGCACAAAAAGGTTATTTTTACTTAACATATAACAACAGTTGCCATTCTAACTTTCAAACTTTATATCATGAGAAAAGTGTTCTGTGCAGTTTGAATAAATTAAAAGAAATAATAAAACAACTGTAAAGGTTTTCAAACTTTGTCAAACAACGGTAACTTTCAAACTTCATATCACGAGGAAAATGTTTTGTGCAGGTCAAATAAATTGAGAAACAAAATAAAGCAAATACAAAACTGTTTAAATGTAAATCTAATATAATTAGCAAGTAGTAGATAAATTAAGTCTGCTTTGCTACGATTATAGTAAAAGATGGTTTGGTTATGATACCATAAATACGAACTGAGAAAACAAAATCAAAAACCTGAATATGTTGAATTAATAATAACAATTCTTGCATAGAAGTGTGTGTGTGTGCGTGCATGCATATAAAAAGTCACTGTTCCAGCAGAAGCTATCCATTAAAACTTTGAATATGACGATACTGGTACCTCTCGATACTGGTACAAATTTAAAAATGAGACATCGGACTGTCTTGTCTGGTACTTTGTCTGCCCGAATGGAGAGAGAACGTAGAGGCTATGCTTGCTCGAGATAATACAATTGTCCGCGTGAAAAATATTAGTCTTTGCCGCGATTTAGCAATTGAACCTTACAAAAAACTGGCAATAGAAGTTAACAGAAACACGAAAAAGCATCGTGTTTCAGAGAGATAGTAAAATTCATAGTTTCAATTAATATGTCAATTAGCATGTGCAATCGAGAAAAGGGTATAGGCCCCTACGTGTACGAGAAGATCGATAGAACGCTAAGGACTGTATAGCTCGTTGTGGTTGCAATCTCCGTGAGTTCAAATCCAGCACCCCAGTTCACTATAAGATTCTAATAGCTATAACTGGACAGACAGACATCTGAACAGACGATGACTAACTTTCAGATTTATATATATATAAATCTATGTACATATTTATAGATATACATGTATATATACGTAAAATTATAATAAGTTAGTTATCCTACATATAAAATATATATTTATACCTGTATATGCATAGAGAACGTTTCAAATGTTCCTAGAAACAGTTGCTTGCAAAAACTATGTATACATATATGTTTTTTATGTTATTTTTATAGCAGTTGATCGTTACGCATAACATAATGTATTAGTTGTTTCATAAGTTATTCTTGATAGTAACTGTATCTACTATTAATTTCTTGTCTACCTTATTTATTAATCTACAATAATAATTACAAATACGAACTCAATAAGACAGAGAGACAGCGATATACTGATTACATAAGTCATGCCAACATTGATCAGCATAGCTCAAATAATCAAACATAATTCCATAAAGAAATTATTTCATAGTAAAATCCATCTGCAATTGTCTTAATCTTCTTTTTGCTGGAAAGTCAACTGGAGTCATATATCCAAGTACTCAGTGGGTTATGGGTTTAAGCTAGATGAGTGTGCAATAATAAACTTCTTTCCCATTTTGATTTTATTTTATAAACTAAAATTAGCTACAAATGTTCAAAAACATATACATAAATAAATATATATATATGTTTTTTATATATATATAAACCTCAAATATATATATATTTGAGGTTTATATATATATATATATAAACCTCAAAGTTTGTGTGTGTGTGCGCGCGTGTGCGTTTCAGTTTGTCCAGCTATAGCTCTTAAAAGCTTGGAATGAAGAATCCGTACCGCAGAAGATTTAATCTCGGAACCTCCTGTTCTCCATACGATATGCTAACCCATTGAGATACGCGAGATTGATGGATTCATTGAGCAATATACATGTATGTTGCTATGTGGGTGAAAATCCTCATACCGCTCTGCGTTATGGCGCAACGTCAACTTATGCTTGCTCTCATGGTTCTTACTAGTAAGTCTAGCAATAGGTTACGCTACTAGTTTACTCAAATTAATCATTGACGATGTGCTAGGCTAATGGCAAGTGGCAGGCAACTACAATACCTGTCACTGCTTATAAGCTGATTTTTAATACCCGTGCAACGCCGGCCATTCCGCTAGTCTTTATTATAAAAAGAGTCGTGTCCATACATCCAAAGCTATAGCGGGGAAATTGGGAGAAAACATTGTATCATACAGGAGTCGAACCCGTAACATTCAACATCATTGGCCAGCACATTCCCACCTGGTCCAATCATTAACTTAAAAAACTTTAGAACTACTGTGAATATACATGTAATTATTCCCAGTGCTTTATTGTCACACCGGATGATCCCTCATGGCGCTCGAGGCTACCAGGGTGCAGTACTAGTATATATAATTTGGGCTGCCAGGGTGCAGTACTAGTATATATAATTTGTTAAAACACTATGCCAATAATATTCAGTCAATCAATTATGTTCGTCTCACGATGGTACCACCTATGCTCAAGCAGCCTAAAAGCCCCTACAACGAACTCTACACAGTTTGAGGCACCTCTTAACGCTCATTAGAAATCTAGTTTTTAATTTAAAAACAATTTTGAATTTTTGTGTTGATTATTTGGCTTTACACGACTATTTTTAGTAAAAACAATTTAAAAATAATACTTTTGTATATAGTTGATGAGTGTAAATTTTATTGTAGAGTTTATCCCTTTTCTATTTGAGAAACTATTTTTGGCATTATAACATGTCAGCCTTAACAGGAAACCATATAAATACAGTTACGCATCTTGGCACCTTGGCCTTTGCGGGAAGCTCCATTTACTTAAAAATTAGGCCGATAAGAATGCGTCCAGAATTACATAATTAGTCAATTTATTTTTGCGATGATTGTTGAGTTGCCTTAAAATCATAAAACAGTTCCATAAAAATTCAGAATGAAAAAACCATGTGGCAATAATGCATCACCTATAACATGAAATTTTCGCTAACCCAGGTGGCTAGTTGGATACATAATAATTTAAATTTGTCATTGACCTGCGCTAATGCTTATGCAAAAGTGTTTCGATAAATTATAAATTTTTCTATGACAAAATTACTTGTGATTAATTTTGTCTGTTCTAAAATCACTTTCTCAAAATGCATAAATTTGGTCAATGTTGAACCTCCTTTGAAGACATGCTCAGTTTAGGAAGACCAGTACATCAAGTTAAAAATTAAAAACAACATTTACAAGTAATTTATAACATAAAAAGATTAAAAAAACAAAACAAATCTGCCCGCAGTGCGCCTACGCTTGTTAATCTATTTTCATACCAAATTATGCAGCAAAACTCAACATTTAACAATAGAGATGTTACGACAATAATACATTAATTTATAGCATGAGCAATGAAAATACTATTTCACAGCATTTATTTTACTTACATAACATTATACAAGTATGCTTATTACAAGCTATTACCGCGATAGTAGCATATAACTATTGTTTTCAACAATACATTAAATATATGGATATGACAAATATTGACGTAAATATTATCGCATGAGCTCCTTCAAGCTGACTTCGTTTTTGTTTCGTCCCAATCCAGTAACATAACAAAATCCTAAACATTAATGTTAGCTGCCCTTTAACCTAGTAGCACCGAATAGTTAAACAATAAAGAGTGTATTGTTGAACGAAGATACTTCGAAAACAACACACCAATAGAGAATGCAGCCAGGCCACAGGATAAGCATATAATAAGTACAAGCAGCAAGTCGCCCAAAGACATCAAAAGATCCAATAATTAGAAAACGTCAAAAGCAAATTAGAATGTTCAAAATTGGAGGAATTAATCATAGAAATTACGTCAGCATCAGATGGTGCTGAAAAGGATGACGAAGCAATTAAACCTACCAAGCACCATCACCCAAAACCACCAGAAAAACATTAGAGACGAATGAAATGAGTACAGACAAATAGATCTGCCACTCCTGTCAAACATGACCTAGATACCAAAAGCAAGTCACGAGCTCCACCCTACATGGCGACACCACATGCACCACCTGAAGACTTACGTAAACAAGATATCTTCACACGCCTGACATAAAGCATCGAACCTTAACACTCAACCTACTCCCACAGGCTAGCCATCTCACATGCCAGACATCTATAAAAGAGAACAGCTCCAATGACTCAGCATCTCCATCTATCGATCTCTATCTCTCTTGCGAGGACGCTCTCCCCTCTGCCTGCTGAGGAGCCTCTCTCTCCCTTCCCCCCTCTGGAGCCTGATTCAAATTCATCAGCTGAGTTTTTTCTACACCACTCAATCACCTACACCATTTTTTCTACACCATCTCAACTGCCGACACTCTCTACTTATGGACTGTCACAACTCTTGTTTGACTGTCAAGACTCACAGCCGTACGGGACTGATCAAACAAACATGGGCCAGGCATGAGTAAGGATGTAACTTTCATTAGCTATTCTAATCTTTTGTCATTAATATTATTGTTTTAGAATTTTGTCAATTGTGTATTTCGTTGTTTGACTTATAGAATAAAGAAGTGATTTTTCCTGGTAAATATCGGTATTGCTTACAACAGCTGAACACCTTCACTTGTACCTGTACCAGTAATAATCAAATTAGTTCCCACAAGCTAAGCAGAAGTACACAAACTAAACATAGTCAAAATAGAATAAAATTAAAAAAACAATTTCAACACTGATGTGGTGTGTGGATTCAGATTAGTTATGCATAACATAATTTCTCCACATCCACCCATAACAGTATAAATCAGGGCAGACTAAATATGCTCAACTTAAAAATAAAAACAGATAAAAATCGATGATAGAAACTCTTGACAAATATCTGCAACCAGTAAGGTGACTTTAGAAATGAAAGGAAGCAAAATTCCGCAGGAGTTATTAAAAAAGATATAAAAAAATTGTAAAAATAAGTAAAAATTGCTTTCATAAACCAAGTTTTAATAATAAATAATTTTTTTGTAAATGACCCTTCAATACCATGAAACGTACGTCTTATTTATCTTAAAATTAAAAATAAAGTTTTACAAAAGCGATGGATTTGTCGTGGCAAAGTTTGATACTTGATAGGGATGCTTAAGAATCAGAAACGTTACCTTGCGACACTTCATTAAATGATATTGCAACTTTTTCATCCTGACCATGTGAACTGGATCGTAAGGACATTTCACTAAATCATCAGGTTCCGCGATGGTGTGATAAAAGCTAGCCATGACACCAGCGCCTTTTCCGCAAGGGCTACCTCGTAGAAAAGTTGGAAGAAAATAAGCTGATAATGGAATCAAACACAATTTAGACTGCAACAAAACGTTCCGTAATTCGTTCAGGTGACAGAAAGGGCGAATTGTACTTCGGCTAACATAGTGGTTTCGTTTTTAAAGCGAGGCTGTGTAAACAGATCCGAAGTAATTGACTACAAAATATCATTCAGCTGCGCGTCGCTACAAACAAACGTTCGCTGCCTAACTCACACTCGGGTCAGAATTTGTTCACAGTTGCGATTATTTACAGGAATGTTACCTAGCTGATATTGGTCACAACTTATGAAGAAACGGAGCCCTAAACAAGCCAACTTGTCAATGAAAAATACCATGTTGATGACTAATCCAGGTAAGCGTGTAATCTGAGCATATGGTGAGGCACCATCTGACCCTACTATACAATTGCTATAATCTGATTGTTTACAAAAGTACTTTAAAAAATATTTATATTTTTTACACAAGCTTAGAAACAACATCATCAACATTTGAGTCTCTTGGCACAGCAGCTACTGTCTTTGATATTTTGAGCTTATCCAATGACATTAGAGCAGTAGCAGCCTGTGTGAGCTGGAACATTGCTTTCAGAGCTTTTTTTCTCACAAGTTATTAGTTACTAGTTCTTTTCCAAGTTATGGTATGCTATGGTTTTGCTTACCTTATAATGGCTACGAGTAAATAATTTGTAAACATATCAATCATATGAATCTCAAAATAACTGTGTGTATATATACATGTATATATATATATATATATATATATATATATATATATATATATATATATATATATATATATATATATATATATATATATATATATATATATATATATATATATATATATATATATATATATATACTATATATGCCTGTATATGTATATATACATATATAGGCCTATATATACATATACAAATATATACATGCATTATATACATATATATGTGCTCCCAAGTTTATTAGCTGTTTTAGGCTTAACTGCTTAAATATCAGTGGACTATTTGTGTACCTATGAACAACTAGTCAGCAAGAATCAGTGTGTACAATAAAAGTTGCGTACGCATGCTGCACTTTGTAGTCATATGAGCAGGCATGATGCCGACATACAGTCGCTGTAACCTCATAGCTCTCATATGCATTAGTCTAAAGTAGGCCCTCGCTGCCGGGCTGCTGCGTAGTGCTTAACTTTCTTCATGGATTCATGTGTTATTCCGAATATGATGGAGAATATTATTGACTGTTCTTTGCTAGCACTGTACTAACTGGGTTGCACAGCTGACAATCAATAACTTCTGTGTTCATTCAACTCATTATAGAGGCAGCTTAGTGCTTGCCGTGAAGCATTATTACCTTGAAATCACCCATTGACTTGCCTTCATAGCAGCTTATCCATAGTTAATATCCGCTAGCCCATCTAAAATATGTATGCTGCCAATCCCTGAACTTCTTGTTGACCTTAGAAAGCATCCTTGGCTGCCCTGCTCATCAATGGTATTATTAATAAGTTATTCTTATAGCATCCAGGGATCAGGATTCCAGTTCTATCTACTGAAAATAAGTTGCAATAATGTTTTTTTGCTGAAAAGGCAAAGCATTGCTATATTTTTAAGATACAAAATGATGGCTAGCTATGTGATTGCCTTGGCTCTTTGCCACCATGTTACGCGTTAAGTACTATAGCTTATTGGCTTTGCATAGTCTCAGTACCTCAGTTTACAATCTTTAAACAAATCTTATAATAATTTGTGTAACATATAATTAGTACGTAATTAATCGGAGTGTCATGTAAATCACGTAAGTTTGTAGTACTTACAGTGAGACAAGTTGACAAAGTGAGAGAACATTGGCGAATTTAGTAAATGATTTACGCTTGAAGCAGGGGACTTCCTTCCCTTGGTTTGTTGTCCTTTCTAAAAGTTTCACACTGAGGTAGAGCTCTATACTACACACAGAACTCGTGATTAAAGACATGTAGAGAAGATATCAATTCTGCTATTAGTTAGTTTGGCACTTTCTGTTGCATAAGTAATATTTGGTAATACATACCTAGTGTGTCTGGCAATATGCCAACATGAGAGATTTCAATTAATACATTTCTCTTAGATTGCTGAACAGAGACCTGTAGGTGGTATCATTATTATTAACGAGGCAGAAGCCTATTCAATAGCCATTATATATGTATATTATGCTTTCGTTAACTAGGAGGTCAGCCCTGGGCATTTCCCAGCTCAGTCGTATGTGATTGTAACCCCTCGGCATCTGACGGCGCATAGCAAACCCAATATGGCATCTCAATGTCGTATTCTCCTCCAGTTTTCAGATCTCTTAAAATATTATCCTATACACATAAACAGCCTTGTCAGTTTTGCTACTGCTTTGAGGGTTATCGAAGGCATTTTTCTTTGTAAGAATTTGTACAAACATTTAAGGCTGTGCATGACGCAAGTTTGCACAAGGCATTATTACAGTACCATTAACATAACATTCAAGCCATTAGCCACAACTTGAAATGCTGTGGAGTTGTCATACCACGTGCGCATTGAAAAATATTTCCATTTTTAAAAATTAGGCACAATTTTGCCAAAAAATTGAGCAAGCAATGAAAACAGGTTTCGGCATAAAAGTACCAAACCGGTGAAGAAAAAGAAATATTTAATTCTAAAGCATCACTAAACAGTGCTAAAATTGTGTTAGTGTGACGTACCATCCTAACCAAAGCCTGCATTAGATAAAGTAACTCTATGGTAGTAGGGAGCGTTATAAAAAGGTAATTTTTTGTTTTATCACCTTCTTTGATGTGTTATATCATGAGTTTATCACCATATTTAAATAGTATGTAAAAAAATTTCACTTTCTTTTCTATGACCTATAATCTAACCGATATTCATTTAAAGAACGGGAGTTAATAGTACGGAGTTGAGTTAAAGTTATTGTTAATAAGTTAATAGTAAGGAAGGCGGAGTTAATGGTGAGATAGGCAGAGTTAGTAGTGACTAAGTATAGATTGCTGTGAGCATAGCTGAGCTACTGATGTAGTTTTTAACATTTGCCCCTCCTGAGATCTTCAATTGTCTTTTATAAGACTTCGACTTCTCAGGCTATCAATTTTGTTCAGAGCAGTTTGACCTGTAAACCTTGGCTGCTTCTTTTGACGCTTTGTAGAAATGATAAATTTGTTGTAGGCTTAATTATTATTGCTTTTAGCAAGATATTTTGAACACTGAATTTTCCAACGTGACAGAGTATTTTGTTACATTTTAGCATTCAGTGGTACAGCTCACAATTTACCAGCATTGAATTATTCTAAATCTTTCCGCAGAAGAACAAAGTTAATATCTTAGATCTCTTCTTGCTTTTGTCTAAACCCTTACTATTTGTTCAATTTTTGATTTGCAGGAAGAAGCAAACCGATGAGTTTAATCAGTGCATACACGAGACACTGCCGCTCCTACTCTAACAGCAATCATAATACTCTGCTGAGTAGTAAAAGAACTAAACACTAGTTTTAGCGATTAGGCTATTTTTTTACTTGTATGTCTTATAGTCCTCAATCAGCATTCAATTAACGACAGTAAAAACAATGAAACAAAGTTCAAAAAGTGAAGAAAAAGCGACCTCGCCTTTGTCAGCAGTTCCTGAAGGTGGCTATGGCTGGGTTGTGACCGCCGCTTCATTCATGTGTCATTTTGTCGCTGATGGTATTTCCTTCAGTTTTGGAGTTATTTTTTCCGATTTGGTACGTTCATTTGATAGCAACAAGTCGACTACTTCATGGATCGCCTCGCTTTTCATTGGTATACCGCTTATTAGTGGCCCGATAGCCGGCTTGTTCGTTACCCAGTATGGATGCAGACGGGCAGCGATCATGGGAGGTCTCATCACTTCAGTCGGCATGTTTATAAGTTCTTTTGCAAGTTCGATTGAAATGCTGACTATCACCTATGGTGTCTTGGCTGGATTTGGTCTTGCCTTCATATACGTGCCAGCATCAGTTATTCCTTCCTTCTGGTTCGAGAAAAAGCGATCGCTCGTGACAGGCATCGCAGTAGCTGGTTCTGGACTCGGAACTTTTGCTATCGCACCCCTGGTAGAATACCTAAGAAGGGAATATGGATGGAGAGGCACGATGCTTGTTATGTCAGGTATCACCCTTAACTTGGTCGTCTTTGGTTCGCTGTTTAAAGAGGCCCCAGAAACATCAGACTCTTTGGGTCCTCAGAATGAGGGAATGGTTCGCGTAAACAGCTTGTCAAGCCTCAGTTCCTTGGAATCACTTGAAAATCATGACGTAAAACATGTAAAAAGTCCAACAAGCTCAGAAGTGTCTGCTCCTAAAACCCCAGTTCGACTGCATCACTCTACTAATACCATATATACTGGTGAGCAATTCAAGCCGCTGTCAAAGTATGATGATCCTGCACCTACACAAATACCATGTCACCTAAATTCAAAAAAGAGAGCATCAGCAGGTCATATTCTTCTTTCTAAACCAAACCTACTTCCTGTTAGCAGGTATGACATCACATCGGTGATGACCCTGGCCATGAGGCAACGCACAATCTCTAGTTGCCCGGATCTCTCAGTTTCTGCTGATGATGATGAAAACAGTGGAGAAGATAAATGTAATGAAAACGATAATAAGATTAATGATAATAAAGTGAATAGAAATCCGAATCGTGTGGTGTCGAAAGCCCATCATGTCCTTCGCGATATGTTTGGTATTAAGCTGCTTGCATCACCCGTCTACCTTTTGTTTTTCATTTCCAATTTCATGCTTTCCTATGCGTTCGATTTACCTTACATCTACCTCCCTGATTACGCTGACACTCTCGGCATAGACCGTCCATCCTTTCTTATAGCCATGATCGGAATCGCAAGTACATTTGGGCAGATACTGTATGGATATCTAGGTGACAGGAAATGTATAAACACGCTTTTGCTGTACGGCGTGAGCATCCTTCTCTGTGGGGTGTCTGTAGCCTTACTTCCATTACTGCAGAGCTTTTCTACCCTGTCTACTTTCAGCGTATTCTTTGGACTTATCATCAGTGCTAGTTACTCTTTGGAAACTATTGTGTTGGTGAATATTCTCTCCCTAAAGGAACTTACAAAAGCCTATGGACTTCTCATGTTTGGACAAGGGCTGGCAAGCCTGATCGGGCCACCGATTGGAGGTGAATATTTATGATTGGAATTTTCTACTGACCCAGGTGATTATGCTAAAGCCTGGTTCCCATATACGCCGCAAGCATCGGCGACAGCACCGGCGACAGCACCGCATGGCTATCCGTGGTGCAATGTGAATCTACGTGCCGGGTACCGCTGGTAGTTGCCGGCAGTTAACGCAAGAGTTCAGTGCTGTTCAACTTTCGCGAAGAGCCGCAGGCAAAATCCTTCCAAAATGCACTGTACAGGTGAAGATCAGCACTTTCGAGACGGCATGACTAGTGGCCATTTTTACGCGATCACCAGTGACGCAGTTTTATGTGAACATTTGCCGCCGAGCCTAACGCTGCAAGTGTTTTGCTGAGCGAGATTACCTCTGGGTTCTGGCATTCGATATGGGAACCAGGCTTAACTTTCATACATGTTTTACTATGCTGTACTGCCTCTGAATAAGCTTAGTCTTGTTGTTTTTTTGTGTATACTTTTATGGTTGACTTAATAATAATATGCCTTTTGACCCATTTTTACTCTAGCAAAAAGCAAACCATCTAAGTGATTTCTGTGTTAAAAATAGCCTGAGCCCTTTAGCCAGAAGTGTAGATTTATGACATCAGTTCAGAAACAAGCACGTATATTCCTGTTTAGGGTTTGTGGCTATTATTCCTTGTAAATAGTGTCCTACGTGTAAGTCTAATCTAATATTATAAATGGATATCCAATCTTAGCCACAACATACCATGGGTCAATTTACACCAATGGCGGGGAGGGAGAAAGGGGAATACTGGTAACAATCTCTATTAGGTTGAAGGGATTTGTTACCGTCAATTAGTTAAGAAGAAATCAGCATCAATAAATAGCATGCTATTCATACATAATAATTCTTGTGAGTCAATCTGCTGGTAATAAATTTTTATAATAATGCTATTACAAACAGTAATTATATGGAATTTTATAAGCAAATGTCAAAAATAAACGTTTAATTAGTGTTTTTCACTATAGATTGTACAACAAAGTTTTTTTATGCAAATTGTCAGATATAAATGTACTTTGACATACATACTACATTTATTAACAATTTTAAGCTATTTTGTCGCTTAAAGATTTGGACAATTAGTGATACTCTGATTATTCCATCATGAATGCTGACACAGCTCTATTGAGTGAACATTGTCCTGTCAACTTTTAAAATATTGTACTTTGACTTACATGTATAACAAATTTGTCTGCCAGATAAACCAGGTCTAGACTAATTCTGCTATTGTTGCTGCTGACAGGATATTTTTAGTGAAAGCTGGCAGCATTTAGGCTCAATATCCGTATGACATTTGGAACAAGTACGTGTGCCTACACATTTGCCTCTGTTATAGCAGCGTTGCAGTGTCAGGAAACACTTACATGTCCTGCGGAGTTGTCTCCTCAATGTATGGGTAACTCTGGTATGTCTCTGGCCATGTGTTGTAGGTATGCTATGTGATGTGACCTATAGCTACGTGGCTACATTTATCTTTGCTGGCGTATCTATTGCTGTTTCCGGAGTGCTCGCCATATCAATAGTTTTCATAAACAGAACAAAACGTGCGAGATCAGTCTCGGAGTCTACCGATATCACCGCGCCTGTTTAGTACTTACTGTGTCTACTTAACAGCTACTCTCCTTTCTTCATTCTACAACTCCTTTTCACAGTTTGAGCTTTGCCCGGCAAATAGCTAGACGTAGTCCAACTTGTGCTTTCTAGCTGACAATAATTAGATCACGCTATATCAGTTAAACTACTGCATAGACTCAACAGTATGGCAAGGAAGACAATTATAATAAATGTTTTGTCTGTTTGCCTTTTTATAACTTAATGTTCACCATGATTAACTCAGTACATTCTACATATATAAAATAATCAACTGTAATACTTGTTGGTTGCAAATTGTACTGATACATTTAATGAATATTATACTGAATATTGTAGCAAATACTAATGCCATAGTGCTATACGGCTAAATTACACATTGTTTTATGACGAATAAACTTAAAGTATGTCAGTTGTAGATCTTGTTGTCTCTAACTAGCCGTGGAAGTTGGTCTGGGCCACCTCAAGCATTCTACTTTTGCTGAGCCGAGCTACGTAAATGCTTTGTTTTTTAAAATTAGGGATACTAGTAGCGCTACAGAGTACAGAGAATAATTTTTACGGGCCATATACATATTTAAAATCACTACATGTACATGCATGACTAACATCGTTGGCATTTATAGTGACAAAATGGTGTCATTTGAATTGATTCATATCCTGCCGCTTTAGCATCTCTTTGTTCCATGCAATTGGCGCCAGGAACAGTGATTAAAATATCACCATCGCTATAACAGAATCAGGCAGGCTCTCCGCTGCCGCATTGCATTGATGAAAAATATGCAGCAGCATGTGCAGGATTTCACCTATTATTAGCACACAATACATTGATTACATAATCACTAGTATATGATTGTTTTTTTATCACTTACTTACGCGTACAGTTCTAGATTGAGTTTGGCTAGATACCAGATAATAAATTGTAACCAGATTTTGTTCGTAGACCAATTTAGCAGAATCTATCTGGCATTAGATATGCACCACATGACTTTCACTTGGGAAAAATATCAATGCTCATGCTTCTTGGCCACGATTTGATTTTTCCTTTTCAAACAGTGCAATATAATATTTCAGTATGGAGTAGAACTCATGAACAAGTAAAATAATAAACAGTAAATAAAAAATTTAATTAGTAAAATGTACTATGTTACAGTTTATAACCAAAGCCTCAGGTTTAGAAGTCAATGGTGGCAAGAAGCAGTCAATGAAATCCCTTAGTACAACATTTGCCATGCTGGAGTTACGCAGAGAAGGTAGACAACTTCAAACATGACCTTAGTTGCGCGCACCAACTACATAGCTGTATGTAGCAATTACAATAGTGTATCAAACAGTGATGGCCCTGTGTGTCAAGCGTATCATACAAATACGTAATTAATAGCTCGTGCTTTTCTGAAGTTGATGTTTCATTTGCTAAGTTTTTCAGTCTTGCGAGAAGTTGAACCTTCTTAGGGATTACCATATATTTTTACTAGAATATGAAATATAGACAATCAGCTTTGCAAGGTACAAGACAAAAGGCAGAACGTTCTCGATGTAGTTTTGTTTCAGACATGAAGCGAAGAGAATACGCAAAGGCGTTACACTTGGATTAAATATTGGAAGAATGTTAGCCTTACAAATTATTATAACATATAATACAAATATAAGAAAAAATTAAATTACAAAGTACAAAATGAATCAAAATGTATGTATGTATACGCATGATAACAACTAGCATCGCTGTATAAAATCCTAAAGTCTTTGTCTCAAATAAACCTGATTGTTAGTTTTGATTAGCGGCATTGCACCGGACAATGTAGTAAAATGCATAGATTTACGCATCCACCAAGATCACACTAGATGTAGAGATACATAACATATGCCTACATCGATGATTATCTTGCCATAACTAAATATTAACACATCAATCAACTAACCAAATGAGCATGATTGGTATGTATGCACACAAGTCAAGGAATATATGAATTTATCAAAATATAACAGAGAATTTTAACATTTCAATCATATATCAAGAAAGCTTAATCAAAAAGAAGCAATGCCAGAGACAGTCAAATGAAGCGGGAGAATTAACATATATGACAGTGATATGTTTGTGGAAGAAACCTAGTGCTGGTATAGCCTTTCAAACAGATGAAGAAATTAGAGTGAGATCTCAGCAAGCAGCTCCATAGCTCGAGTAATCGGGATGTGAAGAATAATTTTGGTAGGCATCATGAGCGTGGTAGGCCGGAGGTCCACCCAGCACCATATCAGAAGGAGCATCCAAAGAATCGTTAAGGCAATCCATGCTATACGCAACGGGACGCCTGCTTCTTGGCTTGTCATCCAGTGCGTCCGCATAGTCTTCCGGGTGCTGTGACTGGAAATATCATTATAAAGTTATCTTCTCTCTTAGACTATTACAAGGATGTTCGGCAACTCGCATATCTCCAAAGATAAAAATACTTGTTTAAAGCTAATCCTTCTATCACAGTAGCTATGATAAGTACAAAGCAATGACACAATGCTTTAGGTAGTAGGCAGAACCGGAAAACAAAGTGAGTAGCTCATATGCAAGCATCGCTGAAGATATGAAGCAACTGAAGCATGAGACCGGTCAAATAGCAATGATGATAAACCCTCTAAGCAGCACTTGGTAGGTTTACCAGAAGGAAATGAATTCCACAATGCTCACGCAGAACAGAGCAAGCAAACCTACCTAATTATATTCTCTACAAATGGTACTAATGCAACCGTTACCAGAGTTTGACTAAATACTTTGAAGCTTGGTCATGCATATACAAGCAGGAGCCATGATGAACAAATTTCAATTGACTGAAAGTGCTTATAATAACACAGCTCCTCTTGAACTGCGTACTATTTTGAATCTGTAAGCTTGCAGAATACAATGAAAGAAACTGAAATTAAATAGAGTGAACAGTTTCTATTTTATTCCTCTTAAGCAAGTTATGTTTTTGAGGTGATGAAAGAAACTGAAAGATCACCTTCTTCATCACTAGCAGGTTTCAAGTGCTCTCCAACCTCTGTATACAAATACATTTACATCATAGCAATGTATTTACAGAGTATATTTTGTGGCACTTATCTTAACAGATTTATTCTGATGAGCTAAGCCCTGACCTTCCATCCAGTGTGCTTAGTGTTATTATGGTAGCACTTAGTACATACATGTATGTAAGTGAAAGAAAGTAAGTTTTGTCCCATTATTAATGCACATGCCTATTCTCTCTTCAATAAAGCCTGGTAATATAATCACACAGAAATTAGGGCTTCATTGTACTCAGTCTTCAAATTGATTAAAATCATATTCCATTTTTTTTTTAACTTTTATTCATTCATTATTGAAGTGATTTTCTTGGTTAGCAATAGTAATAGCGGTGGGCTCTGAATTAGCATGAATATTGGGAATAGAGGCACCTACCTGGATCACTGAGTCTGTTTCTGACCCCTTATTATCAAGAATAGAGGCATCTACCTGGATCACTGAGTCCGTTTCTGACCCCTTATTATCAAGAAATTCAACATGTGTGTTATTAAAAACTAATTTCCTATCAGCAACCATTTTTCCCTTTGTGGACCTGTTTGAAATGCCTCATTATTTCAGCAATATCTCAGTAAATAAGTCAGTCAATTTGATTTTTGGAATGATACCAATAATGTATCTAGCACCAAATGGCTACAATTTCTTAATCCGACCTAAACCAGATGTGGGCATAAACGAAGTGGAAGTACACAGCCAAGTTTTTTCGAATCTAGTATCAGATGCAAAAACATCTCCTCAAATTACTTCGGGCTCAGGCTTCCAAGTGTTAACAGAAGGTTTATGAAATGAACAAAGAGTATAAGAATTTCTGGTGTAACAATATTAATGCTCTTAACAACCTGTTCATCCAATAAAGCAACATTTTTGCAAAAGCGCTGATTTCCATTATCCACTATGGACAAGTGCACCAGTTCCTTAAACCCACTCGCAAACCTATCAGGTAGCACCTTTGATGTTGTGTCGCATGTGGCAAGAACAATTTCTATTTCAATGAGTTGTCCATGCATGAGAAGACAACTTGAAAAAATAGTTGTACTTATTGAGAAAGGGATGATTAGAGGTGGTAAAATATGTCGTAATGAATAATTCTGACTGAAGAGAACCTTGCCAGCTGGTCAAACATCGACTTGCCAAACATTTATGGATGATGCAGCAGGACAACTGATAGGAGCTCTTCAAACAACAGATAACCTGTTATGGTTAGATGACTCACAATGACTTGGATATTATGAAACTTTTCAACTATTAGGATGCAAGTATAGAGTCATGTTCTCAATTATTTTCAGACCTTCATTTCAACATATAAAAATAACTTGAAAGCAAGTTATTTCTACCGAGCGTTCAAGGTCAGCTCTTATCCATAAAATATAGTCTTGGCTTCAAACCAAAGAGACAATAAAATATGAGGCTATGACTGGTTCACACTATATCGCCGTATATTTCAGCGTTGATGCCACAATACTTCATTGATCGTCAATGATAACCATGTTCACACTATCCCATACCCATCCGAGTTTGCATCAGGAAATACTCTGTGACGTAGTGTTTTCATTCATCTTTTTAAATTTACGCAAAGTAACCTCTTTGTTTTTGTGTGATGGAATCAAAAGCTAGTCTCGCAGCGACTATCATAAATGGATATGAATAAATCACGCTATCAGTGACAGCGAATTATTATAGCCAAAATGGTTCACATTTGAAAGGCTCTGCGAAATATTGGGAAGGTTTGACAACGGCCAACTTTCCCGGCGTTTCCGCGATGCTTCATCGATGCCATCAATTCATGGTTCACATAATCAACGATGAACGCCGAAAGGGAAACGCTAACAAACAGTGAGCGAGTGTGAACCGACCTTTAGGAATAGTTACAGCTAGCCCCTATGCCTCCCAAAGAGGCTGGTTAGGAGCTTACCATATGTTTCTCATTGATGCACTGCAGTGATGAGCTAACATACCGCGAGCAAATCAATAATCTATACACTAAATCAATGCAGATGTCGAGAATCCCTCATCACATACTTGTAGCTGCTTTAATAGCCTAACCGGATGGGCGACTAAATAGAGTAGCAACTACACTAACTTTAATTCATTAAACGAATCAAGTGTCATTTTTATGATAAGCAGTAGTCGGCATGCTTTGCCAGATTACTAATGTTTGCTTGTGTCATTTGCTGCTGTCGGTCTACCTAAATGTGCTTGTTGTGCCGCAGGCTGTAGAGTAATCATTTTGAAAGTATACTAGGAGTAGGCTAAGGTTCAACAAGCCAATGCGTTCTTCACTAGTTTTACAGCACTTGTATTCATGATATGAACTGCAGAGTCGGGCTGTCTTACATTACTCGCAATATTTTATGCTGTGTCACCCACGTAGTTTGCTAAAGGCTAAGCGCGTCAGTTAGTTTATTGAAAACTCAGGCTACATAGGCCTAAGTCAGTTGATATATTTTTTTAAAAGCTCAAGCTAACAACGTTTTAAAAACACGCTAACACTGATGGATTAAAATTGATGTCAAACTTCAGTTCCTCGAAATGAAATCGATAATAATTCTAGTCTGCTTCTAGCATAGGTGTAATCTTGTTGAGATTATTGCAGATTAAAGCATGTCCTTAGCTGAGTTGCTATTGCTATTTGCAGTTCATCACAGCCTTCAAGATGTTTTCCTTCAATATAGTTTTTGTTTTAAACTTGCATTCAACCATGTTACGATGCCTTATATGGTCAAAACAAATAGTTGAATGTTTCTATTAACTAAACATAAGGCAGTTGTAGCAAGCCTTCTGTCAATCAATGTGGTAAGTTATGACATGTACAGATAATCCGATGCTGGAGCAAATATTCTAAAGATAACCATTTCCATTTGAAGCACGTGTAGGTGTTTGCAATCAGTACCAGGAAAAGGCTGCATTCGGTGAATGAATGAAATTGCCTAGTTAGAGTAAGGAGTTCCCAGAAGACAACTATACACACATTCCTGTTTAATGTTAAGGAACAAGACATTATTGGTAGCAGCGCAATTTCCATAATAGCTGCTTCAAACAGAACATCCATTCACGCATTGCATCGCTTCTCAGTTTATGTACGCGAGTGGCTGTCATACAATAATAGCTGATTGCGGCAGCACTTGATAGCTAATAAAAGCGACTAATTAGCTGGAGGTTAATTGAGGTCAAGAGCCTGCTGACTGTCGACTAAACAAAGACGCTAAGGAACAACCTTGAAAGACTCAAAAGCCACAGTCTGGTTTCAGCGGGAATGACTAAACAAGAGAGCAAACATCATCTAACAGTCAAGTCTTATATCAGTAACAAGTACGCCTTTACTCTCAGGCCTTTATTCTCCTCTTGACTTGAGGATGCCAGTGCATGCCGACGGCGAGTCAATAATGACCTTGTTACGCAGACACTCAAGATATCAAATATGCTAAGTTTTTTTATACTGAATATATCATGTGAATTTAGCTGAATAACAAGATTGCAAATGTCTAAACTGTGTAAAGCTGAGCTGGGCATAAAATCTTACAACAACCGCAAATGTATCTCCAGTTACTTAGACCTCCGATGTCACTGCGAGAACACCCATATGACTAAAGGTCCAGCCACACGTAACAAATTATTCGTTCAATCTGACCGAATTCACGAATTTCACAGAATTCACAGATTTATTTGGCTGAATATCTTAGAATCGTCTGAGCCGTGCATACACACCGAATTCGTCGATGAAACGCTTTTAATTCGCTAACCAATTTTTTTAACGAGCACGGTTCTAGCAGCTTTGACAATTGGTATAGTCCAAGACACGTACGGTGACACACAATAAAAGTATCAGCGCGATATGACCTGATACATACAATACAACTGTCTAGATGCGCCATTGTTGGTTCTCTCTCGTTGGTTTGCCATGGCAAGAACTTCTCATCGTGTATTCAGTATTTTCTTTTAGATGCTTTAGAAACTATAAATTGTTTCTTTTTCAATAATAATAATTTCTTTTTATGCAGCAAAAGATCCGTCGCAGAAACAGTCGCTATCTCTAGCGCATATAAGCAGTTGCATCGTATGTATCAAGTCATATCGCGGTAATGCTTTTATTGTGTGTCGTCGTACGTGACTTGGACTATACCACTTGTCAAAGCTACTAGAATCGTGCTCGCTAAAAAAATTGGTTAGCCAATTAAAAGCGTTTCGTTGACGAATTCGGTGTGCATGCACAGCTCAGACGATTCTGTGATATTCGGCCGAATAAATCTGTGAATTCTGTGAAATTTGTGAATTCGGTCAGATTGAACGAATAATTCGTTACGTGTGGCCGGACCTTTAGCCCAACAAGATGGCCAGCGTGACTGCAGTACTAGATGACCATCCTTGTCACTGCAAGGTTAAAATAGTGCCTGCTACAGAATCCCAACAAGAACATCAGCAGAATGCAATTATTGCTGGAAAAATGAGCACCTCAACGATACTAAGATGTACCGTAAGTCCTTATGCTCAAGCCGCGCGGCCTGTCGTTGGGCGCGGCTTCTGGTTCAAGGTCATAAGCCGCGGCTAAAGCCAAGTTTTTAAAACTTACGTGGGGCTCAGGGCGGCTTCTCGATAAATGCGGTCTCTGCTCAGTTCCGCGCTATAACCATAGAATCGCAGTCATGATACACTTTTATGTACGGGGTTTTGGCGACCTATTCGTTTATTTTCAAGGTCATGTTTATGTAATACTTTAAAATGAAGATGAATTTATCGCTCATTTTTAACTCACCACAGTCATAGGTAATTAACACCTTTTCATTCTTGACCGGCATCTTTCCATAAGCGTGAAGCCCTCTAACAGTGCAATAAAAATCTAGCTGAGACATGGTAAATAAGTTATTGATGCAAGGGTTTAGGAATTTTAATTCGAACTTGGAAGTAAAAGAAAATTCGTTTCACATGTACTGATGTAGCCTGGTTTCTTATTTAAGAGGACGAGGGTATAGCGAAACCCGTCTTAACACTCTCGCTCCCGAAGGGGGTCAAGGATGACAAAACCTCAGTCATTAGCCGCGGTCTGTGGGCATACGCGGCTTGTTGGAGGATTTTTTTTCTTTCGTGCGACAACTGTTTTTGAGAACAAGCCGCGCGGCTTGAGCATAAGGACTTCGGTAGATAAAATTAAGAAACTGCCTGCCCGTAGGACGAGTATCTAAGTCATGTGCAGAGTGAAAATGTCTATTATTAGCAGAGTCAGATTTGTTTATTTGACTACCACAATGGAATGCACATAAGTAAACGGATGCAACCAATGGGTAAGTTTTTGTATCAAAGAGTTACTATTGATGACAGGCCAACATGTTGAGGCATAGAAAACATTGGGGATAAAGAGCATTGAGTAGTTGAATGAATAATAAACTATACAACCACAACCAACCCACAATTGTAAATATCATCCTTGTGTCAATAATGATAAACGTACATACGATGATAATCTTCATAGATAAGGAGATAGCCAACCATTACAGGTTACACAAACACTGGCCTACTTTGGCAATTGCACCAGAAAAGAAACTTGAGTATATAAGAGGTTCATTAGTTGTTTTTCACAAACAATTTAGCCCTATTCGCTCTGATAATCTTGAGTCGCGGTCCATGGCACAAAGATCCATACATGGGACGATCAGCAGAAATATAGCTATGGACCAAGCCAGCAAATATTGACAAAATTTTAGTTAATATAATTATTCCGATACAATTTCAATGATTGATAAGAAAAATATTGTTTATGGAAAAAGTTGGGTATGAATGATCGATCAAAAAGGTGCCCGAAAGTGGTCGGAGCCTTGCAAAGCAACAAATATGGTAGGTGAAAGCGGTCGGAGCCTTGCAAAGCAACAAATATGGTAGGTGAAAGTGGTCGGAGCCTGGCAAAGCAACAAATATGGTAGGTGAAAGTGGTCGGAGCCTTGCAAAGCAACAAATATGGTAGGTGAAAGTGGTCGGAGCCTTGCAAAGCAACAAATATGGTAGGTGAAAGTAGTCGGAGCCTTGCAAAGCAACAAATATGATAGGTGAAAATTTCAGGTATAGCAATGTTTTTCAAATGAGATTAAAAATTAAAAAACAAAATTAAACCAGAGTTTCTGAATTCTGTAATTTAGACTACCGACCTACAAATGGCATTGGCATGGCTACTGCAGTCATTACTTTAGAGTTAATTACTAGTTATGACTTTAAAATTCTTACTTCAAGGTTAACCTTACATAGCGCTCACTACCAACTGAGAAATATGATAATTGTTTTGGCAAGTCTCACCTTTTTGATATAAAATCAAATTTGGGTTATGGATGGCAGGTAATTATTTACTGAGCTGCTTGTTATATTGCTAGCGACAAGTTTGTTATATTGCTAATTATACCATTTGTCAGATTGCAAGTTACACCATTTGTCAGATTGCAAGTTACACCATTTGTCAGATTGCAAGTTACACCGTTTGTCAGATTGCTAGTCACACCGTTTGTCATATATTGTTAGTTGCACCATCTGTCATATTGCTAGTTACACCGTTTGCCATATTGTTAGTTACACCGTTTGTCAGATTGCTAGTTACACTATTTGTCATATTGCTAGTTACACCGTTTGTCATATATTGTTAGTTACACCGTTTGTCATATATTGTTAGTTACACCATTTGTCATATTGCTAGTTACACCATTTGTCATATTGCTAGTTACATCGTTTGTCATATTGCTAGTTACACCATTTGTCATATTGCTAGTTACACCATTTGTCATATTGCTAGTTACATTGTTTGTCATATTGCTAGTTACACTGTTTGTCATATTGCTAGTTACACTGTTTGTCATGATGCCAGCTACATTGTTTGTTTAAAGGCTACCTATACTGTTTGCCATATTGCTAGTTATACCGTTTCACTAGTGATACATGCTACGCAGTTTGTTGTATTTTTCATCTTTGTAGCATCTAAATGGTTCAAAACGTCCAATCTTTAAATCTTTGAAGCGATTCAAACCTCCGTTTCAAGAGGGGTATGTTTGAAAAGATCGTATCAACAACGAAGTACTGTGTATCATGTAAACATCGATATTCATATTATTGCACAAATCTTTGCAATCGGAGGTTGGATTTTCATCATCTTCATTAGTGACATCCTTACAGCAGCTCTGTTCTTAATGCACGTGTTTGAAAAATATTATCTTCGAAATAGAAAAATATTAACTCTGAATTTTAAAGAAAACTTTCTTACGCGCTTTGACATTGACATTTGACCTTAGACGCATTTAGGAGTGCCGGCCGTGATATAAATTATGCACCCCGTTGTAAATAGCACAAAAGCTCGTCAGCTACAAATAATTGCGAGTTGTGCGACCACTTCTGTGTATCATGTGAATTCGTCCTCGTCATTCCTTAGCATGTAATAAAAATTCATAGCATGTAACACTAGTGTTTGTTATATTGGCAACAGCATTGCTCAATAGCAACTAAGCCCTGGCTATATTTCATGTATTGCAATGTTTCTGCTCTAGCTTTTACCTTGATCTAAACTACATGATTCTTATTTCACAACAGTAATTTGTGAAGATACCCAGTATGTTGGTTGCGATGATATGTCAGAGAACCAGTTCAGGCCATCAAACTGAATAAATCAACACTGTCATGTCACTTGGACAGTATGTTTTATCACCGATGAGGTTTAAGTAGTGTAAGTACTCACAAAAAAGTAGCTGCCAGTATAGCACAAAGGTCATCACCCTTAATGCATTTCATAGCTGTCACTGGACCAATCAAGGAACTTTTTGAAAATGCAAAAGCCAGTCCGATTTAAGGTTTAGCCCAAGTGCTTATAGCATACTTGAGGCAACAGCGGCCATGTGATATAGAAATGTGGACAACAAAGCTTCTGTTGATAAACAACCGAAGTAAAGCAATGGTGATGTTCTGATAGGTGGAATAACTGATGATTTCACATGACTATGATAGCTGGACATTCATGAGTAGATCAGCTAGACATTTTAACTAGCATGCCAGCAGTACAGGTGCCATAATAAATGGAGGCCTGAGCAAATACAGTAGTACATGCCAGTCACGGGGTGATGAGTACAGTGTGACTTTGCTATCATATGATATCCTAATGACCATGCTACGAGAGACAGTGGCCTCTCTAGTGGGCTCAAATAACTCCTACAATGTCATCCACGTCTTTAAACAATCTAGTGGAACAGGCGGAAAAACTACAAACGCTGTATTAGATGTTGACTGGCTAGAAATCGTTATAATTCAGAATGCCTACACTGAGCAGCCAAACTGATGGACAGCTGCTCTAGAGAGCCATGATGTCATTAGACGAGCCGGAATTAGAGGGTGGAAGGCATAATTTAATCCTAGCTAAAAGATTGGGAATAAATAACTGTTATCTTGCTTATACGGAAGCTTAACAGAAGGAGCAAATATTAGCTCATTTGCTTTACGAGGTGGCGTGTGAGAGACTCATTATTCGAGAAAGTAGCTATGGTAATCAGCTGGCTGCCAGCGATGCGGAGCTGGTGCCAAATTAGCAGTCGCAGAGAATACAAAACATGAATAGGTTTGTTAGGAGCTTTCAAGTGCTGCAGTAGCTGAAGAGCATAACTAATGTTGGACAGCACTAGGTGCGGCTTTAGACAATCAGAAAGCAATAAACAGCTTCATTGTAGTAGTAATTGATCTGATCGACTCAACGGTAGATGACACATGACCAGACGATTAAATGATGGATAGCATGCTGTGGATAGAGTATGTATAGGCCTACTTCGCTACAGTTGCTACACTTGTATACCCCTGCAAGGCTTGCTCCTGTAATACAAGACTTTTGATGATTGGCCTCTGGATATGAGTAACCATTTGAGGTGAGAGAATTAGCTGTAGGATGTTTATCTTCAAAATAACAGATGCTAGCAGAAAGCTTTAATAAGAATTTAATTGCGGCCTTATTGCAGCTTGTCCAGCCACAGCAAACCTTCTTCCACATTATCAGGAGGTGGCTGTGAAAAAAGAGGAATATCATTGGATATTTCAATAACTTTGTTTACCAGAGACAATGAGGGCTATAACAATGTTTGCTTTAGCCGCGCGTTATCTACAAGTGCCACAAAACATAGCATCTTAATGGCACCCACCCTCCATTTATCACGTTTATTATAAATAGGAGAGCCTGCTTGTTGCTGCTAGAGACAAAGATATGGAGAAGGATATCTAAAGCTGATGCACGCTGGAGATGAAATAATAGGCTAGTGGCAGCTTTACAAAGGCACAGGAGACATCAGACAGGACTGTAACCTTTGACTTTTATAGAAATTAAATTATATCAAGATACTTGTAATATAAATTACCGTGAAACCTCTATTCGAATGCCTTTATCTATCAGTAGAACGCCACCTTTAATAGAAGCCCACTACAGGAGAATGGTTGAAAAATCCATTTCAACTCCAAAGCTTTACAGTTTTTCCTTTAAAGCTTTGAAAGCGACACTATGAAAATAACTAGTACCTGCATCCGGCTAATATTTTTAGCAAACTAGTTCCTTGTTTTATTCGATCTAATACTTTGACGTATATGGATAATGGGTTTAACAAAAATGCTGAGGCTGACAGCATTGACGCCGCTGCGTCCAAAGGAGAGTACAATATATAGTTGAAATTAGCATCATTTCGCCCTTGAAAGGGTTATATTGGTTCTCTTAAAATTCTGGCGAGCTAGTCGAAAAATACAGCGCCATTATCTGTTTGAATGTCACCTCTAATAAAACCGCACTATAGGGAAAGGGTTAAAAAATACAGCGCCACGGCATTCAAATAGAGATTTTATGGTACATTTTTTCTAGTATTGGTTTGAGATAGTTGCATTCAAAAAAGAATTTTTATTTAGAATGACACTAAACTATCTTAGAGTGACTAGATTTTTATTTTAAGTCGAGCTACTTCCACGGATTTAGTTTTAAAACATTCTCCGACAATCAGCTATTGAAAACAGCTCAAAAGCCAGCAAAGATTTTTACTACGTTTATTTCTGTGCCGTGCCTATCAAACTTATTTTCCCACGACCAAATGAGCGGAGCGAAGTTTGAGAGTTTTTATGATAAATGCATGTGCACACAACTTACGAAAATTATTCACCAACAATGACGCAAACCCTTGCATCGAAATCTCATTAACAAATTTAACCATTTTTTTGTAAAGTCGGCAAAGTATAATAACGATACAAAACACATATAAACCTATTTAAATATGTTACCAAGTCTTTGAAAGGTTACCGCAATATCTTAAAACTAACCCATCTGATCGGATTATACATAAATAGACAGATTAATTCGACCAAAAATCATTATTAAAGCTGGCCAAGCCTTACTTTTATCAAAATTAAGACCGGCTAATGAAACACCGAGCGACAGAAAATAGAACCATTAAGTCGTGCGCATTTCACGAAAAAATAACGTGCACATTTCACCAGTCTATAGCATTGTCGAATTGCGAAGGTTTCTGTAATTATCGTAGAAGTACAGAAATCGTTTCTTTTTTGCCGATTTCAAAGTAACTGACATCTTGGAAACTTTTGAGTACTTTGGGATTCTAACTGATGTCCAAAGCAGTGAAAGTATAGGAAATGACGATGATATTTTTTTCTAACGATTCTTATGAGATTATTACAATATTTAATTATAAGTTGGTATGACTATTGAAGTCTTATAGTCACATTAACAACATCGATGATGGGCAGTATGTTGCTGTTATTATTTTTTCTAAATAGTTTTGTTAAATAGATTTTCTAAAAATTTATATAAATATCACAACTTCTTGATATTGTTAGCAATGACGTTTTGAAATGTAAACAAAATTGTGCATTGGTTTTCTATTATTACTGTATTACTATATTAACAATATTGGTTATTCTAATAATATCAGTGCATTTTACTTCTAATATTGCATTTCTCCTATTGCAGGGGGAGAGATATAAACATATAATCTTTTCCTTTCATTATTGCTGTTTGTTGTATATAATAACACCCACACCCAGTACATTACAGCTACCATTGCAGTTATCCTATTGCACTGCAGTGCCATTTGACTGCTAATATTGCATTTCTCAACCATCAGTACTCTCTCTTTTTCCCAATATCACATTGGTCATGGGCTGTATGACAGGGGAGTTGCTAGTAATATTACATTTAAGTTGTTTATGCGGAATCTTGATTTCATGCTATTTCTATATTTTATACTAAAATATAGAAAATGCCATAACCGGTAACCGGTAAAACACTTGCGGCATTCGGCTCGGCGGCTAATGTTCACATAAAGCTGCGTCGCTGGGAGTCATGTAAAAAAGACCACTAGCCATGCCGTCTCGAAAGTGCTGACCTTCACATGTACAGTGTATTTTGGGAAGGCTTCGCCTGCGGCTCTTCGCGAAAGCTGAACTGCGCTGAATTCTTGCTTTGACCGCCGGCAACTACCCTTGGTACTCGGTGCCTAGGCTGACATTTCACCGCTGATAGCCCCGCAGTGCCATCACCGGTGTTTGCGGCGTATACGGAAACCAGGCTTTAAGCGTTAAGCAAGCAGGATGACAATCGTAGGGTGCAAGCTGATACAAACAGAAGACAACTCTGCTAGATGCCCTAATAACTAATAAAAGAACTTGAAACGCTTGTTAATGAAATCAGCTTTAAAGATGAGCTTAAACAAGATTTTGGTAGATTAGTATCGAATTTTTTCTATTATTTACGAATGTTTTTGATGTTTGAAGTGATCTGACTGCCAGCATGTCTTGTGATTAAAATCGACAAAACTCGATCGTGGTTAGAACACTCTGAAAAAAGGATGTGCGAACTGATATCACTAGTTGATATCGGTTATTGCGTTCTTTTTGCAAGAATATGCATCTCTACTCAGACAGTTTCTTTGCAACTAGACATTATAATTGCACTTCCCCTCATCTGAACACTTTAGCTACAATGAAGTTTTGGTCGATTTTAATCTTGAAACATCCTGGCAGCCAGATCATCTCAAAACATCAAAAACAATCGTAAATCATAGAAAAATACCGATACTTTTTGATAAAACCTACTAAATACTGGTGCAAGTCCATCTTTATATCACTTTTTTCCAAATGAGCACAAATGGAGGGAGACAAGGGGCAGGAGAAAACTTACATATCGATTATCATAGCCTTGAGTCACAGGTGACCTGGGTACATCAGGCGCTGTATAGCTATTTTGAATTATGTCTGGTTGTGTGTTCATAGATCCTCCATTAGTTCCACTTCTGTAATGCAGGGGGCAAACTAGTGAGTGTTAAAGGATAGAGAACAGCAAAGCAGAGAATGTTGTAGGTGACTGTTAAGGTGACATAATACAAACATATAGACAAACAGAGAGAGAGAGATTCAGGATGAACTGGTACTAGCAATGAAGAATACAATTATGAGCACATCATGTCAAAATAGCTTCTCAAATAGTGAGGGACAACCCACTCCCCAACGGGGTGCCCGAAGCTCCCGAAGGATGCATTTGTTCTCGAGAAAATAATTTTATTGCTTCACTTTACCAAAATAAATGGCAAATGCATATTCACTACATTAGGGGACAGTACAACTCATTGTCCGACGGTGCGCGGGAATATTTGCTCTGTGATGTAAGCATTGTTTCCACTAGACATAGGTACTGTGCACAGAGCAGGAGTATGACCGCACATCATCGCATATAAGCCGAAATTTAAGCTAATTTTTTTACTAAAAATGGTCGGATATGAACGCACTAATCTGATCGCACTCAACTGAAATTATGCTAACTTAATTCCAACAACTGCAACCATAATAAGCATGCAGCTGGTAGACTTACTTAGGTTGTTTTATACCGTGGCAAGGGCTTGTGCTTGAGGAAAAACTGCATGTGAAGGTTTATTGAAAACAGTGCAGCGCAGCCGGAACATTTCACCTTTTTTCTGTCCAGCTTTTGTTCTTTCGAAGCAGCGCTTGATTGATACTAGTCCTACATGTATTGTAGGTATTATTGACAGCAATAGCTTGTGTTTACATTAGTCACAACGTTACATGCAGTTTATTTGCATCGATAGAACTGCCAGTACAGTTGAAAAAGTTTTACCGTCATTAGTAAAAGTAAAATATAACAAGAATGATTATCATTTTCTTTAGTTCTCTTCTCCAACCTTGTGTGATAGATCCTTATGGTGAGTTATGGTTTGTGGAGTTGGTTCATTAGCCAATTTTTCTTAATCCACTGTCGTGAGGATATTTTTTAGGTTTGGCTTAAGTGAGACCAGCTTGCAAATGAGATCGGCTTACATGTGAAGATACACAGCAAGTACAATAAAGATACAATGTTATGCAAAGGTGTACATATAACAACTTTATAGACAAAGTAGATGAATGGCTGACGTTGCGCGGGTAATAGAAGTCTTCGGACAGAAAAATTATTTTTATTTAACATAAATTTACAACAACAGTTACCATTTTAACTTCCAAACTTCATATCATGAGAAAAGTGTTTTGTGCAGTTTAAATAAATTGAAAGAAAAAATAAAACTGTTATGGTTTTCAAACTTTGTCAAACAGCAGTAACTTGTAAACTTCATTTCATGAGGAAAATATTTTGTGTGGGTCAAATAAATTAAGAAACAAAATAAAACAACTATAAAAGTGTTTAAATGTGGAATAATTAGCAAGTAATAGCTAAAAGATGATTCGGTAATGATACAATTAATATGAACTGGGAAAATGAAATAAGAATCATGAATATGTTGAATTAGTAATAACCATTTGTGCATAAAAGTGTGTGTATAAAAATAGTTACTGTTCCACCAGAACCTATCCATCAAAACTTTGAATACGACGATACCGGTACCTCTTGATACTGGTATAAATGTAAAAATGAGATATCGGACTGGCTTTATCTGACCGAACGGAGAGAATATAGAGGCTATTCCTACTCAAGATAATACAGTCTGTGTGAAATGTAGTAGCCTTTACTGACTTAGCAATTGAACCATACGAAAAAACCGGAAATAGAAGTGAAACGGCACATTTGAAAATGAAACGGCACATTTCAAAGTTACAAATTAAAAATATAAGTAATGGTAGCAAAAGATTATTTTTAAAACAATTTAAAAAAATATCAAGTGCAAGAGGTAATATTAGCTAATAATCAAAAGTGCACATTTAGTGTGTGATAAGAGCGATAAAATTGTAAGAACAGCATAGCTTGGTAGCTAAATGCGCGTTTCTCAACTTGGGGTTGCAATCTTCATTAGTTTAAAGTTCAAAATCTTCGTATGTTTGAATCCAGCAGAATTCGAGCTTTTAATTTCAAAATTTTACTAGCTATAGCCAGACAAATCAAAGGACATTCAGACAAACTTTGAGATTTATATATATATACATGTATATATAGATGATACTATTTATAGTCACCGTGAGGGGATGTTTTCTTCGTCCTAGGGGGGCATGACAGAAAAAAATTGATAAGGGCCAAGACAAATTCAGGAAACTTTTAATGTTTTACAATAAAATGTAAAGTGTTTTACATATTGATACATTCATATAAGCAAATTTCAATGTTGAAAGGTCTAGTATAGAAATTATTTGCTATGAGTTCCCAATACAACAGCAAGGATGGGTCTAGATTGAACAGGCATAACACTTGCTGTCTTTAGTAATTCACACTGATGATTGACAACTGAGCTAACTGCATTATTTTAATGTTGCAAAAGCTTACACCCTTCCTGTTTTATTTGCCTGGCAAGAATGACATTTTCACAAGCAAGCTGATAAATAAATGGGATTAACATTTTTTCCCCCATTTTTCAACATTGCGAAGTCTAGCCTCTGGTGACTAACCATTCGGTGCACACTGCTTAAAAGTATGGGTGCCCATGCACTGCCGAGCTAATATTTATTGTGGCTTTCGCCTTACTAAAGGTCTAGCTACATACGCTAATTAAATGCGTCCTTTGCTTAGCTAAAGTGGTGGCACGCATTGTTGATACTAAATGTCCAAAGTAACACATTGGTCTACATCTGGGTTTTGACCAGTGTTGGCTCGGTTTAAACCAATGGGTTAAACCGAGTGGTTTAAACCAGCCCGAAAAAAAAAACGGTTTTTATTGTTTTTTCATTATTTTTGTGAAAAGCATAATATTTTAAGCTCCTAGTGGTACATGTGCGGTAGAAATGCAATTAAATGTAATCATCAGCTGTGGAAGTTTATTTAGGACACAGTAGTGAATTGATGGCAGAGCTGGAGTTAAAACTACATAAAACAAAAGCACAACAATGAATTAGTGAATTTCATTTTCAATTGGTTTTATCAAGTGATATGATGATCTTTTTGCTGATGAAATATAAAAACCATGTTAAATATACTAATCCAATCATCGTCTTTAATAATGAATACGTTCTCAATTCTGGCCAGTGAGAAAGGATTACTTATAACTAGAAATTAAAACAATAAAATCCTTTTGGGCAAAAGCTTCAAGTTTACAAACTAATATTTCATTTATTGGGCACAAGCCAAAGTAGTTGGATTGTTAGAATTCAGTTTATCAAGTTTTTTGTGTTTTGAAAAGTTAAAGTTGCGCCTCAAATTTCCAACATGCCTCGCAAACAAGATCCCGTTTGGCAGTTTTTCACTCAAACTGCAAATTGCAAAGGTTTTAAGGCAAAACGTAATAGGTGTGCTGTTGTAACGCGAGGTCATGCAGATAGGCTTAAAGCTCATGTAGCAAAGTGTAAAGCTGAAAACACCAATTTACACAGTGATGCTAATATTCAGGTGATAGAAGTTGAGTCATCTGCCACGGCTCCAAACACTAGCAATGCATCTGCATTATGCTCTGCTCTACACTACCACACAACTAATCACTGGGATTAAAGTTCCTACTTATACATAGAGCTGTATGTAAAATATTCACTTTATGTAATAAGATTTCTGCTCTGTATTTCATCGATCATGTTTGTTTTAAGACTCATTCTGAAATTTCCATGTTTTCTCTCTTTTTTCCTACAACAACTCCCACCGTACCATCTTTAACAGATGATTCCACATATGTATGTTCAATACTCAATCATGCAGCTATAGTAGGTGATGTTAATTAGACTTATAATTGCAAAAACCTTGGTAAAATTATAAAAACCATAAAAAACGGTTTAAACCATAAAAAAACCGGTTTAAACCAAAAAACCTGTTTTTTTTCATTAAAAAAACATGGTTTTTTCCAACCCTGGTGTTGACTAAAATAACAGGTTTTAATGATCTCCAAGCCAATTTATTGGACTTGGTGGATATGAATTTTCAGGAAACGTCTAGTTTACCTAAGACTAACCAAATGCCGGAGTTGCTTAAGTATTAAAAACGGATTATAAACCTGGTGGATAATGTAGTTGCCATTGGCTAATTTGAGTAAGCTAGTATCCACATTGCTGAACTTACTAATAAGAGCGTGAAAGCAAGCTTTAGTGACGTTGCACGTAATGCAGAGTCACGATGCGTATTTTAACCCAGATGATAACTCATATTGCCCAAAGAATCCATTGCATCTCGCATAGCTTAATGAAATAGCTTGTCGTTGTTTGAATGGGAGGTTCTGAGATCAAATCTTCCGCGACACGACTTTCATTGCTCAACTTTAATCGCAACAGCTGGACAGATGAGGAAGAACTGATATTTATGTAGATTTATATAGATATTTTTATATCGAATCTATATTTTTATAGATTTCGTTTGGACCCCTGATGACAATGCAAAGAATTATTTCTTGGTGAGCAATGATAGTTTCAGTTGCATCAGATACCTGAATGCCCCCAGTATAATTTTAGACTGTTTATGAAACATTTAGGACATTATGAACCCAGTGTTTTGGACTGAGCGGTTTTCCTAATTAACGCCTAACGTTTCTTCCTTGAGCAAAATTTAGCAACGAGAACAGCTGTACAAGTGTTATTGCCATCAGAAATTGTTGTTGATATATTAGATTATAAATATGCTGACAATACTTCAATAGTAGAATAAAGGACGTCACGGCCTTCACATGACTGAAGCCAATTCTTATTGGTCAGTCTATTCATCAAAACGAGCCATTGTTAGATAGTGTCAGTGTGTGTAGCCACAGCAAATACCGACAGTACGCATTGGTTATGCAGTTCGTCAGTGTCTGTAGCCTGTTCTTTATTCAGAAATGCTACAAATGTCATGGACTGCTTGCACTACCAGTAACATAGCGAGCATTCAAAAACATTTTCAGATGCAGTGTTGCAATAAGGACACTGGACAGACCACCTAGTCAGGGTTTATGGTTCAGGACCTACTTGCTATTCCACTCGCCTGCCTGATGCTTTGGCTGCTAATCTTAGCATGGTTATCAGCCATAAGGCAAGCTCATAGATGGAATATGAACTAATTTGTCACTTTTTATCAACACACCTCAAAGGGATCATTCATTTCTTTTCTAAACAAACAGGATTTGTAGAAACCAAACTATCCAACTGTGTATATTGATAAGAATTCGTGGTAGAATGGGATTAATTATGTTTTTCAATGGGATTCCATGCTGGAACTTTTCTGCTTGGATTGAATATGGATAACAATGTGACAAAAAGCTTGTTTTTTGAATATTTTAAAACTAAATCCTGGCCGATAGGACTTCTGTGAGTAATTCTGATATTTACAGCCAATCGACGAAATAGCATTAATGATAACAAAATATTGCGCGAGAGTATATACCATATATTTGCCTAGCTGCAATACTCCAAAGAGCAGAAATTGAGCAAGGTGAATCGGCTGCGGCACATAATACTTTGAAAGTAAACACCCATATATTTCACACAAACCTGATATAAGGCTAGCCTATGCAACGACCTACTAAAGCCAGCAGGCTAACAAGTGAGCTATTATCTCACAAATAACTTTCTATTTACCTTTAGTGGAATAACAGCCTACCAGCAAAAGTTATTGATTTTTATGGAGAATCGTCATTGAGCATCACACGCATTATTTCAAGTTATTTGCAAATCGATTTTTTGGTATTCCAGAAGAGCCCAGTGCACGCTAACATTAGAAAAGTACTGAGTAAGTTATAAGTTAGTAAAATTACCCGAAACAGCCGAACAAGACCAGAAATTAACAACAGATTACTATCAGGGAGGTTGAGAGTATAGACACAAAGCTATGGTCTAGAAAATGATACATGTTAAACAATAATGCAAACTTACATGTAGCCAAAGACCAACACACACAGCCATACTTACTCGTTAATATATCTACTGTTTCGGCTTTCTAAAATAGAGAAAATTTGCTTGAATACAAAGTTTTGAATGGCAGATGCAACATATAAGCCTATTGGCAGTACAAACATCAAAGAAAAGCCCAACATTGGTGACAAGCAAAAACAAAGAATGCTTGAATGAGATAAGCATGACATATTGAGCTTGTTACAGCATACAGCATCACATACAGCATCATAGGAACTCGTGCCACTGTCAAAACAGTACTAGCCTTACCTCTGGCTGCCTGTTTTTTTCTAGCTGCTGGTGTGTGTCTTTGGCGATAGATGACGGCTACAGCTATGAGTACTATGCCCACTAGTACTACAATAGCTACGACTATCAGTGCTATTTCATATGCCTCAAGTGAAGATGGTCTTACGGGCCCTGTGAACAAAGTGATTTGGGATAAGGAGAAACATATGGAAGGACTCAAACATATATACATGTATATATGTTAAACTAAACTAGCATATTTATTCCAAATAAACCTAAAGGCATGAAAAATCACAGTTGTATCAGTTTTATGCATAATTTATATACAAAAATATAAGTAAAATGAAACACCTACCTGGGTTTGCTGGTTTTGTAGTTGTCTGGGCTGCAATCACATAGATATGATTAGACACAATTGGATGCAATGAGACAAAGCTACTACAATGCGAAGTCTTTAGACCATGATAGTAGTCAGAATAAAAAGGCTAGACGCCATTAAACACTTAGATAGTGGTGAAGACAAAGTGCAGCCAAATACTCTCAAGTGATAAGCATTACCAAGCGTCATGCGGATCAGTGATGAGATGGTTAGTAGGAATGGTAAGCGAACAAACTTATCACCTTAAAGCATAGTGAAGGGCTGCTTACAAAAGAAAGCTGTCAAGTTGTCGAGACAGTTGTGGTCGAACCAGCATATGTGTACACAATCAGTAAAGCTATCAAGTTAGCAACTAGTAACTGGCTGAGACACTAATTTCAAATTTCACCAGCCTTTCTACCTAATTTGTTATTCCTTTTGCAAGAGTGCAGAGTACATATAAGCGTGTACTTATGTTGAACAATCCCTATCTATAGCTAGTACCTGTAACCTGCTGCTGAATTTAATACAATATACAGTTTGGTATTCATGACTGCAGAGTGAAGTGCAGTAAGTTTCATTTGTTAAACTCTCTGATAATGTATGTGTATATTAAATATATCTCAGCCATTTTTATTCAACAGCAACAGTACACTTTCCCAAACAAGAGCGCGATGTAATATCAGTCAGGCTGCCGGTGTAAGATGAACTAACATGCCTTAGAAACTGTGAGATCACTACCTTCCTATGACAAACACGAGGTTACATACAAGGCATGCTCTCATGCAGAACTGAAAGCTAGGTAATGCGTTGTAAATATGAACCAAGCATTACCGACACTTGTAGTTGAGCTTGTTGAAGTAAATGTTGTAGTCGAAGTGATGGTATAATCTGTAAGTCAAGAGTAATAAATAGAACTGAATATGTCTCTTGAATAATAATGTCTCTTGAATGGTTACACCTTTCGATTTAGTTTCCTACACATAATCTAAAAGAGGCGATACGATATTCAGACTGTTAGCTTGTTATTTAAAACAGACTGTGTATAGTATTTGTGTACCCCCTTTGAATTCCACCAGCTTAGAAATACCGTTGCGAGACTTTTTCGCTATATATATATATATATACACATATATATACACGTACATGTATATATAATGTACATATATGTATATACACATGTGTATATATGTATATCTACATATATACACATGTGTATATATGTATATCTACATATACAGTTTAAAAAACCTTGGAGATCAAAATTGATGGCCGTTCTTTTATACGCTCTTTAATAGATTGATAAACATCGTTTTTCGAATGCGGAAATTTTAGAGACGAAAGATAAACAAATTTGGTTTGTTTTTGTGAATTCCAAAAACCTCCATTATGTCAAGTGTGACAGTAAAAATTATGACGAGTGTCGCTCAAGCAATCCAATGGGTAAGTTGGATTTATTCTTATATGAGTTGATACGAGCTAGAAACATGAAACATGACGAGTAAATTAAACAGTTGAAAAAGTTTGAACACGCTAAAGGATTGAGTGGTAATGATGCAGATTTTCAAACTCGATAAGGATGGTTGGATTGTCTACGAGAAACCATTGCTCAATAATAGCTACCTGCATATTTTGTAAAAGCACAAATTTTACCTTTGCAGTATCTCTACTGTTATCACGACTAAGTGATGGTGTTATATAAAATGTTTACTTAGTTCAAAATAATTTAGCGAGAATAGTGTTTCTATACATATTGTGACATTACACCAAAATGTGATCAGTAAAAAGATCCGAACCAAATACTTTTTCACACAAGAACTGTTCTAACGGCATCTGAATCTTTCAATGGGCCGAACCGGAAAATGGCTCTTGCTTCAGGTACCTGCGATGGTCGAATTATTCCACGCTGCCTTGACTATTCTGCCTGAGATGCAGTCGATCGCAATATACAGTAGCTATTATCAAAGGCGGCCACTCTTACCTGTAATAGTAACTGAGAACCACATTCGAGCTAGTTGGTTTCCTATTGCCGTGTTAGTTCCTTCGCATACAAACTCTTTTTTCAAAGGTTCATTAGGCTTAATCTGTAAATAAATTACTATACACAATTTCATTAGCAAATGTCGGGACTGCATGAAATTCTGTCTTTCAAAATATAAACTGACAAAATCTAACAACTGATAGCGGCCATCTGATGCAGTCAACTGGCCACTAGCTGACTGATACATGTCATTTCAAAACAATTTTTATTCATACATATTTTGGCTGTTTAACGACCATTTTTAAATGAAAAGCAATGCTATTAGTACTAGTTTGATCTGACAGATGATTGGCTGAGTAATGATCAACTCTATCAAACCTATGACAAAGATATGCCAATCATGGTCTTCTGCAGAACAGTATAAGCAAGAAAAGAGAACACTGATTCAAATAAAAACATTTGGATATGCTGATATTTACAATCATTATAAATACAAAAATAGATATTTTTGCCTTTTTTGAAACAGATAGCTAGCTAACAGGGCACAAAAACAGATAGTGGAAGAGCATAGATGGCTAAAGATGATCGAAGTTCATGCAACTTGAATCTTGCAAAAAACTCTTAAGCCTCTCCTATGCTGCATCGCGAAATAAGGCTCTATTGCTTGCTATCGCTACTTTGAAAATATGGATGTGTGATGATGCTTTTTGTTTATGTTTTCAACTTGTTCACTACCACGCTAAATTCGTTATTCTGATCAAATTACTTCGAACGAATTTTTTGCAAAAAATCTTTATACCGCTAATATTTAAACAATATCTCGAGAATCAAAACAGATATTGTTTTACTGTAAAAAGCATCTCATTCAGAACAAAATTCCCTATAAAATAAGCATAAAATTGTTTAGTGAATCCTACTCTCGCAAAATTTCTGACGATTACTGTGCGCTGAACAAATGCGGCGTGTTTCTTATTGCCATGACAATACCGATCTGGTTTCCCGTTTTGAAAAATAATTACAAATGTAATTGCTGAAAATTTTTTTTCTATTTGTTGCACGTGATTGGCAACAAGGTTGCTTCGTTGGAGACAGAATTTGATTGGTCTAGACAATGTGTGGGCTTCGTACTGAAAAGAAAAGTGAAACCCTATTGATAAGCCGGCTATTACCGCGAAAGCCGATACATTGGCTTAGGGTAGCGAAAGAATTAATTAACAGTATATAAACCAAATAACCTTACATTTCCTCTTTTCACTAATGCACTACAGGACAGTACAGCTGAATCTATAACAATTGAACCATTTTCCCTAAACTTTTCTTATCAAGGAAATTAAGGAGTAAGCAACCTAAAATCATCTGCAACCAACTCTTTAAATCAAGTGGTAAACATTAAGTCTACAACATTAGACATCAAGTGGTAGACTTACACCAGGAAAATTAACTTCCTTGAGAACATACTTCTCCCCAGATGCAATAGCTACAATAGGTACATCTGCTTGCTCTGAGGTATCATACCACGCGTACTCAACAGGTCCATTGAAAGCGAATTCACATTTCAATTCATAATCTCCATCTGCGGTGTTCCAATCAACAGTACGATTCCCTGTGTTATATGGCCCAACTGCAACATCATTACTATTACTGAGAACTACTACCTACTATACAGTAGTAATAGTGAATGCATAACAGTCGTGATGCTGGCTAGAAATATAGCCAATAGGATGGAATATAACAAATACTGTTGAAGCAAAAGATAATAGTGCCTTTCAGGAAACCACAACAAAATCAATATCTATAATATAGTGACCATACCTACAATTAAATGACAGTTGATTAGCAGAAGTAAATATAAATGGCAAAGATAACACTCACAGTATACAGACATCACATGCTGACCAATAACTTCTCTAACATAAGCTGGATGATCTTCCACTACACACTGAAGGTCTTCTCCATTCATCTCGGCATCAGCTGTAGTAGACCAGATAAGTGTACTTGTTGCTGAAGAATTATCAATGGATATAGAAGAAGGATCAGGTTCATGGTAGATTCCATCTCGGACAACCTTGTTGTTATACTCAAAATGAAGTTTAGGAGGAGGTCTGGCAGTTGATTGGCATGTATAGTTTACCAAAGTTCCCTCAGGCATGACGGGTGATGCTGGCGATTGTTCGATTTCAGCAGTAGGCACAGCTAAAGAAAATATTAGAGCGATTCGTTTATCAACATAAAAACAAGAACTTTACAGACAACTGTAATCTACGATATGAACACAAGATTTTTAAAAAAAGTTTGAGACTAAAATGAGTTCTGTAATTTAAAATGGTTTTGAAAAAAAGTGAAATTTAAACATTTTATGAGAGTGCTATACAATAATGAACCACATTAAGACTAGTGCGAGTTGTAATAGCAAAAATTAGGAAAGCAATTAATGCTGGTTTTAAAATTAAAATAAAACAAAACGGGAGCGAACATTATCCTAAATATTAAAAAAACAATTTTAAATAGTTAGAAAGCCGGCAAGTAATTTTTTTGAAAGTGAAGGTCATGTGAGGAAAAGAGAGCTTGAAACTAGTGCAATTAAAGGCAGGATGTGGTAGTTAAAGATGCATGTAAAATATTCAATATAAAAGTATATAGATGCAATGTGAATTTATAGTTCACATGATCTTATTTAAAGAATTACTGCCATGAACAACTTTCATTGTTTATCATTGGTAAATCAGACACTCCGATTCTGACTTTGTACTCAAAATCAAAATTAGTCCACTCCATTTTTGTTTTTGAAGACTTTTTATAGCAATTCAATATCGGTGTCACGATCGACACACAAACCCAATCGGTAATTATGTGACATAGCCTAGCCTTTTAGGGATGGAAGTTAAAGATGTTTAGTCCGATCTAGAATTATATAGCCTATAGAATAGGCTGAGTAGAAGAGGAGAATAGAAGAGGCTGAATAGAATTCAGCCTTCAAAATAATCTCAGTCTTTTCTGAAAGGTAGATAAGCTATTTAACATGGCTTGTAGCTTGTTACACAATGTTTAATAAGCTGAACGCCGAGAAAAATGAGCTCAAAAAAACGCGATAACAATGGGTCACAACGCTAGCTTGTGATAAAATCGCGCTTTTTGAGCTCATTTTTCTCGGCGTTCAGCCAATTAAACATCCTGTAACAAGCTACAAGCAATGTTAAATAGCTTATCATGACAATTATTATTATCTATGACAAAGAATGAAAGCTGTTCATGGCAGTTATGCTTTAAACCGGCCTTTATAGTTGTTAATTATTCGTTGTCCAACTCTAAAAGGTTTGTTTTTTTCGTTACCACATTGAAAGCAACACTATTGAAATAATTAACTGCCTCAGGTTAATAATAGTTACTTGTTTACTGCTCTTGTTACTTTGATGTACATGTATATAAAAAATGGTTTGCATTTACTATGGTAGATTAGCGATTAGTTTTAGGCTACAGGTTGCGTTTAGCGACAAAAACCTTCGCACGCTGCATTTTGTGCTGAATGCATCGCGTAAAGGTTTTGCTCAGCCAACAAATTGTTTAAAGGCTATCGACCAGTTTTAAGGTTTATCGACCAGTTCCGCAGTGGAGAACAAGAGTTGAGGTCAGAAGACAATGTGGAAGGTATTGGACAACTATCTAGAAGATGTTCGTTCCATCGAAAACAACAATCAGAACTCCACTATCCGAGCAAATGAAGCAAAAAATTTTGTTTAAAAAGGTTACTGTTTGTTTCTGCATGTAATATAAGCATGATTCGTTTACGCCATTTGTTCATGAATATATATTTTTAGCATTCTATAGATTTTTATTGTATAACTTATAAACTTGGCAATTTATAACGTATTAATTGGTAGCATCATTGCGGTAATCTGATCTTACGATTGATCGACGGTTGTAACTCCTCTTTTATTGCACCTAAAATGCTAGTTTTGACCGCAAACTGTAACAAACATATCAATGAGTGCGATGAGCAAAATTTTATGCAACATTGTTGAATATAGATATAAAATAAAAATATATCTTCAAATTTAGAATAAAAATAAAAATTGAAAGCTCCAGCAAATCGCAAAACAGAACATAGACTATAATATTATTGCAGAATAATTGCAAGCAAAATATATCAACTGGTAGAGATATTTCTTGGTTTCCCAAAGCACATTTATTTAGAGATTTTTGACAAGTTGGAAGTTAGCAGATTTATTGCATCCAAAAGGTGTACCGGAAAGGTGTATCGCGTCACCGGAAGATATGACCAAATATAGGCGACATTTGTTTCGACCGTAGAAGGGCTAAAATTATTTTCCTAAAAATATGGCGAGCTATTTGAAAAATACGTCAGCCTCTATTTAAATGCCACCTTCAATTGACCACCACTATTATAGAGAAAAGGTTGAAAAATACAGCACCACAGCATTCAATTACAGGTTTTACGGTATGTTATAATCTGTATTTACTGTAAAACTCCTATTTAAGCTATTATTTATTTTTAAATTTTTTTATTTATGGGGTTTTATAAGAGGTGACGATCAAATAGAGGATGATGCTGTGTTTTTTAAATAGCTCATCAGAATTTTGTGAAACTAAATTTAACCCTCTTACAGGCGATGCGAATGTCGCCTATATTTTGCACACTCCCTCGGGCGGACCGACACTAACCCTTTTTGGATGCAAGAAATCTGCTATAACTTTCCTCCAACTTGCCATAGATCACTGAATAAGTACGTATTGGGAAGCTGATAAATATCTTTACCAGCTGATATCAATTTGTGGCAATTAATCTACGACGTTCTTACAGCCTACGTTGCAATTTGCTGTAACCTTAAATGTTTTATTTTATTCTTTATTTAAAGGAAATATTCTTATTTTATAACTATACCTACCAATATTGCATTAAAGCTCATAGCACTCATTGATATGTTTGCTACAGTTTGCAGCAAAACCTTTAATGTAAAATGGAAGTTATGAGCTTCGATCCATTGTAAGCCGAGTTTAGATAATCGCAAATATGTTATCAAATAGTATGCCATAAATCTGCAAATTTATAAGTAGTATAATGAGAATCTAGCAAATGCTACCAATATATATTAAAAACAAGTGACATAAACAAACCATATTCATAATACATGCATCAAAATTAAAATTAACATTTTTGAAACAAAAATATTTGCATCATTTCATCTTCTGGCTTTTTAATACGTTCCACCATGTCTGCTGACCTCACATTTTCTTCTGCATTGCAACTAGTCGATATTAGCATCTAAACAATTTTTGGTGCACAACAAAACTTTTACGCGTTGCTATTTGGAAAGCTTATTTTGGGAAAATAGTGACAAGCTTTTAGCCGCATGCGTGCTAAATTGTCAGAACAAATTGTTAATGATGTAATCAAGTCATTATTAGCACGATTTTGTGGACACTTTCTACTGATCACTTACTATTATGGGTTTGTAAAGATCAAAGAATGTCAGGTGTTCAATTAAAGGGTGTCGCTCTATTTTTCAACCTTTTTCCTATAGTGGCGTTCAAATAAAGGTGGCATTCAGATAAAGGTTTTACGGTATACTTGTTAGCAAGCTATTGGCATGTTATTTAGCATGAATATCCTAACGCGCTTTCAATTTTCAGATAAAACTAAAGAAAAGTGTGCATAGCATAAATATGCTGTGAAGACTCAGTGAATATAATGCAGAATTGTAAAATTAATAAGGAACTTATATACATTGGCTATTGCTATGTCCTGACTTACTGTAAATGTGTAGTGGGTACTCGGCGAATACGTCGGATCCTCCTCCTCCGATGAAGCGAGCTGAGCACTGATATCGAGTAGGAGAATTTGTGGTAATAGTAAAAGTAACTTCAAACATTTCTGCAGTGCAGACAGCATCTTGCTTAGAGAAAATTATTTCATCGTCAGGTTCATGTTCATTACTGATCACTCTGCTTACACAAACAATCTACAAACACAGTTTAGTGATACCTTACGTGTAGATAATTACTAATTTGTAATAATATGACAAACCAACAGTAAATTATATGAACACTAGCAGAATTCCTGGCGTTGCTCTGGTATTGAAAATCAGCTTATAAACAGTGAGAGGTAATGTAGTTGCCTGCGAGTTGCCATTAGCCTGGCACATGGCTAATAGCTAATTTGAGTAAGCTTACTAAAAAGAGCTGTGAGAGCGAGCATAAATTATGTAGCTTAATTGATAGGGTATTTGCCTGGCGAACGGGAGATTCTGTGATGATACCGTCTGCGATAGAATCTACATTCCAATATGTTAACAGCTATAGCTGGACAAACCGAAATATTGACTGTGAGATTTATAGATATAGACGAGCTGTACTACCCGGCGTTGCCCGGGCAATAAAAAGTCTTTCGACAGAAAATTTATTTGTATTTAACATATAGCAACATTTGCCATTCTAACTTTTAAACTACAGATCATGAGAAAATCAAAGTTTTGTGTAGTTAAAATAATTATTTGAAAAAAAACTGTACAAGTTTTCTAGCTTTGTCAAACAACTATAACTTCATATCATGAGGAAAATGTTTTGCGCAGGTCAAATAAGTTACAAAAAAATAAAACAACTATAAAAAGGTTTAGATGTAAATGTGATATAATTAGCAAGTGATAGCTCAATTAAGTTCGTTTTGTTACAATTACAATAAAAGATGAATCGGTAGTGATACAATTGATATGAAATGAAAAAACAAAATCTTAATCATGTTGACAATAATAACAATTCTTGCATAGACGTGCGTGTGTATAAAAAATGTTGCTGTTCCACCAGATGCTATCCATCGAATCTTTGAATACTACAATACTGGTACCTCTCAATACTGGTACAAATGTAAAAATGAGATAACGTCCTGTCTTTGTCTGACCGACTAGAGAGAATGTCGAAGCTCTTTCCACAGAAATAATATCATTGTCCGCGGGAAAAGAATTGGCCTTGACCCCAGATGTAGTAGTTGAATATTACGAAAAATCAAAAATAGAAGTCTAAGAAAACACAGCAAAGCATCACGTTTCATGGAGTTAATAGAATTTATAGTTTAAAATAATACAACATTTATCGTGTGCCTACGCTATACTGTATATGATAGCGAATAACGCTAAACTCGCCATGGCGAACAACGTACATCTTTTTACGTATATAATCAGTACACAAATCACCAAATTTTAATTTCGAGAGAAATTATGGTTGACATCATTCGGCAGAAACAACTCGCCCTAACGAAAAAGCATCGTGTTTCCTATAGTTAGGCGAAGAATATTTTATAACAGGAACATCGTACTGCGTGGGCGCAATGCTAAAATAATACGTCATTTAGCGTGTACAAATGCTATATAGTATATCATAACATCTTTGATCATTACGCCTTATCTAGCTCAGTGTTAGAGCTCTTGATGAAATCTTGCGGTTGCAATCTCCGTAAGTTCTAATCTATTATAATGCGGAACTTTAAACTTCAGAATTTTATATAGCTATAGCTGGACGATCACAACGACGAATACACATACAGACAAACTTTGAGAAATATTTATAAAGACTAGAAATTCCACTGTCATACAGCCCACGACCAAAGTGATATTGGAAAAAAGAAAGGGCACTGATGGTTGAGAAATGCAATATTAGCAGCCAAATGGCACTGCAGTGCAATAGGATAGCTGCAATGGTAGCTGTAATGTACTGGGTGTGGGTGTTACTATATACAACAAACAGCAGTAATGAAAGGAAAAGATTATATGTTTATATCTCTCCCCCTGCAATAGGAGAAATGCAATATTGGCCAATATTAGAAGTAAAATGCACTGATATTATTAGAATAACCAATATTATTAATATAGTAATAATATAAAACCAATGCACAATTTTGTTTACATTTCAAAACGTCATAGCTAACAATATCAAGAAGTGATATTTATATAGATTTTTAGAAAATATATTTAAAAAGTGTTTGGTCATGACAAACAGCAACAATAAAAGAAAAAAATTATGTTTATATCTTTCCCCCTGCAATAGGAGAAATGCAATATTAGAAGTAAAATGCACTGATATTATTAGAATAACCAATATTATTAATATAGTAATACAGTAATAATAGAAAACCAATGAACAATTTTGTTTACATTTAAAAACGTCATAGCTAACAATATCAAGAAGTATCAAGAAGAATATCCAAACTTATAATTAAATATCGTAATCTCATAAGAATCGTTAGAAAAAAATATCATCGTCATTTCCTTTACTTACACTGCGTTGGACATCAATTAGAATACCAAAGTACTCAAATGTACCAAAAATGTCAGATACTTTGAAATGGGCACAAATGAAACGATTTCAGTACTCCTACGTTAATCACAGAAACCTTCCGCAATTCGACAATGCTATAGACTGGTGAAATGTGCAAGTTTTTTTTCGTGAACGCGCACAACTTAATCGTTCTATTCTGTCGTTCGGCGGTTCAATTTTGGGTCTCAACTTTGATAAAAGTAAGGCTTAGCAAGTTTTAATAACGATTTTCGTCTAAATAAATCTATTAGTGTATAATCCGATCAGATGGGTAAGTTTTAAGATAATGCCGACGGTTTACAAAGACTTGGTAACATATTTAAATAGGTTTGTAAGTGTTTTGTATCATTATTATACTTTAACGACTCTACAAAACGATGGTTAAAGTTATTGATGAAATTTTGATAAGCGGATGTCGCCTATCTTTTGCCCCCTTTTTCCCGTGGACCGATATTAAACATTTTGAATGCAATAAATCTGCTAATTTACCTCTAACTTGTCAAAGATCCCTTAATAAATATGCACTGAGAAACTGAGAAATAACTCTATCAGTTCATATCTATTGCTTGCAATTGACCTGCGATTATATTATAGCCTCTGTACTTTTTTGCAATTTGTTGGAACTTTCAAATGTTATTTCATTCTGAATTTGAAGACATATATTTATTTTATATCTATATTTAACATTGTTAATTAAAAACTCATTGCACTCACTGATATGTTTGCAGCCAAAACTAGCTTTTTATGAGCAATAGAAGTGGAGTTATGAGCATCGATCCGTTGTAAGCTGTGTTAAGATAGTCTCAGAGATGCTATTAAATAACATGCTATAAATCTGCATATTTACAAATTATACAATAATAATATATCACATATAATACAAATATATATTAATGAACAAGTTACATAAAGTCATAAATGAACCATACTTATATTACCAGCAGGAACGAAAATTTACGTTTTTAAAACCGAAATATTTCCATTACTTGCTCGAACAGCTGCATTCTGATTGTTGATTTCGATGGAGCGAATATCTTCTAGTTGTCCAATACCTCCCACAATGTCTTCTGGCCTCAACTCTTCTTCAATGCTGAACTAGTTGATATTTGCGTACAAACAAGTTTTTTGGCAGAGCAAAAGTTTTACGCACTGCATTTAGCACTAATGCAACGCGTAAGTTTGTTTGCTAAGTTCGCTTGCGTAACCTTTGGTCCAAAGCTTGCGAACCGGTTCATATGCATGCCCTTCGAAGTATTAGGACCGCGTTAAACAAAAAACTACTATTAGCCTGAGACAGTTAGCAGTTGTTTCTATGGCGTTGCATTCCAAGTTTCATTTACCACAGTAAATTTGAACAGTTTTTATATATGTACATGTACCGTATTAAACAAGGAACCACTATTAGCCTGAGACAATAAATATTTCTATCGCGTTGCTTTGAAAGTTCTTTTACCATCGTAAATTCAAGCAGTTTTTTATAAATGTTAGAAATACTGCCATAAACAGAGAGCTACTACTAGCCTGAGACCGTTATTGATTATTGCTACGATGTAGCTTTCAAAGTTTTAACAAAACAAAAAAAAAGTTTTGGAATTAGACAAGAATTAACTGATATTGCTATAAACGATTATCAATACGATTTGATACACTTTGCTAATGACCAGTTGATATTATGGGCTCAAAAAGATCAAATAATGTCAAAGTGGTGGACAAATGGAGGTGGTGTTCAATTGTAGAGTAGCGGTCTATTTTTCAACCCTTCTCTCAGGGTGGCAATCATTTGGAGGTGGTAGTTAATTGGAGGTGGCACTCAATTATAGGGTTAACGGTGTATATATTTTTCAAAGTTTGTCATCTGTCCTTCGGCATGTACAGATACAACTATTGAAATCTTGGACATGAAATTCCACATTCTTATGTATTTGAACTCGCGGAGATTGCATCCGCAAGTTTTTTAACCACGAGCTTTACCACTGAGCTACGGAAGGCATATTGATCAAAGATATTATAATATACTGTTTAGCGTATGCACACGCTAAATGACATATTATTTGAAACTTCATGAATTCGATTAGCGCTATGAAACAATGCTTTTTTTGAATTTTCGTGAACTTCTATTTCCGGCTTTTTGGAAGGTTCAATTGCTAAATCGCGGTGAATGTCAATACTTTTGATGCAGACAATTGTGTTATCTCGAGTAGGAATGGCCTCATTCTCTCACCGTTCGGTCAGACAAAGATAGTCCGATATCCCATTTTAACCATTGTACCAGTGTTGAAAGGTACCAGTATCGTCTTATTCAAAGTTTTGATGGATAGCTTCTGCTGGAACAGTTACCTTTTGTATACACACACCAACACTTCTATGCAAGAATTGTTATTATTAACTCAACATATTCAAAATTTTTATTTTGTTTTTTCAGTTCGTATTCATTGTATCATTACTGAATCATCGTTTATTGTAATCGTATAGCCAAGACTTCATTTAGCTATTGGGATACTTGCTAATTATTTCACATTTACATTTAACCTTTTTATAGTGGTTTTATTTTTTTAAATTTATTTGACCAGCATGAAACATTTTTTCTCATGATATGAAATTTGAAAGCTAGTTGTTTGATAAAGTTTGAAAACATTGACAGTTTTTTATATTTTCTCTCTTAGGCCTAATTTATTTCAACTACACAAAACATTTTTTAGTGATATGTAGTTTGAAAGTTAGAGTGACAAATATTGTTATATGCGAAATACAAATAAATTTTTTGTCTAAAGACTGTTTTATTGTCTGGACAATGCCGGGTAGTACAACTAGTTTAAACTATAATTAGTGTAAGTTAGAGTAAGCTTTATGTTTTTATTACTTGCTACAATAATAATGTATATAGTAAATCACTATGTCACTCGCTGGATTCAATAATCTAATTTTGGCAGAACATCAACTTAATATTATTGAGATAGAGAGGAGTAGCTCTAAGGATTACAGTTGGCTGGTGTTTCCATTACAAATTATGATCTGCATAATTTATTTGTTTGCAGTAGAGTATTTTGAACTGCAGCTGAGTGGCAAATTATCTTGTTATGCAATTGTGGTTGGTGAAGGTTATGCGAGTGAGGTGTAACAAATCAAACAACCAAAAATGCTAACTAATGTTTGAATTTTTGCCTTGCTCTTAGAGACAAATTGTTGATGAAAGATATTTAGATAATACCTTTCCAATGGTAAATTTGTTTATGAATAACTATATTTAGATAAGATGATCGGGTTAAAAATAACTATTTAAACACATGAATAAAGTAATAATACAATTGTATAACAGTGCCTCTCTAGAGAAGTGATAGTGCTTGAGAGCTAACTTAGAACATGAACAAACATTAAAGGTTGACTTGTAATAAAATTCACATTACAGTTATTTGGTATCAAAAAGATTCACCATGTCTTACTCTGCTGTGTTGCAGGTGCAAAATATGTGGATATGTGATTACAAGCTCTTAAAAGCTCAAAAGCGAACAGTTAATCACAGCCATCACAAAAACACCGTAGGTTGGAACCCCTTCTCCAAAACGGCTCAAATGGTTCATAGTTGAACACGATGTGCATTTGTTTACACTTTCATGCAACCTCATTTGTCTAAATATTTTTACAAATATACTTCACGCATTTAATAGAAGCATGTCTATTGTCCTTACGCGTCTATTTCATCATCATCGTAATGCTGTAACTTTGAGCACTGGCATTCCAAAACCTACCGTAAAAACGTGTTTAATTTTTTTAATCTTAGCTTGAACGATTGCATATCATTCGCTGATAAACATGACGAGCCTGTTGGTCACACATGATAGTCGAAAAATGCCGCAGAAATGGTTCGCGTTGTTTGGCGAGAAGTTCTAGGTCACATGATCAGATTACGACTAGATGATTTAGACCAAGCCGAAACAAAACTGTCAAGCAGCGAGCATCTATATTTGATAGGGGTCTTCGGGTAAAACCCAAAGTGTTTGTCATAAACTAGTACCACGAGAGGTTTTATATTGGGCCTTTTATTGGCCTTCCAATTCACGTGAGAACATCACGTGTCAAAACAATAACCAAATGTAATGACTATGTCAGAGAAATAAATTGATTCCAATCTATGGCGGTTTCGTGATGGCGGCGATTAACTGTTTGTTTTTGAGTTTTTAAGAGCTTGTAATTACATTTCCAAATATTTTGCACCTACAACACAGCAGAATAAGACACGGTGAATCTTTTGATACCAAATAACTGTAATGTGAATTTAGTTGCAAGTCAACCTTTAAGAATCAAATTCATAGGATAAAAATAAATATGAATACACATACCACACTGTTACACCATTTACTGCTGCAGCACCATAATGTTTCACATGAATGTCATTATTTGGACAATATCGTAAAGTTATCTAAAAGTGGCAAATATTTTGGCACACCCTAGAAGGAGATACACAGTAATTGATGAATCAACTTATATTTTAGAAAGTAAATTTGATGACGAACCCTGAGATGTAGATATATGCACATTTATGTTTTTTTAACGGGGAAAGATGAAAATTAATTAGTATACAAATGGTTTATAGTTGAGATAAAACATACAAATAGAAATGCGATTGAGATTGTCCAGTAGAACCTACTATTGGAACAGTGAAGGAACCTTACCTGAGGACTCCAAGCATTAGCACTTTCATTGAATACTTTGATTGCACAATAAATTGGTTGCTCTCTGAATCCACACAAAAGTCTCATGTCTTCACTCTCTTTTATTCTCCCACGATCAACAGCCTGTCCACTGGTATGTTTAGCAGCTATTGTGACATCTTGTGCAATCGCTAAAAAGTACCATTATCTACTGAAAGCATAACAAAAAATAAAATTACAGGTAAATTTGACAAACAGCTTAGAAGAGGTTTCCATTAATAAAGAAGCACTAATATGAGTACAATAGATAACATTTAACAAGTTTAATTCCTTAGCAATTTACTTCAACATCTTAGAGACAAATAGATGTTCAACAAAATAGAGACAAATATGATGTTCTAATTTAGATATGAAACTTTGAAAATTAAATTGTTTATATATTTTAGAGCAGATAAAATGCGAGATTCAGGAAGAACTGTGTTTGCAATATTTAGGCAAACCAGGAGCGAAATGCAAGTAGTAATAAAATGAAAATACTAAGAATAACAATAGACTTAAATTACTTTACAATCAAGTTCGATAATAAGGCATTTACAACTCAGTATACAGACTAGAAAACTTTAAGAATGCAAGTCTTCTTTAAGAATGCAAGTTATCTTAAACATAATTCTAGAAACGCTAGAGATAAAAGAATGTGGTGGTGTTTCAATGGTTGTCTAGAATGCATAATATTTACCTATATTCAGGTAACTATAAAGGCAAAACTTCAAGGTCATTATTAACCTGCACGGATCTGCACGAGCGACCGGATCTGCACGAGCGACCGCAACGAGTAATTCTAGATTATTCTGTGAAAAAATCATCACTGATTAAAATAATGTTGTATTTGCCGTGATAATTTTAGTAAAATACATAAACTTTGTCCCTTGAATAATTTTTGCAAGGAATGATGACTAGCAACCAAAATTAATTTATGGCAGCATCAGTTCTTGAGATCAAATTACAGTGCTGCAGCTTACTACAGTGTATTGAGTGGCAGCGTTGCCGTACATGACATGGTCTCGTTTTCTTTGAGCTTTGTTCGCTACTTACTCATACTTGCAGTAGCTGAAAATGTCTTCTAAATTTGAAACTGACAAAATAAATCATTTTGACAAGTAAAAACCTTCATGCCTATTTTCTTTCATAAAAACTATTGAAGTGAGTGAATTTTAGGATAAACATTTGACCAATTGGCAGCATACTCAAAGATACAAGAAGCACCACGAACCATGTCATGCAGTTGAATTAAAACTAGTCATGCATGAGGATGAGCAACACTTGAAGCATATTCAGTCCTGCCAACCCAAGAGTGGGGCAATGCTTGAGATTTGGTTTTGGGGCAATTGATGTATCAATGATAGTATATATAAAATTGTGGAAATTGGGGCAAAAATCTCACGCATTTTCATTTTTTCTTTGGTGTGATTGCGTGAGTCTCACACCCAATGCGTGAGAGTTGGCAGGTCTGAGCATATACGTATTTCAACATTTTGCATAGCTCCTATGAGAATACGCATTTCACTGAAAGACAGCGTCATTCGCTTTCAATTTTATATTTGCGAAAGACGATGCTATTTATAAAGCTAAACAGAGTAATTTTATAATCTAAAACAGAACTTATCATAAAATTATGCTTACAAGTATAAAATTAAACTACAGGAATATGCTTGGCAGAACTGATGTCGATGAGAAGCAGAATTATTGGCAATAACAACACCTCCGTTTTGTGAGCAATTTGGCTAATTTTGAAAAATGCTTGGAGGCTTAGCTCCATAAAACCTAGATATAACAAAGTTTATAATACAATATGTTGTAAATAGGGGGAGCGGTTTGCATGGTTGTTAATCCCAACCCGTGCTATTTTAATCATTTAAACTGTTGGCGTGAGCTATAAACTCGAAAAGCAAAGCTTTAATAAATTTCCTCGTTTCGTACTTTGCCAGTGACAAAATGATGTTTGTAATATTAAAATGTTACTAGTTGCGTGCCGCCATGAGCGACAGTAAAAAAAATAACGAGGGTATGTGAACTTACCATTTCTGCAAGCAGCTAGCAGATAAAATAATCCTAAACTTGCGGAGAGATGAAGATGCAATCTTCCAGGCATCGTGATTATATTTAGAACTAATTTATTGTGGTGTCTGATTGCTAAACCAGACTCAACTATGCGTCTGCTAGAGTGAATGTTGTTCTCGGCGTCGATTAGTGTAGGCGGGAGAACAAGTAACGCAGAAAGGCAAACCGACGAAATCTCTGAACTGCGTACGATCACTCGCTGAGCTTTGCTGACAGCAAATGATCGTCGTCAATTTCGTTATGAAATATCGGCGTAGAATTAGTGAATTAGAACAATAGAAACACTTCAATCGCGAGAAGACAACACCAGAAAAAATAATATAGTTGCTCAATATATTCAAGGAGCAACAACTCCTCGGATGATAATAACAAAATGAGCAAAATATGTTAGGGCTGATTTCATAAAACTAATTAGAACAATTACTATTTACCCCTTTTTATAAACAAATTGCAGAGCTCTTAAGAACTCGCCAACTGGAACAAAGGACTGCAATAACCTGGAAAAACAACTAGTTGATTTTAGCGAGTTGACATACTGATAATAAAATGGAATATAAATATGAACACTAAATGCTTTCTAAAAAACATTGTTGTTTGTATAATGCTTTAAGCTCTTTAGCAAAACTTTTTTGGTGCGGAACACGGAAAGTGGCTTTGAAAGGCTGTGCCAAACTTTGAGCAGCACAAAAGAACATTGGCTGAAATGAAAAAGACACTCTGAGCTATAAAAATTAATAACAAGTCATATAATCACACTTGATATCACATGGTGTGCCTATCAATGTATACTGCATATCCTATAGTTAGGATATGCAGTATACAGACTTTGGTGTTAGCACATTCCTTGGCTGCTTTGTTAGTCTTAACCGCCAAGACAGATCTTTTGGTTTTATAAACTCTTGATAATATTTATTCAATTTATAACAACTTTACCTATATAGATGCAGATACATACAGGAGAGTTATTTAAAATAATTTTGATATGAATAGGAAATGCCTAACAGATCAAAACAACATATCTGTTGAATCAAAGGCTAACTTGAGTAAAACAAAAGTATAGGAAAAACAAGATTTAATCTTCGGCTGATTTACTTGGCAATTATATAACTGCTGGAATATACCTCCGCACCTCACAACACGCCTAATACGACTTTGCCTAAAATTTACTAATGTACAGGATGTTGTATTTGGGGAATGACCATAAAAATAGAGTATCTTTCCCCCCCCCTGTTTCAATAAAGCAATATTTCAACTCGTGAAATTGTTGGTTAGTATCAACAAACAATATTGCTTTGCTCTGTCAGAGACAAGTGGCTACAGAAATTAGCGATGACCATTTACCAAGGCTTTGCTATGCATAAATAAATATCAGCTTTTGATTAATGAATAAATAATGAATAACGGTCTTTGGGTAAATTCATTTTTACTGAGAAGCAGCACACCCTCTTACTCACCATTTGGTTTCAATATTCACTACTCGCTACTACCAATCATATGCCTCATTTTTTCTCTTGTGGAAGCTTCTCTAGTATCCTTTGTTCTGCCAGTCACAATCTATTCGCCAACCTTACGTCGTTATAAAACATGACTACTATTTTAGCATATGTTTAGGAGCTCATGCAAAAGCTACAAAACGTAGGTTTTGTCTCCTTTTATGTGGGTACCTAAAAGTAGCACACATGCTAAGTATGAGTCTGTATGACTATGGGTCATTTCTTAGCTATAGATCAGCCATTTTTAGGGTAATCTTTGACCATGTTTTGCCTCAAATATCCCACCTTCACCTAGTAATACTCAGTTTAAAATCGATGAAGCTATCTTAAGTGCGTCTCCATGATGGATGTACTAATGTTGCTGGTAAAAATAACTCCTGGGCTGATAGCACAACTCCTAACTATTTAGCATCTCTGAAGAAAGGTAGTCGACACCGTTTGGAAACAGCCAACTTTTCCTGTAAGGTTTTTAAAATGATATTTTTCCATTCTGACTGACTTCTCCACCAGAAAAATGTTGCAGACATCATGGGTCATGTTCAATTTGATCTAGAGACACTGGCTCATCCTTGTATATGTGGAGCTTCCCACTTGTTAGTCGCCTTGCACAGCCTTCTTTGACACCCTGACATGCTATGGACAGTTATTAAATAACTGACAGATGAGATATGATATAATGATACTTGTTTTTCCTTTGTGTACTTTGTCTAAAACAGCAAGGTAACCAACAAAGCCCAACCTGTAACTGTATTTGTGGGTGAGTGGTTAAGGGCAACTAAAACGAAAAGGTATCGCGTGTTCAAACTTTTTAACTCTATTTATAAAAGTGAGCAGTGAAGAGTCCAATGGTTTTGGTATGTAATTACCGACAGCTCCTGCTTGGTTATTTAAGACCTATTTCTTTATTTAATTTCTTATTCCTTATTTTTTTGATGAAGTTGCCTTCGAGTAATAGGCAATAACTGCTCTTTCCTAATCTGTACGAATAATGCCAAGCCCTGGCCATGAAGAGGGCTTAGATGATGCCATCTCAAAGGAGTGCGCATGTCTCGGTACAAATTATTTCCTAAGTTCCATTGCGCAGTTAAAATTGTAGTGAATTTGGTAGAAGTTTATGGAAATGGGTCTAACGGGAATATTTATTTTATACTGATTTAATTGGTTATTTAACGATTATATTTTTGCCGATTAAGAGTGATTTTTAGATATTTTGTGCTTCTTTGAATTTTTGACTTTTAGCAGTGGTCTCTACTAACAAAAGAAAATGGTGTTATTGAAACAGTGGCCTCTGAAACTGGAAGTTGAGAAGAGTGTCCGAAAGCCAAACAACTGGAACTTAGTTGACATGTCAGAGATATGATAGATCATAGGAGTTGACACACTAGTATTAATTTTATTTAATAATACTCAAATCTTGACAAAATAAAATAACTATTGATTTGAGTTTGTACGAGGGTGACACGTGACATTTTACTTTCTAGTAATTTAGTTCAGTGCAGCTAAACATGGCTCGTTATTTAGTTGATAATACGTGTTGGTTGACTCTCTCATATTTATATTTGCGTGCTTGTTAGGTTCATTTCCAACCAGCGTGAGAAAACGAGGGTGCAGGCTCCAGTTAGAGCACTAATATACTTAATTCAGCTATTCAACTATTACCTCTATGCTGATTGTAATGTACCAATGTTTGTAATCTTTGATTGTTCATGATCATCACACCTGTATGTCAGCTGATGCAACACATTATGTGAATCAACAGTTTTTACAAGCTAGTGCAGAAATGTTTCCTTGTTATGCTTTCAGTGTGGCAATCTATATTGTTTCTCTTATTGTGTGTCGTCTGATTCATTGCTGACTTGTTTGTGACAAAATCTTTCAGTGAAATAAATTAGTCTAGTCTAGCATAGCAAACAGTCAAGAAGCTCCCTGTGCACTTCTAATGATAATTAAAGTATAAATGAATACATTAAACTGATGTCATAGTTTTATGGTACATGTAAGTTAGACACTCTTTTTATGATTCTGGTCATTTTATAAACACTTTCATTAGTTTTTATGAGTGACGCCATTGCAATTAATTCACAGAATTCTCTGCATATAAAAAGTCTTAGAGATATTTTAATGCAGCTCTCCATAAATAGCATTGAAACTAAACTATTTAGGTGAGCTTAAATTGCTTAATAATAGGTAAAGTCTATTTTTAGCTCTGTTAGGCACCATCGAGCATATGCACTCTTTAAATTATAAAGTCAATTTTTACTCTACATTTAGCATCGATATAACTATTGTTTACATGTATGCCCAATGTTGCATTTGTGCTATACACAGAATCTTAACTTTTATTAATTTCTCAACTTATGTAACTTCAAAACAGCCATATTTGACAGATGAATACCAATAAAGAGTTGAATGCAATACTCTTGTCTAGGCTGAATTTGAAACTATAGAAGGTAAGAAACTACTTTATTTTGAGGTCAAAATATAGATATATCATCAAAACACATTCAAATTGACATTTAAAGAAAAAATCGTTTTGATGGGGATTTTATTGCTATCAAACCTCCATGTAGCACCAACACTACATAAAGCTTTTCATGAGTACTTCTTATCATCCTGTATATTTTCATATTCACTACTGGCTGCAACGATGTGTTGATTTCTATTTCTATTTCATAAATATATATATTGAGAATATTATACATCACTTTTAATACTAGTCACCTATTTAACTAAAAACCACTGTTTTTTTCATTCAATTCCATTTTTTGCATTATTAATAGTAGTACTAGCAGTAGTAGCCTTGTGTGACAACCGATACAAGTTGTCAAAATTAACAAAGTATTTTAAAATATTATTTAATTTTGAGTGTTTAGCAGTTTCACCTGTTTGATTTTGCTTTACTATCAATTTGTAATCCGATGGTCATGCTTTATCATTATTATCATCAATAAATCATTTATGTAAAATAATGTGTGCTTTAGTTATCTAATAATAGCATCTACCTCCAGACCACTGCGTATGACTGTAAAAATATCTTAGATACTATAGATCATGATTTGAGCGCCATTGATAGCTTCAGTGATGACAGAGTAATCAAGCCATGAAACTTCACCATGAAATCAATTTTAACTTCTTTTCTGTTGATTTGAATAAATTTAACCATGAAATCAACTTGAACCAACAAAAATGAGATTGAAAAAATTATAGGCATGCTCTATCACATGGGTTTAGTAAGGATGTCAAGTGTAAAACAGTATTGGGAGACTGAGGCTGCTTACAGTCCAGTAGGCTCGGGAATGGGTCGCCATTGGTTTAGAGACATTTTGACAAAACTACATGTTTTCAACAATTGAGAGACTGCTGAGGAGGATAAGAAAGCTGACCAATTAGGAACGACTATTAAGGAAGCTTATTCTTAAATTATAGAAGCAAAAATAGAATAGTGTGGATGATGCAGATATTGCGTTTCAAGGTCAAATATTACAAAAACTATATGCACTAAGTGTGATGTTTGCATTTGCTTTGTTGAGGGCTGAAATTGCTTATTAAACTTTCATAAAAATTAGATAAATGTAGATTAGAGCTATATCGAGGTTAATAATCTTAGAATAATCATACCTTATGAATATAAATTCCAATAAAATGTATAAATTTAAGTAATATAATTATTATTTTAGGGTCGATTGTTCTGCGGTGAGCTCCCAATGTAGCATATGTGCTACATCAATAAAAACTAAATATAATTTTGTCAATCTTTCTGTAAAATGTAGTTCAAATTATTTATACTAACTCAGAAACGGCTATATATAATTTTAGGAAAAATATTTTTTTAAGTGGGTCTAGCAGGGCTAAATCTTTCATAATTTCCTATTAAACTTGGTTAGCTTTTATGGGAACTACAATGAGCTTGACAGTTTCACTAAAACATCTTCTTAGCCCTTATAATTAACTGCTGCTGGTAACATAGTTTGAATCTAATAAAAATTAGCATATGATATGTATTATTTATAGCTCCACAGTCTGATAATATATGCATAATGATTGCACATACAAGCTATTTCCAGTAAGTGTATACGGTCAAGATATAGAATAATACTACGTAATAACATCAAATAGTAACACTGCTCAGTTATTAACTGTTGCATTTCTAACAAGAATGTTAACAACTATTAGATTATGAAACAATCCTTTGAGCATTTTGTAGAGTATATTATATTTTACATTTAAAATAGATGACAATCATAAGATATGAGACAGAAGACAACAAAACTGTTTAGACATGGTAATTGAATGACAACATAACAATAATAATAGCTACAGTTCCTAGTGCAGCTGTAGCACTCTCTGGTTCAAAGTTTATTGATGGGAGACATTCTTGTTGAGATGGCTTCGGCGAATTTTTTGTGAACCTTAAAGTATAGAAATAGAACACAATTAGCCCACTAACCATTATCACACCAGTAAAAATAAAACTTGAGACTGGAGTGATAACTGAGTGTTTCAGAAATATACATGTATGTACATGTATGTTCCGAAGCTTATTACAGCTGACCATAGCCTATTTGCTAGTTGATATCTAGAGTTATTGGGCTTGCTGCGAGACGACGACTATTGCCCTGAAGTGAGCCTTTCAAAATGGTGACATCAGGCTTTGAGTTACTTCAGCGGTACTTAAAAACGTGGCAAAGTCGCCGAGAATTCTATAGATATCATTGTTTTTGCAGATTATTATGTAGCCTAAACTAACTGCTATTAACAGGAAGTGAGCAACTTCCTGACAGCCTATTACTTACAGCGCATGTAAAACTAAAGGTTTTATTTTGAGTTGCATTATCTAAGAGAACGTCTTGCAAGGATCGGGTAGATATTGGTGGCAGTTTGAGTAGCCAAACACCAAAAAAATGTAACCAACTAAATCTTTGAGCAACAAAAAAGTATTCTTTTTATATTCATAAAATAAGCTAAAATGTTCAATTGTTACTATTTTAAACACTAGCCAAACTCCCCACAATCGGAGCATACGGTGATGGGCTGTCATTATTTGCTGTATTTTGAATAGATATACAAGAGAGATATATGTTTAAAGGTTGACTTGCAACAAAATTCACATTACAGTTATTTGGTATCAAAAGATTCGCCATGTCTTACTCTATTGTGTTGTAAGTGCCAAATATGTGGGAATGTGATTAAAAGCTCGTAAAAGCTAAAAAACGAACAGAAAATCGCAGCCACACGAGACCGCCCTAGTTTGGATTCGTTTTCCAAAACGGCTAAAATGTGACGTATATGTGCTAAAACGGCTAAAATGTGTGCGAGATAGTTTATGTTTACACTTTCATGCATCCTTATTCGTCGAACTATTTTCACAAATATACTTCACGCTTGCGATAAAAACCATGTCTATTGTTTTTACGCGTCTATTTTATCGGCATCGTAATGCTGCAACTTTGAGCACTGATATCTCAAAACATAGCATAAAAATATGTTTAATTTTTTAAGCTTAGCTTGAACGATTGCACATCATTCTCTGATAAAAATGATGAGCCTTTTGGTCCGCTATGATGGTTGAAAAATGCTGTAGAAATTTTTCGCGCCATATAGCGGGAAGTGTAAGTCACATGATCAGATAATGTTAGTTTCAGTTCAAGTTTGATCTATCGCAAATAGCAAACACGCTTTCTCATATTAAACTTGTTTATTTCAATTCGTCATAATGTCTAACGCGCCACATAGTGTTTGTGCAGCTGCCAAGCTGAGAAGCACCTTTTTTTGGCCAAGAGCTGAGAAAAGACCAGACCTTCACCGGGCGTGGAGCAACTGGGTGAAGCTGGATGTGACAAACTTTATTTATTCGCCTGCTTACTCTTACCTTTGTTTTCGCCAGTTCAAAGACGACATGTTTTCTAACCTGTTTGCATACTCCACATATCACCAAAGCACGTGAGTAATTTATTTTATGAACTACTTGTATTAGTAGTTGTAACTCGGGTTATTATCTAGTATTCTCCTAATAGTACTGTATTAATCTATATTTAATATAACAATATTAATGTCATTTAATTGTAATATTATATTATTAGTATTTTATCTTTTTAATTACGTGTATTATTCTTATTATAATAACAAAACTAATTCATACTGCATATCTATCTGTAAAACGTAATATATTAATATATAATTGATAAAATAATGTTGTTTCACGATTAATTTCGCCAAATTTCTTAACCCCACTCACTTATAGATATGTTATATAAAATAGTTATTGTCATTTTCTGGTATCATCGTTAATAGCGTATTAATATTATTAGTTGATTATTATTAGTATTAGATGAAGAGTTTGTGCCAATCACTGAAGACTGGGAAGAGTTTGAGCGCTATGTTGGCCAGCGTCAAACGCTCTCCAATTACATGTAAGATAGAGCTGAACTAAACCAAACTTGACAAAATATAAAAAATATCCATAGAGTTATTACTCACATTTTATCTTTACAATATCATGGATTCTGATAGGGTTTTGTAAAATCTGTGTCATGATTGCATGGCTATATATTTATTCTTTTTCTGATCAAGCAAATATGATATAATAACAGGAAATGATGTTGTACAAATCTTATTGCAAGTCAACTATTGTGTTGTGATTTCAGAACCGAATCCTCCTTCAAAGAGGAGAAAATAATAGTTAGTGTGACAGCACTCCAGCGACTATTTCACTGTCACACCTGCGCCCTCCCCTGCTCATTCACGATGGTGCGAGAAGGTGGATGGGTAGAGTTCAAGGTTACATGTGCCTCCTGTCACCGATCATACACTTGGGAAACAACTGCCAGAGTGAACAGAGCTCACGTCATTAATCCCCTGCTGGCAGCTGCATCACTCTTTTCTGGCGGATGCCTTACGCAGAACCTCCGTTTTCTGTCGCTCCTGAACATCGCAATACCAAGCCACAGCGTTTGCCTCTACCAACAAAGAGAATACTTACATGGTATGAGTGTTAATATTTACTCATAAACTTGGAAAATGTGAGTAAAAGCTTGGCACACTAATTGAATAACAACATTTAGAAACAATTTTTTTTAAATGAAAATATGTCATCCTTCAAGCAAAATATATTATAATTCAAAATTCTGATTCTTCATCATAATATAGCACAAAAAGGGGAAGAGGATTCTACATTCTTAGACTAATGATAATGATACAAATTAATCTTGTATAATGAAGTTTTACAATATTTTACAGTGTATTGCTGAGCAGTACACCCTGCATAACGAGGGATTGATGGCAGCAATCGATTGAGAGCTTGATTTGGCAGGTGACGGTAGATGCGATAGTCCGGGGCATTGCGCACTATACAGAGCCTACACTATGATGGATCAGAGCTGCGGTTTAATAGTCAGCAGCCATCTTGTCAAGGTAAAACTTTGACAGTTTTTACTTCACAGCCTGACAAAAACCCAAATTTTTTAGTAGTTATCAATACATAAACATGAAGTTGCTCATCTAGCTAAATAGTTCATTCAAATAATGTGAAAGTAATTGTTGGTCTTTACTTTGCAGTCAACAGAGACCATCAGCTCTAACACCATGGAGCTGAAAGGCTTCAAGCGATGCCAGTCCGATCTAATTTCCCACGGCCTGAGAGTGAGATCCATTACAACGGATGTTGTTACAAAGGTTGTGTGCATACTGCAAGCTTGTGTTTTGGCTTATGCCGCAAATTTGTCGCCGTGAGCGACGGCCTCTACCTGCATGCTTGGTGTCTAAGATTCGGGCTCTTTTCCCACCAACGGATGATGAAGAAGAGTTTGCAGACTTGCAAACAAGATTTGCGGCATAAACCAAAACACAAGATTGCGGTATGCACACAACCTTTTCCGAGCATTTGGCGATGGCTCTCCAAATGGGAATAGATTATCTACCAAAACAACTATTGAAAAACAATAATTGCTGATCATCAAAATAATCTCGATCTTTATATAATAAAATCATAAAACTAATACACTCTCTACTGTAGTAAGTGTACTGTGTTTACAAATTCTTGTGTTACACATTTAATGCATCAGTTGAACACACATATTCTGAACTCGTGGAACCCAAGGAGAACTGGTATATTTGGCTTGTTTTTGTAACAAAAACAAGCCAAATATACCAGTTCTCCTTGTGTTCCACGAGTTCAGAATATGTGTGTTCAACTGATGCATTAAATGTGTAACACAAGAATTGTAGATAATGCTTGACACATTAGCATAGCCTTGGTGTTGTTGGCATTAAATGAATATCCAACTCACTATGATATCGCAGGTAATTATTCCACCTCAACTCAAGGGGTGCAGACGCCACAAATTCGTTTACACCAGGATGCATACGCAGGCATTCATGCTCCCCTCGGTCAAGGAGACAATGCGCAAACTCAGCATAATGGCAGCACAAACATTCAGGAAGAGATGGCATGTCTTGACAACGCTCGCAGGCACACCACTCTGTAGCCGGTGGTATTAGCTCCTAAAGAAATGAACAGATATGTCTATGCAACCATAGCTAATACATCAGGTCGATGTTATCCAACAGTATATCAATGCAGCACTAGATTTAAATATTAAAATTGTTAATGTTGTCATTCGAGAAAAATCTGTAATTATTTTTTCGCAATATTGAAGCGATAATTATCATCATTAAAATCATATATAATAATATTCGTTCTATCACTCTCAAGCTAAAACTATTACTACTAGCTAGCTTGGCACATAAGAGCTGGCTAGTGGCGGTGCTTACTTGCTGGGAGGTTTGATTCTGTTGAGGATCTTCTTCAGATAGAGCGTCAGGCTCGAAACGCCAGGGTCTTAACTCTTCAGAATTTGACATTTTTTATGATCGCAACTCAGACATGAATAGTCGAACGGAATGGCCAAGCCGAAACTGTAAAGTAGCGAGCATCTATATTTGATACGGGGTCTTAGGTAAAACCCGAAGTGATTATCATAAACTATTGCTACGATAAGTTTGATATTGAGCTTTTCATTGGCCTTTCAATTCACGCGAGAACATCACGTGACAAGACAATAACCATACAGCGCGGATACGTGTGATGTAGTTGTGAGAGATGGTCTCTGTTCCCACTTTCTTGCCACCTTATTCGTCGAAATATTTTGACAAATATACTTCACGCAATCAATAAAACTATGTCTATTGTTCTTACGCGTCTGTTTTATCGTCATTGTAATGCTGTCACTTTTAGCACTGATATCTTATAACTTACTGTAAAAAATCGTTAAACTTTTTAACCTTAGCTCGAAAGAGTACATATCATTGTTTGATAATCATGATGAGCCTGTTGGTCACCTGTGATAATCGAAAAGTGTTGCAAAAATTATTTGCGAAGTATTGGGTCACATGATCAGAGAACGACTTGACGATTGAATAATGCCGAAGCAAAGCTGTAAAGTAGCGAGCATCTATATTTTATACGGGGTCTTCGGTAAAACCCGAAGTGTTTGTCATAAACTAGTACTACGATAAGTTTTATATTGAGCTTTGTACTGGCCTTTCAACTCACGTGAGAACATACGTGACAAGACGATAACCAAATTTCGTGGTTACGTCATCGAAATAAAGAGATTCCAATCTACGGCGGCTTTTTGTTTTTGAGCTTTTAAGAGCTTTTAATCACATTTCCACATATTTGGCACCTACCACACAACAGAATAAAACATGGCGAATCTTTTGATACCAAATAACTGTAATGTGAATTTTGTTGCAAGTCAACCTTTAAGGTTTAGCTTGAGTCCCTTAACTTATGTACTAATTGTTTATAGTAGTACATTCCTGAAACTGGGTTTCTATGTAGAAACCGAGAGTTGTCCACCCACGCCTTGTTTTATCTAGATATATCTAGATTGAATAGCTTATATTGTGCTGTCGTGTAGGATATCAGGCGGTCATTGGCAATAATTACCTAAATATCAAGAAACTAGGAATTCACCAAATTGATGTACAATTATTCCTATGATTCTACACTTTAATTACTGAATACAGTGCTCGGAATACGACTACCATGATATACAAATTTTATACGAATCTTTCCACCATACGACGTGCAACATGATGATTTTTCACCTCACCATACAAATCTTGTTTCACCATACGAATTCAACAACATTTTCGCTCGAGTTCAAATTTGGCAGTCGACGAGATTATTGCGTATACGCATGATTAACAAAGACACCGAAATGCTGTTCGCCAAAATTATTTTCACAACACTCGAAAGATGAATGATTTCTCTTATTCTTGTATGTAAAATGATGATATTTTCCCTTGGGAACCAGTAGCAAAGTTGGAGTTGAAATCCCTTCAAACGGGTCAGTGATTAGATAACTTCTCTTAACCTGCAAAACCTACAAAAATTCACTTCATTACGGACTTTGTGACATCGTTGGGTTTTTTTGCAGAGTTAAGTTGACAAAGGCTTTAAACAGGTCCACTAAAAGTTATAGTGAAAACGAAGACAGAAAGTGATAAAATTTTAGTAATCAAAAGTTGAAATTTAGTAAAATAATTAAGAAAACATATTAAAACTTAGCTGTAAGTAGGTGGGTAAAGTAAGCTAAAACTATTTGAGGTAAATTTGAAGTTTTTGTTATACGTACATCTGTCTTGAAAGTAAGAACTCCCTACCATACGTACTGCATTACATTTTACTGTAGATCATGACCACTAAATACACTAAAGTTACTGCAAGTAACTTTAGTTACTACAATTAACATACTACGTATTTTGTTACTAATTTTTAATATGTACAGTATATATAGTACTTATATAAAAATTTGGACGATTTTGACTAGGGGATATGTGCATTATGTAATTACAATGGCTTCTACATCCCTACATATGATTTTGTCATCATACGAAAAAATAAAAAAACATTTATCTGTAATATTCTGTTGTTAATATTTCAAACATCGGTTCAACTCTCCACAAATTGAAGCATAGACTGCTGTTTTATTTTGAAGGAAGATACAAGTGCGATATATTTTTAACACTTATGTGAGTGCCTCAACTTATGTACTAATTGTTTATAGTGTTGCATTCCTAAAACTGAATCTCTAGGAAGAAACTGAGAGTTGTCCACCCACACCTAGTTTTATCTAGATATACTAGGTTGAATAGCTTATATTGTGGTGGCATGTAGGATATCAGGTGGGCTTTGGCAATTATTAACTGAGTATCAGGAAACTATGACTTCAAAAAATTAAACCCAAGACCAAAGACAAGCAAAACGAGTGTTTGGGAACTTTATGATAAATGCATATGTGCACCCAACCCAACTCACGCAAATTATTCATCAACTGCCGTGCCAAACCCTTGTACCGAAATCTCATCAACAAATTTAACCATTTTGCTATGGAGTTGTAAACCTATTTAAATATGTTACCAAGTCTGTGAAAAGTGTAGACAATATCCTAAAACTTACCCATCTGATCGGATAATACATAACTAGACAGATTAATTTGGTCTAAAATTACCATTAAAACCTGACAAGCCTTTTTTAATCAAAATTAAGACTGGTCAAAGAAACGCTGATAAAGTCGTGTGACAGAGAGTAGAACCATTAAGTCGTGCGCATTTTACGAGAAAAACGTGCACATTTCACCAGTCTATGGCATTGTCGAATTGCCAAAGGTTTCTATAATTAACATAGAAGTACTGAAAAGTAATCGTCATTGTCATCAGATTTTGTTGATGATACTACGACTGTGCCCAATATCGTGGTACTGCCAAGCTGTTTTTAATATCTTGCAAAAATATTTAATTATAAGAATAATTATTCGATTTTATAAGATCGAAGTATATAGTGACCGATGGTGTGCAATATGTTACTGTTATTATTTTTCTAAAGATTTTGTTGATGATACTCTGGCTGTGCCCAATATCGTCAGTACTGCCAAGCCGTTTTTTATATCTGCAAAATTAAGTTATAGGCCTACACTTTCTTATAGATATATCCTACCGCTATTTCTATGACAACCAACTAAAATCTGTTTAGATTTTTAAATTCAGCATATTTTTTTGTATATAAATACAGAAATCTAGATAAATATCACAACTTCTTGATATTGGTTGCTATGACGTTGTGAAATGTAAACGAAATTGTGCATTGGTTATCGATTTTCACACTTTAACACCAGTTTTCTCAGAACTATGTTTTCGCACTAATGGTAATGCGTTCAGTTTATTGACCATAAAATCTGCTGTATTTAAGCTGGAATCAAATTTTTTTGCAAAATAACAGAACTTTCTCTTTCTGCTAGTGTAGATAACTCTAAATCTCACACACCCACCTTAACCATGGTTTCTGTGATCATGACCCATTTCTTCACTTTGGTTACAGATCGCTGTCAAAACCATTCTACATTCAACACAACCAACTTTCAAACTGTGTATATTACACAGCAGTTTGCCATTTTACTTCTAATATTGCATTTCTCCTATTGCAAGGGAGAGATATAACCATATAATCCTTTCCTTTCATTATTGCTGTTTGTTGTACATAATAACACCCAGTACATTACAGCTACCATTGCAGCTACCATTGCAGTTCTCCTATTGCACTGCAGTGAAATTTGACTGTTAATATTGCATTTTTCAGCCAGCAGTACCCTTTCTTTTTTCAATATCACTTTGGTTGTGAGCTGTATGACAGAGGAATTTCTAGTGTACAGTTATTTCTATGATTTGACATCTTAATTACTGAATATTACCAAACGATCAAGTTGAGGCAAATGTCTGTGTATTGATCAATACTTACACTTGATATGCTTTACCACTGTAGCTCCAAATGATGTATCACATTGATACATTTCTAAGCATTTTACAAGTCAACAAAAACTGCAATTTACCAGTTTTTAGGTTTTTCAATAAAAGCTTAAACATTGCACTATACAAAAACTAAATTTTTTCCGTTAACCGATTTCAAAACAGATTAGTTATTTGCTATGCAGGCTCATATAGAACACTGGTTGGCAAAATGTCCATTGATTAGGTGGCAGCAGATCTTTGATTTTAAAAAGGGCAAGTTGAGAAAAATTCAATACAAAGTTACTTCATGTATTATAGGATCTAAACTTTTCTTCATAAAAATCACGAATAAATTTTATAAGGACCTTCATAAGGCAAGCAAAGGTGATGCTCTACAACAAATACAAGAATTATTACACGATATAGTAGTATGCAGTTATATCAGCTTATAACAGATCTATTTCTAGACTATGTTAAAGGTTGACTTGCAACAAAATTCACATTACAGTTATTTGTTATCAAAAGATTCACCATGTTTTACTCTGATGTGTTGTAGGTGCCAAATATGTGGAAAAGCGATTACAAGCTCTTAAAAGCTCAAAAATGAAAAGCCGCCGTAGATTGGAATCTCTTTATTTATTTGACGTATTCATTACAGTTTGGTTATTGTCTTTTCACATGATGTTCTCACGTGAATTGAAAGGCCAATAAAAAGCTCAATATAAAACTTATCGTAGTACTAGTTTATGACAAACACTTCGGGTTTTACCGAAGACCCCGTATCAAATAAAGATGCTCGCTACTTTACAGTTTTGTTTCGGTTTGGTCTAATCGTCTAGTCGTAATCTGATCATGTGACCCAATGCTTCGCAAATAATTTTTGCAGCGCTTTTCAATTATTACAGGTGACCAACAGGCTCGTCATAATTATCAGACAATGATATGTACTCCTTCGAGGTAAGGTTAAAACATTAAACGAATTTTTACGGTAAGTTATAAGATATCGCTGCTTAAATAAACAGCATTAAAATGACGATAAAACAGACGCGTAAGAATAATAGACATGGTTTTACTGAATGCGTGAAGTATTTTTGTGAAAATATTTCGACGAATAAGGTTGCATGAAAGTGTAAACAGAAACCATCCTGTAACAACTACGTCACATTTGAGCCGTTTTGGAAAGAGAATCCAACTACGGCGGTCTTATGTGGCTGCGATTAACTGTTCGTTTTTGAGCTTTTAAGAGCTGGTAATCACACTCCGACATATTTTGCACCTACCACACAACAGAGTAAGACATGGTGAATCTTTTCATATCAAATAACTGTAATGTGAATTTTGTTGCAAGTCTACCTTTAAACACCAAATAATATCCTAAATGAACACCTACTCACCTTTTATCGTTATCTTTCTACCTTGGCCGCCTAATGTTGCTGCGGAAATGGCCACAGCAGTTGATCTCCGGCCTTTAAACATAGGAAATAATGAATGATTTAATAATAATGCAATAGGATAGGACATTCCAGCTTGATTACTAAACATATTTGGTTCTACTTTCCAACTATTATTTCTATACCAATATGATGGCTGTCTGATGAATGTATGTGAGGTGTACATATGATGGCTGTATGATGAATGTATGTGAGGTGTACATATGATGGCTGTATGATGAATGTATGTGAGGTGTACATATGATGGCTGTCTGATGAATGTATGTGAGGTGTACATATGATGGCTGTATGATGAATGTATGTGAGGTGTACATATGATGGCTGTCTGATGAATGTATGTGAGGTGTACATATGATGGCTGTATGATGAATGTATGTGAGGTGTACATATGATGGCTGTATGATGAATGTATGTGAGGTGTACATATGATGGCTGTCTGATGAATGTATGTGAGGTGTACATATGATGGCTGTATGATGAATGTATGTGAGGTGTACATATGATGGCTGTATGATGAATGTATGTGAGGTGTACATATGATGGCTGTATGATGAATGTATGTGAGATGTACATATGATGGCTGTATGATGAATGTATGTGAGATGTACATATATGATGGCTGTATGATGAATGTATGTGAGATGTACATATGATGGCTGTATGATGAATGTATGTGAGATGTACATATATGATGGCTGTATGATGAATGTATGTGAGATGTACATATATGATGGCTGTATGATGAATATATGTGAGATGTACATATGATGGCTGTATGATGAATATATGTGAGATGTACATATGATGGCTGTCTGATGATTGTATGTGAGGTGTACATATGATGGCTGTATGATGAATGTATGTGAGGTGTACATATGATGGTTGTATGATGAATGTATGTGAGGTGTACATATGATGGCTGTATGATGAATGTATGTGAGGTGTACATATGATGGTTGTATGATGAATGTATGTGAGATGTACATATGATGGCTGTATGATGAATGTATGTGAGATGTACATATATGATGGCTGTATGATGAATATATGTGAGATGTACATATGATGGCTGTATGATGAATATATGTGAGATGTACATATGATGGCTGTATGATGAATGTATGTGAGATGTACATATTTTGTTAAGAATAGTGGTTGTTATGTTAATACTCACATTAATTTGTATAAATGATTTCAGTCACCACATTTATTCACAGAAATTTATGCTCACGGTATCCAAATATTCTAATTCACCTCATCTTTTAATAGCATTTTTGATGAACTATTTAGCTTGGTTTAAATTGCTTAAGACCAAACATCTATTTTTAAAGAATTGCCTAATTCAATTAATCAAACTGAGCCATTCTCACCAGCTAAAATCTATGTAAAACGTGTGGTAAACTGACAAAAAAAACCAACAGTTTTACTTCTTATCATTGAGCCCAATATAACTCTTACAAACAGGAAATAACTGGCACCCTGCTGACAGTCATCTATCGGCAACGTCAGATAGCAAATAATAAGTGTCGCTCAAACCAGTACTGACTTAAACATACTAAAAGCTGAAAGAAATATAAAAATGCTAAATAGCAGAAACCTAAGAGATCTATCGGTACAGAAAATAAAAAAACTTATACGACGCCGTTGTAGAAATCTTTTCATATATAAATCTCAAAGTTTGTGTCTATGTGTTTCGGTTTGTCCAGCTATAGCTATAAAAGATTTGGGATGAATTATCCGTTTCATGCTGGATTCGATCTCGGAACCTCCCTTTCACCAAGCAAATATTTTACCAATTCAGCTACACAAGATTGATGGCTTCAGTGGGCGATATATGTGGCTATTTGGCTAAAAACACGCATACTGCGCTGCGTTACGCAAGTTATTTAAAGGTTGACTTGCAACAAAATTCACATTACAGTTATTTAGTATCATAAGATTCACCATGTCTTACTCTGTTGTGTTGTAGGTGCAAAATATATGGAAATGTGATTACAAGCTCTTAAAAGCTCAAAAACGAACAGTTAATCGCAGCCACACGAGACCGCCCTAGTTTGGATTCGTTTTTCGAAACGGCTCAAATGGGATGTAGTTGTTACAGGATGGTTTCTGTTTACACTTTCATGCAACCTCATTCGTCGAAATATTTTCACAAATATACTTCACGCATTCAATAAAACCATGTCTATTGTTTTTACGTGTCTGTTTTATCGTCATTGTAATGCTGTCACTTTTAGCACTGATATCTTATAACTTACCGTAAAAAATCGTTAAACTTTTTAATCTTACCTCGAAGGAGTATATATCATTGTCTGATAATCATGACGAGCCTGTTGGTTACCTGTGGTAATCGAAAAGAGCTGCAAAAATTATTTGCGAAGTATTGGGTCACGTGATCAGATTACGACTTGACAATTGAATAATGCCGAAAGAAAACTGTAAAGTAGCGAGCATCTATAATTGATACGGGGTCTTCGGTAAAACCCGAAGTGTTTGTCATAAACTAGTGCTATGAGAAGTTTTACATTAAGCTTTTTATTGGCCTTTCAATTCACGTGAGAACATACGTGACAAGACGATAACCAAACTGGAATGACTACGTCAGATAAATAAACAGATTCCAATCTACGGCGGCTTTTCGTTTTTGAGCTTTTAAGAGCTGGTAATCACATTTCCACGTATTTGACACCTACAACACAACAGAGTAAGACATGGTGAATCTTTTGATACCAAATAACTGTAATGTGAATTTTGTTGCAAGTCAACCTTTAAGCTTGCTCTCCCGAATCTTATTAGTAAGTTAACTAAGAAGTTTACTAACAAGCTTGGTCAAATTAACCATTGGCAATGTGCCAGGCTAATGGCAGGCAATTAGATTACCTGTCACTGTTGGTAAGCTGATTTTTAATACCCGTGGAATGCCAGGAATTTACTAGGTGAATGGCCGGAGTTGCCTAGGTAATAAAAGTCTTTGCACAGAAAATTGATTTGTATTTAACATATAACAACAGTTACCATTCTAACTTAAAAACTTCATATCATGAGGAAAGTGTTTCATGCAGTTCAAATAAATTAGGAGAAAAATAAAACAAATGTAGGGGTTTTCAAACTTTGTCAAACAACTGTAACATTCAAACTTCAAATAACGAGGAAAATGTTTTATGCAGGTCAAATTATATAAGAAACAAAGTAGAACAACCATAAAAAGGTTTAGATATAAATGTGAAATAATTAGCAAGTAGTAGCTGAATTAAGTCTATTTTGCTACAATATTTACAATAAAAGATGATTTGGTAATGGTACAATGACTAATGATACAATTAATACGAACTGAGAAAACCAAAATCCTGAATATGTTGGATTAATAATAACAATTAGTACATAAAAGTGTGTGTGTTTATAAAAAAGTTAGTGTTTCAGCAGACGCTATCCATCAAAACTTTGAATATGATGATAGTGGTGCCGATGTAAAAATGAAATATCGGATTGTCTTTGTTTGGTACTTGGTCTGACCAAACAGAGGGAATTCCGAGTCGAGATAATACAATTGTTAACGTGAAAAGTATTAGCCTTTGCAAATTTAGCAATAGAACCTTACAAAAAACCGGAAATAGAAGAGTAACGGCATATTTAAAAATGAAACGGCACATTTAAAAATTACAAACTAAAAGAATAGGTAAAAATTAGCATTTGAACAATTTCAAAAAATAACAAATGCAAAAGGTAATATTAGTCAATAATCAAACGTGCACATTTAGCATGTGCATACAGTATTACGGTATGCGGTAACAGCCATAGAATGCTGAAGACTGTATAGCTCAGGGGTTAAATGCGTAGTTAGAAACTTGTGTTTACAATCTCTGTGAGTTCAAATTGAGTATGAAACAGATATTTCATTCCCATATTTTAATAGCTATAGCTAGACATTCCGAAGTACATGCAGACAAACTCTGAGGTTTCTATAGATATACTATTGTATATGTATACATACATTATATACATACATTATATACATACATTACGCCTGTATGTCGATTCTGCCAATAGCTAACCAAGATAAGTACTCTATTACTTTATATGTACTACTCTATTCCTTCACTGGTTAATGATGAAATAAGAGTGTTTCAAGGGTTTATTATACAAAAGGCAAATTAAAAAATAAATATGAAGTTAAACAAAAATTACCATAAAATGTAAAGTTTTCTTTCTTAAGAATCACAAGGATATTTTATAAAGACCTTTTTTAAAGTATGTAAAATTGATTCACTACAATACATATATGATTCACTTTACAATAGAAAAGCTTGCAGTTATTTCGACTTCTGAGACATTTATTAATAGACTGTGCTAAAATACAAATAAGATGTTCAATTAACACGAACTCACCTTTTTCAATTTGTTTCTGATTTTTCACATTTACCGTTGTTTTGCGATGAGCATATTGTTTTGCAACACCAACTGCAACTACGGTGGCTGCCACAATAAACAATGGGATCATAGCATACAGTGCAACCTTCTTTGCTGATATCCCTTTCTTACCTATAAGAGAAAATTAAAGGCTATAATATTAAATTTTAAGGCTATAATAAACGTTACGTAATGGAGTAAATACATGAAATAAGATTTGACATTTATTTTTTCTAATATTTTTTACTTTAGGAAGATATTTAAACTTAAGGTGTAATATACTGATGTGAACATTAAAGACTAAAATTTCATTTAAAAATTAATTAGCCACCGCGATCTTGATATTATACATGTACATGTATATATAAAATATGAAAATAAAAAAGATGAAACACATTCTCGACATCTTTAGTTTAGCCCAAAGCTCACCTAATGCTTTCAATTGGCTATTACAAAAGTTCATAATAAACATATTATTATGGAAAAAGTTTTGAATATATTTATATAAACTAATTAAAGAGATTAATGATAATAATGCTCTCTGCTAAACCCATAGATATAATAAACCTTATTATATCTATGGGTAAACCTGAATATGCTCAACTATTTGACTGCCCTAGTACACTTTTGTTTCGCTAATATTTAGTTTCGTGAGTAGCACACAGAGTAAAATTTCTCTGCAACTTAATTTTGCGGCTCTGATGAGTGCGAAAATATAGTGATGTGAAAATAAATGCAGTGGAAAAAACAGATTACATTCCTCAGGTCCAGTTCGCTAATAAGAAAAAAATTCAATTTAGGACTAGTTCGTGTTTGTAAACCGCAGGTTGAAATGAGTGGGTGAGATCGATAATTCAATTTGATCACTTGCAGCCATTTGTGTCTTGGACTATCAATGGCGTATAGGTCCCTCCCGCCGTGACTTTCACACTGGAGTTCCATGAAAAAGAAAATAGATAGGTAACAACCAACTTCACAACCAAAACTGTATAACCCTTTCGCTGCCATAAACGCATTTATGCGTTTTAACCATGAATGTGGGACCATTAACATAAACTCATTTTTAGACTTTCTCAGCAATTGCGTGGTAACCTGAGTTTATTATTCGTTGACCACATAACCCACGGTCTTTAAAAGAGTTTTATGAAATTGACAGTGTTGTCCGAAGATTTCTCTATAAAATCAGCTTAAAACAACAAAGCAATTTTAAACTTTTGTTTGAGAATTTCTAATCTAAAAACGAACATTTTTGTGAGTTCATTAACTACCACGCGCGAGTCATAAAACAGGTAACTAGTTGATGATGACAGTATAGCCAATTAAGATTTAGATTTTCATGATTATACAGATAATTAAAGTAGCAGCACTGTCTCTGATAGTGGTGAAAGTAACAGTTTTGTAAGAGTAAGGAACATTGTGGAGGATCGTTTTAGCTTCGGAGCGATCGTAGCTTCACATAGCTTTATCATCGCGCACAAGTAGAGATACATAGAATTTTTGCATAGCAATATTGGTTGAAATTTTGGCAAAATAAAATATGTAACAAAAATGTTCTAGGTAGAGGCTGAACTTGAAAAAATACTGTATACATATCATGAAGCAATATCGGGAATTTCGGTAAAATGGCCGGCACTAGGCCGATAGCAAATTTGTACATGGTTGGCAGTGAAAGAGATAATGTGGTTGGACCTGATGAGGGTTGATATTGTTTTTGGTTGGTAATAAAATTCATCACAACAATAGTTATTCTTCAATTTTATGACTTCACCTACCAGACTTTCATCCTCATCAGTTACAAATTCGGTGACTAAACTAATATCATCTTAATTTGCTTTGCCATGCTGCTCAGTCAGTGTATTAGCTAAAATGAGTTTACCAGAAATTTCCCATTGAGCTCAACCACAGACAAAAATTGCCTACATTTCTAATATGACAATTTTATTGTGGATATCAACGAACAAAGCTATTTAACTTTGCCCGTTTTCGCTCGTTGTTCGTTATGATAATTTAGTTTTGCTCATAAAACTTTCGCGAGAGGATGACACCGCGAAAATGCGAAAGTTAGATGCCGCGAATACATAAGTGTCCTAGGGTAGTCTCAGAGAACTACACACAGGTTAGTCAGTAACAAATAGTGTTAATCATAAGTTGGAACAATGAGACCTTTAGTAGCTCCCATATAGCATGTGAATATGTCTGTTGTCAAAATAGTTTATCAGTGTGTTTGTTGGCTGTAACATAACTGAACTGACAATACGATACTAAGAATATATTATAATAAATAATTCTTGAAAACAAAACCTAAGCTAAAAGAGTGTTTTACTTATCACATTGCATACACATGTGGCTACTACATAATATCTTAAGTATTGTTCTTGTAACAACCTTACCTATTCTTATGTTATTACAAAACCTTTAGTCTTTATAATTATATAGACAACATTATTTTTAGAAAATGATGGTCATCATTATTTTCACAGCAATAAAAACTTCATTGTTCCTATAATACTCTGGTCATCATCATACTCTAAATCTATTGTCTTCATTTTTTAAATAATGACAATATGGTTGGTGTTATTTTTATTACCCTATGTCTAAAAATATTATGTACATTGCTCTTACTATATACTGTATACCCTTTTCCCGGTTGCACACACTAAATGACGGTATTAACCAATATAATGCGCTCACGGGTTACGATGCTCCTGTGATAAGATTTTTTTTGCCTCAATTTATCAAACACAATGCTTTTTCATCCTTGCCATACTAGGGCAAATTTATTTTCCAACATACAATATCAATTGAAAATTTTTCTTAAACTTGAAATTTGGCGGTTGGCGTACTGATTACAGCGAAATAACAAAATTGTTGATATGGCACTCGCCGAAATACCTCCCACAACGCCTGAATCGCTAGCACAATTCAGTGTTATTCGTTATAGTAAAAACGGATTCCCCAACAGACAAGTGATAAAGTTGTGAACTCCCTACGGTACATACTGCATGATGTACATTGTAATGTTAAATTTTCTTGCAGATCATAACCACTAAATGCACTAAAGTTACTGTAAGTAACTATAGTAACCAAGGTTAACATATTGTTTGCTACTAATTTTTAATACGTACATTATGCATATAAAATTTGATGATTTTTATCAGGATGTGTTTGAATTAGATAATTACTATATGGTTCTATACTACTCTGTACGATATTTTTGCCTTATGATGCCAACACTGAAACGAATTAAAATCGCATACCAAATAATGTTCCATTGTAGTCGTTGCAAAACAGACTTTATTTAGCCATTACTTGCTAATTATTACACAGTCACCTTTAAAAACCTTTAAAGCTGTTTTATTTTTTCTTATAATATATTTCAAAAAAACACTTTTTTATCGTGTGAAATTTAAAAGTTACAGTTATTTGAAAAAGTTAATGAAGCTTTACAGTTGTTATACTTTTTTCATAATTTAAACTGCTCAAAATGCTTTTCTCATGATATGAAGTTTAAAAGTTAGAATGGTAATTGTTGTTATAAGTTCAATAAAAACAAATTTTCTGTGCCAAAACTTTTTTATAACCCGGGCAATGCCAGGCATTCAGCTGGTATATATACATGTACATAGATCTATCTATATACGTAGATCTGTGTTTGATCTATCTATATACATAGATCTGTGTTTGATCTATCTATATACATAGATCTATATACATATCTATAAATCTCAGTGTTTGTCAGTCGTCTGTCCAGTTATAGCGATCAAGTTTTAGTAACGAAAAATTTCTTTTGTACCGGATTTTAACTCACGACATTCAGACGGCAAGTCTACTAATTAGCTTGTGTAACTACTAGGCAAACCATTCTTAACATTCTGAACTCTTCATCTATCCTTATCAAAATTGCATCAGCTAAGCATGTATTTTTATGATTAATTAAGATTGCGCTTATTTTCTTTGTAAATTTTTTTAAGAGCTTTATTTACTATTACCCATTTTAATCATTTGTAATTTTCACATGGGCTGTTTCAGATTACTTTCCATGTGAACAAATGGATTATATCAAGTAAGAATTACCTCTACACTCAGATAAAGTACCCTACATAATGAAAACATTCGCGGAGTTAAGTTTCGCGCAAATTGCCTTTTTCATGCATATTCGCAGATTAATTTATTCACGGATGAACACAATCACTCTCTATTAAGTAAGGGTTAACTCTATTGCAGCTAGCAATAGAGTTAACCCTTCACATGTGTACACTAGGTCCGTATTTAGGTTTCTATTTAGCTGACAACTACGAGTCGATCATGCTAAGTATCAATAGCTGAAGTATTGAATGAAAGCGATCAGTTTTTAAACAATAGAATGAACTAATGCAGTTAATTATGTAAAAAAGGTATCTGCACTGAAAATCAAATACATACCATAATGTCCAGATTATAATTATTATCGTCATCAACTTTGGTATTAGAAGTTGATAGAGTCGATTTTAATGTAAAAAAATGTAAAAGAGATTTTTGCGATGACGACGCCATGCAGAATAACTTGTGACAACCTTGAATAATTTGGTAAAGAAGTGTGATGCATTGGCAATGGGCTTAACTCGAAGCCCCGACGAAGATTTAAAAAAAAATTTAAAAAACAGCTATACATTTACTACTTTTGCCTAGCGGCTAGTTGTTAATTTGAGGCAGTAGTTATTCTCCCTTGTGTTTAAAAATAATACTGAATATTCGCGGAGTAGACTGTTCGCAAAATCGCGAATTATTAAATCCATCAAATATTTTCATCCTGCAGGGTATCAGACAAAGACTGTCTGATACATGTATCTCATTTTTATGTTTGTACCAGTATTCAGAGGTACCAGTATCAACCATGGAAACTTTGAATACAGCAAACTTCTGCTACAGCAGTAACTTTTTATGTGAGGGTGTGCTGACCTCACACTTATGGGTTCGGTGTGAAACAAGACGCTCACTCTAATCGTTAAGTGAGATATTATATTTGAGTCAGATACACTGTGCCCATAGCAATCACATGTAAAGAACTGCTGATATACAGCTAAAAATGGTTGTTTTATACAAAAACTGTGACAGCATGATTGACGTCAAAGGATAAACTTTGCCAAACACAACTTGGTATATGTGATGCACAACATTAGCCAAAATATAAATTTCATGTTTTAGACACTGATGGCATGACCAAAGTTCACAGAAAAATATATCATTAAATAGGATGAAGTGTATCAAGAATAAACTTTGAAGGCAGAGACAGGATGAGATTGTTGACTGTGGGGGCTCTAATATATAACCTGGAGATGCAATCAACTGGACTCAGAACTGATATTGTCAGGCTTATACTCCAGCTGATGTATCTCCTGCTGTAGGGTCATCTTCTCCAGTTGACTCAGTTGTGTGTCAGACGCAACATCAACCATAACAATGGTTGCATCTGCCCGGTGGTTACTATCTATCAGACACAGGCTGACCCTGCCTGTTGTCTGTTTCCTAGTATCTGGCTAATGGGCCGACACAAGGGATTGGCAGGCAAAGCAGATTTACCAGTTTCTATGGTACTATGTGCTCTTTCAGCTTGGGTGGTGATCTCTTCTGGAGCCTTGTGCCTTTGTACAATTTCCAGGCATGGCAAATCTCCTTAGCGACCCACAGGTTGTGCCGAACATATATTGGCGCCATCTTTCCTGGACTCATTGGCCGAACTGAATCTCTCAGTATCTCTAAAACCAGCACCGATGGGTTTCCCTCCACACTTCTGACCAGGAGATTTGCTCCAAAGAGCCAAAAAACATCGGGCTTTATAAGTGGGAAGGTACCTGTAAGTTGTAAGTGTATGGTTAGCAGGCATACATCTTCTGCCTCCCTCAAGCTGTGTTTGTACCACCGTGCTTCGCGGCTTGGTATGCCTTGCAACTCCAGGTTCCTCACTGTTGCTGTCAGACCTCGCCGATACCGAGTCAGATAGAGGAAGCTGGTAGCCCTACCCACCACAGAGTGGGTCAAAACATGCATTTCTCGGAAAGCCGGCTGGGCAAATGACGCACCATCTGGGTTGGCCATAGGATATGGTATGGAAGTAAATCTATCTACATGTAGCTGTGTCCTAAGAAATTGCAAAATCATAAGCAGCTTCCAAAGCTCCTGCCCATAGGTTCAACTGTTCCTAGATCAGATATTCGTTATTTGAGAGCACTTGGTATATGATTGCCATTGGTCCCTAGCCAGTAGCCTATAGGTCCACCAGCTCTCTTTTCGTGGCACATCAAGTCTTCACTCAAGTCATGTCGAAAGATCTCAGGGTGGCCTCGGAGAACCACTTCAACTACCACTATAACTAAGGCAGAGAGTTGACCCAAACGGCAGTCAGTCGAGCACGGTCTTGATAACGCTTGACATGGGTCTTATTGCTTAGCTGGAGTTTGTACGGTAAAGACAGGTCTTTACCGGCTAGCTCATCTCTCAGCTTAATGAACTCGCACTGCCAGCAGTTCTCCCAGGTTTGCTGGCTCAGCCTAACTGCGTTGCAGTGGTGTAGTCCTACCTGGTCCTATAGGGTGTAGGTGAATTCAGCCAGGATCTCTAGCCATCGAGCTTCCTGGTTTGACGGCTCTCTCTCTCATGCGCAGCCAAAGAAGTGAGGTGTGGTTTGTTCTGAGCAAAAGCTGTCGGCGTACAGGTACAGTCAAAAGTGTTTGACAGTCTTAATCACCACCAAAAACACCGTCTGGGTAATGCAGTAGTTTTTCTGGTGGTGCCGGGAGTCTAGTGAAAACAAACACTGTTGCAGCTCCATCCTGCATCTGAGACAACACCCCAATCCCACGTCCGATGGCATTCGCATTCAGTATGTGCAGCTAACTTAGATCAGGATATCCCGAGATGGGTGCATAGGAGATGCTGCCTTTTAGACTCTCAAAACCTCTTAATAACATAGCGATGTTAACTTTAGTAACTATAGTTACCAACAAGAACTTTAGTGTGTTAGTGGCTAAGATCTGCAATAAAATGTTACATTACGATGCACTATGTGCGGTACGCGCCGTAGATAATTCTTACCTTCGAGGCATATGTATAACATAAACGTCGAATTTAACTTAAATGAATTTAGCTTACTAAATACATACTAAAAGCTATGTTTTACTATGTATTATCAACTATTTTAGTGAACTTCAACTTTTTCACTGTTTAAAATTTTACCACCTATTCGTTTCCAGTTTTGTTTTCACAACAACTAATAACACCGAACTGAGCGAGATCGAGCATCGTATCTTTTTTATGCGTAATGTGAGGGATTTTAGTAGATAGATTTGAGTGTAGATTTCGGCGGAATAAATTTGTTATTCCGACTTATTGAGCCCACCGAATGCCAAACTTGAATTTCGAGTGAAATCTCTGTTGACATGGCGAAAAAACGTTTCATATGGAGAAGGAAAAAGGTTCATCGTGTTCTACTTCAAAGGGCAAAAAATCATAAAACAGGGTCATCGTAACCCGAGGGCGCACTGCATTAGATTATCGCAAGCCACTGACTACCATTTTAGAATCAATTTGTTCTAAGGCACCGCTGTAATGATCTTTGCTACAATTTTTTAAGCCGGCACATTTTTAGTAATCCACTTATTTGAACAAGGAACACTGCTTGCTGCAGTAGCTCTTGCTTTTTAAAACCGTTTGGAAATATTATCCACCTAGTCATGATTGAAACAGGATGTTTGATAGCCAACAAAATGGTAAAATTAAAGATGCTATAGTCAAACGATAAAAAGCTAGCTGCAGGAAACTGTCATTTCGATGTCTAACATTCTAATCCGCATTTCTGCATAATTATTCATAGCTTGGTGAGTTTAAAATGTATTAGTGAGTCACAACTAGTAATGTTTATCTACTGACTCAGCTAGGCATTAATAGAAGACAAGCAGAGTGACTCATTTAGCCTCATAAATTGTGGCTTACTTATGAGATTCTTATTCCTTTATCTGATGAGTGAGAATTATGAGAAACCAACGCATCATAAACCAACAAGTTTAGTAAATAATGTCTCCAAAATTAGTTTATTTGCATATTCAACATAATTACTATATGCAAAAATATTTTTGGTAGAATGCCAGCTGAAATCTGGCTCCATTTAAGTAAAGTTACAATTCTGAAGTAGCAGGTGCAGCATAAATACTATTCCTTGCTGTTTATTTAGTGTATGACAGCAGCTCGCTGATATACTACATGTCAGATATAATTTAGCACTTGAGAGAATCTGTGTAATGTCTTGTTGGGATTGAAAATAGTCTACTCCTAGTTTACTAGTACACCATTGAGGTAAATGCAGGTAATGTAAACTTACCAGAAGTAATCAAAACATCAAATCTTGCTTCGCCTTGCTGATTTCTGTTTAGGGTATTTGTTCCTATGCACACAAACTGGTATGCGGTCGGTAAACTTTTCTAAAACATATAAGACCAAATAGTGCAGACATGCTAATACCAAAATAGATACATGTAGGTTTTAACACACTTCCGAAATCTAAAAAGCAACCAATGCTGATTGTTAGTGGCATTTTGTTAAAATAGAGTATAAATAATATAAATGCATAACATAAATGTATTTCAGTTCTTACTTATGAACAAATAAAAAAATGAGTTGACAAAAACTTACATCAACATAATCTGCTGCCTTAAGAGTGAGAGTTTTTCTTTCGGATACCTTTAATCGACTATTTCCCGTAATTTTGTACCAGACAACATCAAAAGCTCCATTGTAATCGAAAAAGCAATTCAAATTCAAATTTCCACTTTGAAGATCCCAAGTTAATCGTTGCAAATCTTCATCAGATGGCCCATCTACAACAGGCAAAGTTCTACAACTTAGCCATGTAGTTTAGTGTTAAAAGTAGAGCAGCTACATACGAGTAGAGCTCTGGTAGTTGAGAATGAAGAATCAATGAACCATAGTATATACTTTACAATAACTCATATATAGTTTGGAATCAATAGTCTATAGTTAACAAGTATATAATCTACAGCTCTTTTAATAAGCTGTCTTCCAGTTTATAAGACATGTCTCTGCATAACCATGTGACATATTTGTTCATAATCCATTAAAATAATAACTATACTAAAATAACATAAATGCAATTAAGAGTATTGACACAACAACTATAATAAAATAACTCCATATTATAGTTTGTGTATCTATAGGTTATTTTATTGTTATCGACTTCCTTATTCATTAGGTTAATAATAATAATAAAGTTAGGTTAATATTATTCATAGTTGTCAGCATAATCAGTACTCACCTTAACACGCCAGTTTATTTTTATTCAACGCAAAGTTTGAGCAATCATTTAACTCATTACCCAAAGTTATTATCAGCTTGTGATCTTTAGAGTTTCATAAAAAATGCAGTTTGTGTAAGTAAAAGTGGAAAGGCTGATGAAAAGTAGAAAAAATATACATATACATAAATAAATTAATGTAGATTTCTGCTAGTTCAAAGTAGAGTAAGTTATGTGATGCTCTATTGCAATTCATATCTCTACACCTCTCCTCACCTACACCTCTCCTACACCTCTTCTCACTTACACCTTTCCTTACCTACACCTCTCCTCACCTACACCTCTCCTCACCTACACCTCTCCTCTCCTACACCTCTTCTCACTTACACCTTTCCTTACCTACACCTCTCCTCACCTACACTTCGCCTCACCTACACTTCTCCTCACCTACACCTCTCTTCACCTACACCTTTCCTCACCCACACCTTTCCTCACCTACACCCTCCCTATGCCCTGCTAACCTGTTTTCTCCTTTTTGAAATCTAAAGTAAAGTAATAGCTACCTAGTTTTAGCATTAAATTAGTTTTTTATAAACATTGTTAATGTTTTACATTTGAGACATTCTACGATAAAATCAAGAAAATTAGGAAATTATAACCATTGCATTTTAAACTATTCCCTAAATACCTAATATTCATTTTTCATTTTGGCTTTTATACTTGCTAGCTCAACTCCATTAAATGAAATAAAAAAAGTGGGAAAATGAGTATTACTGTTAAATTTGGAGATTGAAAATAATGATAGAAACAATTGTTTAGCTTTACGAGTAATTTTTTATAGTTCTACTTTTGCCATTTTGTCTTATATATAACAAGTTCTACCAAATTTTTCATAAAATGCTTTTTGGCTCAACCGCACTGTTTTCATCTTCCACAATCATGGCTGCAACAAAATATCAAAGTCGTTGTCCACAACTTCTACCGAAATAGCCTGTTATAAATGTAATTTTAGGAAACATGGCTATGAACACACCAACATTTGCTTTTTTAAATCCACTGGCTTGCAGCATAGGGTGGCCATCTTGCAACATATGTAAGCGAATACACAATGATTTTGACTTTAATAAAACTATATTAAACTAGTCAAAACACAAAAGATTAAAAGGAATTAATTCCGTAAATATAATAAAACAAAATTACATTAAAACAAAATAATGGTGAAATTGATAAAACAAGCTAAGCATAATTGAATAAGTTAGACAGAAGAATGATCATGATACACTAACTCCACTCTGTTATCAGACAACATATGCATTTACTATTGAGAAAATTTATGTAAGATGTAAGAATTGCATCTGAAAAATAAACTATACATGCTAGAAAATTAGCAAAATACTAGCTGAGGAAACATTTTAAGATAAAACTACATTTCCAAAAGAAGGCAGCAACCAAAACATTAGTATATACAAAGAGTTTTACATTTGATAATGAGAGTAACAATACATATTCCCAGTGCCCAGTATTATTTAAAACCCATCTAAAATAAACAATGAACTTGAGAAAAACAAAAAAATATTAAACCCGCAAAGTTGTTTAGTCGAGTGCGAAAAATATTAAATTCTGTGGCTCTTAATCACCAACCATATTATAACTTTTTCCATAGCAAATTTACTAAAAGTAAAACATAAATCTGGCTCTTCATTATTGCTGTCAGTAGAATAATTATTAAAGTATCATAGCACAGTGACAAACTGAAAATCAAGCTAGCAGCTGGTTTGTTTCTCTAATATTTTATATATGAGTATTCTGATTGCATCGAAACTATATGAGATAGATTTGTAAAGGTTTGTAACAGTTCGAGAAAGCTCATTCAAAATTGTGTTAACAAAAGCTGTGAGACCTTGATATATACCAATTCCTTGCTCCTCCAAAATAGATCTGTACATGAAATCCCTGGTTTTGTTTTAATGCTATACATAACTTCCTAGAGTGCTGATCGTTAGGTTTTTCAATTGTAGAACAAATTAGATGAATTATGATGCGCTCATGTCAAGGTTTGTAAAGTTCTGAAGCTGTAAGACGTTTATCTATATACTTTCATCGCTCCTCTAACGTAGATCTACACATGACATTCCTGGTTTGGCATTACTGATTGTTAGGTAGGTTTTTCGATTGTAGGACCAAGCAAATGGATTATGTCCACATAAAGGTGCGACTAGAGATTAAGGGACATCAGCGCCTTGACATGATTTAATGAAAGACACTGCCAACTTGGTCGATCCACCACATCACATCATGAGTTGTTGAAATTTTCATGAAGTATTGCTTACGGTTTTGAAAATCTTTAAATAGCGTAAGAGCTGAGAACAGGTTGGCTGGCTATATAATGACAGATGGGTACAGGTTTACAACAGTGCATCGCTTTAATTCGTTGAAGCACACAGAGTAAATATAATTGATATAGCTCATGAAACTTAACTGTTATAACTTAAAAATCTATTTGAAGAGAGATAAGCACAATATTTAATCATTGCTGTCAACTAGAAATACCGCATCATTACCCACTCGTACTATGCCTGGTATAATACGTGTAGAACCATGAGTAGGTAGTTGCTAGTCTTTTGGTGTTACTAAGAATGAAGCAAACATATTTGTGCCAGGTGTAAGAGCTAGAGCGTTATGCACTTTGTTAATTATGATAGTAGCGTATTAGCATTAGTTATATTAGCATTGATAGCTACAATGAAAGAAAAGATTGGAACATGTTCATACAACTACAAGTTTTGCTAGAGTAAAAGTCATTACTCAAACTGCTATGTTTTAACTACCGTGGTACTGTAAAAGTTTGTATCTCATGATCAGCTAGTCGCCTGCTGAAAAAATTTATGACAATAAATGGAGTATTTTCCTTTCTACTAATTAAAAGAGTTTGCAGGCTAATTAATTCTACATAACTTCATTGTTCTTATAATACTCTGGTCATTATCATATTGTAAAATCATGGTCATCATTATTCTTACAACAATAAAAACCTCGTTGTTCTTATAATACTGCGGTGGACTGTGCGAGCCAAGCCGAGTCTAGGCCAGCCAAGTGAATTGGGAAGCAGAGCATCTTGCTATATAACAGCGCGCATTCAGATGAGAAGACAAAGCTGTTCTGCGCTTGATCATTTCATGTTGCATGCTATTCATTCACTAGTGTTACATGCTACGAAGTTTTGTTGTATTTTTCATCTTCCTAGCATGTAAATGGTTCAAAACATCGAATCTTTAAACCTCTGAAGCGATTCAAACCTTCGTCTCAAGGGGAGATTTTTGAAAACATCGTATCAACCACAAAGTACTGCGTATCATGTAAATATCGATATTCGTATTATTGCACAAACTTTTGCGATCAGAGGTGGGATTTTCATCGTCTTCATTAGTGACGTCTTTACAGCGTGTCTGCTTTTTAAAGCACGTGTTTTAAAAATACTATCTGTCTTATAAATAAGATCTATCTAAAATATCTATCTTAAAAATACTAACTCCGTCTTATATATAGTACTTTATTGGCAATAATTTCATTTCACAAATAAAAATGTTTTTCAAATTAGGCCATACAACAATAGTAAAACAAAAAAAAGGGAAAAAAGCAACAGTCAGCCATTAAAATTACGCCATTCATTCTTACGCTTTGACATTGACATTAGACGCATTTTAGGAATGCCAGCCGCGATATAAATTATGCGCCCCGTTGTAGATAAAAGCGCAGCAGACTAATACAGTGCACCCTCGAGATACGATTACCCTGATATACGATTTTTTCACTTTACGAAGCCGAACATTGTGAGATCTTCACCTCGCTATACAAATTTTATTTCACCATACGATTTTGAGAAGAGTTTCGCCCGAGTTAAAATTTGACGGTCGGTGTGCTTATAACGCACGTCGAAATAAAAAAGACAACGAAATATAGTTTGCCGAAAACAATTTCAGAACGTTTAGCAGAGACACGATGATCGACTTCTCTCATATCAGCATTCTGCGTGGAAAATTTTGTATAAAATACACAAACAAGAGCAAATATTCATTTGTAGCATTATAATATCTTTTACTATAAACTTTTAAGTCAGCATATGTATATAACTACAAGTATTTACATTTAATTCGTTAGCTATGGAATCTGAGACCGATACAAACGTTACAAAACGAAGGAAAAACGATTTCTATGTTAACAAAGTTGGATGTCGTAAATAAGAAGAAGGCACCCGTATTATTAACATTGTCAAGGAATATGATCTCAACCAATCAGTATTTGCAATTATTATTAATACAAGAACTCTTTTTAAAGCAAGCACTAGAAGAAGCTTATGACTGAAGATTTGAAAGAGTTAGAAGGCCATGCACGCGATCAGCATTCAAAAGGAGCTACCATTTAGTAAGGGCAAGGAAGTAGAAGGTACAGAAAACCCTACATTGGCAGAAATATTTCAAGGGTTTAATTTACTGATGTGGACTAGTGCTTTAAAACAATGCATGTATATATATTATTTATCTCTTGTGTGGCATGTTTATCATATTTTATTCATTTTGTTTCCTTTTGATCGTATGTTCTCACGTGAATTGAAAGGCCAATAAAAAGCTCAATATAAAACTTATCATATATAGTACTAGTTTATGACAAACACTTCGGGTTTTACCGAAGACCCCGTATTAAATATACATGTAGATGCTCGCTACTTTACAGTTTTGTTTCGGCATTATTCAATCATCAAGTCGTAATCTGATCATGTGATCTAATACTTCACAAATAATTTCTGCAGCACTTTTCGATTATCACAGATGACCAACAGGCTCGTCATGATTATCAAACAATGATATGTACTCCTTCAAGCAAAGGCTAAAGAATTAAACGAATTTTTTTGGTAAGTTATAAGATATCATTGCTAAAAGTGACAGCATTACGATGACGATAAAACAGACGCGTAAGAACAATAGACATAGTTTTATTGAATGCGTGAAGTATATTTGTGAAAATATTTCGACGAATAAGGTTGCAAGAAAGTGTAAACAGAAACCATCTCTCAACCCTACATGTACATCACATTTGAGCCGTTTTGGAAAGGGAATCCAAACTGCGGCGGTCTCATGTGGCTGCGATTTTCTGTTCGTTTTTGAGCTTTTAAAAGCTTGTAATCACCTTTCCATATATTTTGCACCTACAACACAACAAAATAAGACATGGTGAATCTTTTCATATCAAATAACGATAATGTGAATTTTGTTGCAAGTCAGCCTTTAAAGATGAGCATTGATCAATCGATGTTCCTCACTTTCTACAAATGAGAAATGAACATAAATTCTAATCATAAATCTAATTTACTAGCTAAAACTGCCAAGGAAAATTTTAACAAATGTTATAGCTTGATGAAAAGTTGTAAAACAATTAAAGAGTTATGAAACAATGATGATAGCAAAATGTTATAACTTTACTTATTAGTAGATGTATTCATGAGTACTAAAATTATTATATAACAATATATGTATATGATACCAGAAGTTGAAGAAAAATTTACCTCCATTCTCCTATCTTCCTCTGCAGCTTAACGCTGTTGACGCCTGTCAGCTCTAATCATAACCTGTCTGCCCCAATCTTTAATCTCCTGACGCTCAAAAAACTTTGAGTCACTTTCGCTGAACTGAGCATTGTTACAATTCTGTTGTTCGTCAATAAAGCGTGTCGGTGCAGTAGTTCAGTAAATTAACGATGTCAATTAATTCAGTAAATTAAATATCCATGTCCATGCCGTAGCTACTAGAATCTACTACTAGTTGATACACATAATTAACTAGTAATAGAGTAAAATCCCTAACAGCAAGAATTTTCGAAATCCCAGGCAACCCATTTTACGAGCGATAACATTTAATATTACCTATATAAAAATTTTGTGCTAATGATTGGCTAAAGAAGAGATCTTATATTTATCGCTCGTGGACTCGTTTCACATGCATAACTCGTTACGTCACGAATGAAGCGCCCGCTTAAATCTGAGCATTTTAAAAGATGACCTCATTCAAACGCTTATATCTCTGAACAGGGTTAGTCTACAAAGACAAAAATGACATCAGAGTGTAGGTGATGTTTGACCCTTTTATTGGCCTTAGAATCATTTGATCGACTTTTTTGATGCAATCACACCTTTAAACTTGTATGTCGAGGTATGACTGAAGTTGATTAGCAGAGATGACTTTAAATGTCAAGGTAACACTCACAGTATACAGACATTAAATATTGACCTAGGGTCTGCCGTTCAAAAGCTGGATGGCCGCTGATGAGACAGCAAGTTTTCTCCACTCATTTCAGAATCAAGTGCAGTAGATCAAAAAAGAGTACTCGTGGCTGAAAAATCATCTATAGATATAATAGAAGGATCAGGATTGTGGTAGATTCCATCTTGAACAATCTTGTCTTTATACATAAATTGAAGTTTTGGAGGAAGCCTGGCAGTTGATTGGCATGTATAATTTACTAAAGTTCCCTCAGTTAGTCTGGTATGGTTGGTACTTGTTGGATTTTAACCCCGGTGGGCACAGCTAGAGGACAGTGTTAGAGATATCTGTTTATTACCATTAAAACATAAAATTTACCATATATATACATCTACCATATGGACACAAGATCTTCAATAAAAATTTTAAAACTAAAATGGGTTCCGTATTATAAAATGATTTTGAAGAAAAAATAATGAAACTTAAATATTTACTGAGAGTTCTATAAAATAATGAATACCAATAAGATTAGTGTGAGTTATAGTAGCAGTAATGGCAAAAACTAAAATAGTAATTAAAACTTGTTTTAAAATTGAAATAAAACAGAAAACAGGAGCAAAAACTTCGAATAAATTTTTAAAAATATATACAAAGTCGTCAAGTAGTTATTGATTGGAAGAAAGTGAAAGTAGTGTGAAAGCTTGAAACTAGTGCCATTAAAAAGGCAGAGTGTGGTATTTCAAGATGCGTGTAAAAATATCCAATGTAAAAATATATAGCAGCTATATGAATTTATAGTTCACATGGTCTTATTTGAAATCAGCCTTTGATCTCTACAGGTGCAAACGCACTGGGCGATATTTAGTGCGATATCGCGTTGCAGAAATTAATCTATTCTAGAACTCTCTCAGCATGCTCATGCAGAGCGATAGCGCTAGACATTCTCTATCACAACTTTATTACACGCGAGAAGCATTTTGATTGGTTGGTTTTTCTCAGAATGCAATTCTATGACTGCTAAATTTTTCGTATCAATGTTCACCAATGTAGAGCAAAAACATTTTGTTATTTAGTTACGATTGAAACCTCATCAAAATGAACACTGAATTGTTCATAGATTTAATAAGAGAACACCCAGTCCTGTACGACACCACACTCAAAAATTAAGAAGAAACCCAGTTGAAAACCAACATTTGGGAATCAATCGTTGAGCAGGTTGACCATCTTGAGAATGGTAAATATTTATTATATTAGAAATATACAACTACTACAAAGCAAACTATATATAAAAATCGTAAAATATTACTGTTAAAAATACAAGAATAGTTTTTTCTCATGTCTTTTTGTAGTGTACAATCCATGAATTGTAGTGTACAATCCATGGAAGTGAGATGGGCCTAATAACAAAAGTGGATGTTGTTCACATCATTGTCTAGAAAGCGCCATATTGACTTAGATTTATTAACAACTCTGAAGAAATTGATAATACGAAATGTTATTGGCAGTTTGTGAGAGTGCCCGCGTTATCGTTTGCTGGTGAATCACACAAGCATGGTTAGGCAGACGTCAGCGATATCTCCGCGCTGCTTACGACACACGCGCTAAATCGTTAAGTGTGTTTGCACCTTTAGACCAGCTCTGCTGACGCACCGCATCACTGTCTCCTATCTAGACACATCTAACGAGAGCTAAACCTCATTTTACCCACCTTTGAAAAAAGAATAAAAACCTCTTTTTGTTAGTTACTAGCAGTAAACCTGGCGTTGCTTGGGATTTGAGTCGTTTCTAATGCAAAATGCTAGACTGCTTTCATGACAGCAATCCGTGAATGTGTTCATTCAAGGCACTTATCAGTCCTCCACATGGAGGCGTATTCATGGTAATCATGGTGTATTTATAAAAAAAATCTAATGTAAAAAGTTTGCTAATTGAGCCCGATAATGCTTGAAGTGGACCTGCTGTTTCTGATTAAATAAGCCTTGAGACGTGGAGCCCTTTTAGTCTGCTCTTAAAACCTTTTTTAATGACATGGGATCTTGTTTTTATTATAGCATAGATTGGTCTATAGGTAACTAGAGAAGGTGACGCATTAGCTCAGTTAGTAGGGTGTCAATCTAATAAATTAAAAGGATCGAGTCGAAGACCCTTACAAAACTACCTTTTATGAAGCACTTAAATTATCGACTGTATTTGTTTCTTCATTGCTATAGTTTCAAGCAAGATTAGATCAGGATTTTATAATATGGTACATTTAACATTTATATCTAATTTAGCTTTCTGCATTTAATTGCTTGCTTGGGTCATTTTGTAGGCTCTAAAACAAATAAAATAAAATACAAAGTTATATGCAACTGTCTAAAGTATTTACAATTAAATTTCAATGATTCAATTTTTATAACTTAAATTACTTAAATTTAATAAAGTACTCAGATAAATTGTCATAAAAATCATAAAAAATGTGTTTTGTGCCATTTAATTCATTCCACATTTCGAAAAATTAATCACAATTACTTTCAACAATTATACATAGCCTCCCTAACAAGCAATACTTCAGCAAAACATAACTATAACTAGCACTTAACATAACACACATAACATAACTAGCAATGCATAACTAGACAAGTACGTGGAATCTAATATTGAAAAGACCTAGTATATTAAAAATACCATAATAATTCTTTTGTAAAATACTGAAAACCAAGCAGACGTTGTGTTATTTGAAAAGCATTTATTTATTAAATTACAATCTATATTAATAAATGCTATTTTATAATTGTGTGTGTCTGTTAGTCTGCCTAAATGTGACGCACTTCAACATTTCCTGGGCGATTTGATTCAAACTTCATACACATATACTCCGTGGATCCTGTCAGGTCACTAAAAGTTTTGGGTTTCAAAACTCTACCTGGTTTCTGTGAACCAGCCTATAAAATGCCCTCCAGCGAGGAATCTGATTGAACATGAAGTAAATACTGGGCATTGAACAATTGTTATAATCTGTGCGTATCTAGGCTTGTTGAAAAGGCATTGAAATGCTATTTATTATTAATCCCCTAAAAGTGGTTTTAATTTCCATATAAAACTAAGGAAATGCATGCATAGCATAAATATGCTGTGAAGACTCTCAGTGAACATAGAATAGTAAAATTAATAAGGAACTTATATACATATACCCTACAGGATGAATTTATTCGCGGAGTTATATTTCGCGAAAATTGCCATTTCATGCATATTCGCGGATTAATTTATTCGCAGCTGAAAACTGTCACTCTCTATGAAGAGTTAACTCTATTGCGTCTTCCAATAGAGTTAATCCTACGCATGCGCACATTGCGTGTTTCTGTGTGCGCATACACCGAAACGCGGTATACACTATACACAACAGCTTGCAACTACGAGTCGATCATGCTTAGTTATAATTTTTTTGCTGCGCTCAGAGGTTTTCACGAATATTTATCGATTTGAAGGCCTTTGATGAACCAACGATTTGTGGAAAGTAATGAGTTTTTCAAAACCATTTACTAAATTAGTTGAATTTTACCTTGGTTCTTCGATAAAACGCAATATTTATTTTTTCCATCCCTACCGCTTCGTTATTTATTTTAGTGTGAGAGAGAATTTTCATCATACACGGAGGCACTATGACTACAAGGGTGGTAAATGTCATTCTTAAAAGATCACCGATCATTCAGAGAGGTCTTGAAATTAGGTAGAAGTGACTGTAGCTGCTAACGAGAAGAATATATCTGTTTTAAAAAAAGAACAAAAACGCCTTTACGAGCACAAATTTTTGGCCAACCGGCAGAACTTTGCAATAGTAAGCCACGAGGAGAGTTCTGATGATAACTTCTTTACCAGTCATGCAGTAGCGATAGAATTACCTTTAACATCTACCCAAGACAGTAACACCAATATAGAGCTGCTATTACCAAAATAACTAGTCAGAGAGCACCATTACACGCTAGTATTCACTTATCAAGAATACCAGTTTAATTTTATTGTTAGACAACCGCCATATGGACTAAACTGTTTAAATTTTCTCCATTGATCGTTTGTAAAATTTTATTTGTATTTGACATATTTTATTAGTACACTCAAGTTTGTAATAAATTATATTATATCTATACACGAAATAAAATATATAATATAGTCGTGTTTGTTGCAGTGATATCAAGGACTTGTTGTCGATGAATGGGTCTAGGTTGACTGGTTACTTCTCTGCCAATATTTCTGCCTTGATGAATATTACTAGTTGTCTCTAGTTTTTGTAATCAGAGTAGGTTAATTCATTCTCAATCTGCAGTAAACACAAAGAAGAAAACATATTAATAAGTGCAAAAACGTGCTGTGGTGCAGAAGTGCAAAAACAATAGCTGAAGTATTTAATGAACGTGATCAGTTTATAAACAAAAGAATTAGCTAATACAGTTAATTATGGAAAAACGTATCTGCACTGCAAATCAAGTACATACCATGTGTCCAGATCATAATCATGATTGTCCTCAACTTTGGTATTAGATATTGATGGAGTTGATTTCAATGTAAAAAGACTAGGAGAGAATTTTTTGTGATGACCAAGCCATGCCGAATAACTTGTGAAAACCTTGAATAATTTTGTAAAGTTTGATGCTATGGCAATAAAACTCGGAAGCACCGGTGACGATTTTAAAGAAGTTTTGGAACTCGGCTACATTTAGTACTTCTGCCTAGCGGCTATTTTTGTGATGACGCCATTCTGCATATCTTGTGACAACCTTGAATAATTTTGTAAAGAAATGTGATGCATTGGCAATGGTGTTAGCTCAAAGCCCAGGCAATGATTTTAAAAATGTTTTAGAACTCAATTACGTTTAGTATTTATGCCTAGCGGCTAGTTTTTAATTTGATGCAGTTGTTATTCTTCCTTGTGATTAAAAATAGAACTAATTATTCACGGAATTTAAAATTCACGGAATTGACTGTTCGCGAAATCGCGAATTTTTATAACCAACAAATATTTTCATCCTGTAGGGTAGCTATTGCTTATGCCCTGACTTACAGTGAATGCGTAGTGGGTACTCTGCTATATCACTGTCTCCTCCTCTTCCGATGAAGCGAGCTAAGCACTGGTATCGAGTAGGAGAATTTGTGGTAACAGTAAAAGTAACTTCAAACATTTCTGCAGTGCAGACAGCATCTTGCTTAGAGAAAATTATTTCATCGTCAGATTTATGTTCATTACTGATCACTCTGTTTACACAAACAACCTACAAACACACAGTTTAGCGATACACTTAACATAGGTATATGATTATTTTGTCTGAACCTGAATTTAAGGTTACCTTACGCGTAGATAATTACTAATTTGTAATCTTATGACAAACCCACAGCCATTTATATGAACATTTATATGACCATAAAGATAAGCACTTATGCGAGTAGATAAAAATAAAAACCGCTGATAGAAATTACAATTATAACAAAGAATTTTTATAAATATATATTTAATTCATTGAAACTATAATTAGTGTAAGTTATAGTAAGCTTTATGTTTTTATTACTTGCTACAATAATAATAATAATGTATAGAGTAAATCACTACGTCACTCACTGGATTCAATAATCTAATTTTGGCAGAACATCAACTTAATATTACTGAGATAGAGGGAAGTAGTTTTAAGGATTACAAATGGCTGGTGTTTTCATTACAATTTTATGATCTGCATATTTGTTTGCAGTAGAGTATCTTGAACTGTAGCTGAGTAGCAATTCATCTTGTTATACAATGGCGGTTGGTAAAGGTTATGCGAGTGAGGCGTCACAAATCAAACAACCAAAAATTTTAACTAATGTTTGTATTCCTGACTTGCTCTTAGCGACCAAGTGTTGATGAAAGATAATTAGATCATGCCATTCCCATTGTAAATTTGTATATGAGTATCTCTATTTAGATAAGACTAGCTGCATTACCCGCCTACAGGAACAGATTGACGAGCAGCAATTCCAAATATGCAGTCTACTGAAATTGTTGCTTTGATCAGAGTATGCATACACATATACATGTCAATAATGAAGGGGAGAACAATGGAAATCTGCAATGTGTTTTACAGCTTGATGTGTGTATAATCTAGTAAATATTCTAGACTCATGTGTCTAGATTCATGCATCTGTTCATACCCGTCTATATTTGCAGTTGACGATCGCGCACTTTTGCTGCCGAGCCCCCGCCTCGGCCGACCAGTTTTTACCCGCCGAGCAGTTGACAATCGCGCTCTTGCACTTGCCTTGCAATCAATCGCTTTGCACTCGCAATCAATCGGCCCACACTCGCCTCGCAATCAATCGCCTTGCACTTGCGTTCCAATCAATCTTGCACTCACCTCGCAATCAATCGCTTCGCACTGGCAATCAATCGACCCACACTCGCCTCGTAATCAATTGCCTTGCACTCGCCTTGCAATCAATCGCCTCGCACTCGCAACTAATAACCTCGCAACCAATCGCCTCGCACTCGCAATCAATCACGTCACAATCAATTGCCTAGCACTCAATTGCTTCGCAATCAATTGCCTCGCATCCGCAAACTCATTCATCCGGAGCGTCGCGCCTGGAGATTCTCGCTGCAATCGGGGCGGAAAAGGTCTCCCGCGCATCCCCGAGTGACGCCACGGCCCCAAACCGCTAGCTGCATTACCCGACCACGGGAACAGATTCATGTACAGCAAGAGGTTTATTGAGAGTTGTCCTTCATTCTGTAAAATAGCTCCAAATATGCAGTCTACTGAAATTTTTTGCCCTGATCAGACTGCATACACATATGCATTCATACATGTCAATAATGTTGGGGAGAACAATGGAAATCTGCAATACGTTTTACAACTAGTCTACAGTGCATCAGTCTCAAACCACTCAAAACGGAGTTGTCCTATTTGTGCACAGAGAACTGATAATGAAATTGACATTGGGCAAACTGAAGTTCTTTAAACTGGCAGTGTTGAAAAACTTTTCATCTATCAAAAAGTTATACTAAAATATATTGCCATCGCCAGCAATTATTGAATGGAGACTTCTACATGCTTAAAACACTAATCATGGCTCACCAGTTCTTTGTCTATAGCCTGTGTTTTGACATGGTGTTTCGACACAACCTCATTACAAACAGTAATGAGGTTGTGTCGATAAAAATTATATGTATAACAGCACAGAAAGTATGATGTCAAGGCAGATACAGCATTAGCACCTTACAATAATAAAACATAACGCCAAAATGATAGCCTTTTTATGAGATACAATAAGGAAAACAATTACATGAAAAAATATATATACTGAAAATATGTTAGAAGATGCTGCATGTGCTATAGCAGAACATGGAGAACATAGCATGACATAACAATAACACAATGTTAGTTCAGCGCAACACTTGCGGATAGACAACATTTTTTGTTTTTTTGTCGGGTGTATGAACAAACAATTTTCCGCTTGTGCCTACTTTTGAGCAGGCGAGGTACAGCTGGTCATGGCTAAAGCAGGGTGACAGTAAGTCAATACCAGCTGCTCTCTTCCTTTTCACCATCGCCTATTGCAACCCTCGGAGTACTCGTGCAAGTTCTGTAGTAGTAAGTTACAGTAGGGCTACTCGTAGCTGGAAAAAAATTAGTAACTCAGTTGCTGAAGGAAATGTCCCACTATCCCGAACGGTGGCAAATTTAATGGTATTAAGTAGTGGTGGAATGGCAATTCATAGACAATACAACATCGAATGAGAAGTACTTACCTTTTTGAAGTAGAAATTTAGTAGGTAAAACACAGTAGCAGTACTCGTGCAAGTTCTGTAGCAGCTGTAGTACTTGCAGCAAGGAAAAAAGTAAAAGTAACTCAGCTGCGGAAGGAAATGAACATGTTTACAATCACAAACAGTGGCAAATCCAACGTTTTTAACCCTTTCGCTGAAGTAGACTCATTTATGTGTTTTCTAAGGTCGACCGCATAGAAGCATTTTTGCGACATTACCAGCAATTGCTAGTAACTGAACTTTATTATTCGTTGAAAACATAACCAACGGTCTTTAGGATTTTTATGGTAGTGACAGTGTTGTCCTAAGATTTCTCTATAAAATTAGCCTAAAGTTTGATATTTTAATCTTTGTTTGGGAATTTCCAACTTGAAAAGGAACATTTTTTGTGTGAGTTCTTTACACGTGTCTGAGTTAGAAAACAAATAACTACTTATGATGATGACATTATAGACGATTCAGATTTTTGTGATTACACAGTAAATTAAAATAGCAATAGCAGCACTGACTCTGATGGTGGTGAAAGTAATGGTTTTGTAAGAATAATGAACATTGTAGAGGATCATTTTAGCTTCGTAGCTTCACATTGCACTATCAATGCAAAAGTATAGGTACAATGAATTTTTTGCATAGCAGTGTTTATTAACATATTGGCAAAATAAAATATATAACCAGAACAAACGTTCTCGATGGAGTTTGAAATTGAAAAATATTGTATACATATCATGAAGCAATATTGGCAAAAATGGCTGGCAGTAGGCCGAGAGCTAAATTTGTACATGAACACAAGTGAAAGGGTTATGTAGTAGAGGTGTGGCAATTCATAGACAATACAACATTAAATAAGAAGTACTCACCTTTTTGATGTGGAAATTTAGTAGCTGAAAACAGCGTTTTTTCCAGTGGCCGCATGAAACAAACGTTCACGTGACCTTCTCGGTACACGTTGGCAGTAAATATTAATTACATGTAAATTACTACTCAGTAATTTATTTTATTTAATGAGTAGTACATTTGTATAGCTGTATAGGCACCTTTGTACAGGCCGCAGAACTCAGGATGGTGCTTTTAGAGATGTGGTTGCATCAAACTTGAGTTGATCTTAAAAGAAAGCATTTTTTCCCTCTATCAGTTGATATTTTGTTTGTTGTGTTAGGCAATTTCATTGCCAAGATATTTGAAGATTAAAATGGAAAAAATCTGATCACGGTAAAAACGCTCAGGCCAAAGAAACATGCCCAGTCTTGCCCAAAATGATGTCACGCGTGATATATCTGTCAATATATCTCGTATTCACATCGGCTATTTGCGATAAAAGTCTAGTCCTACGCGGCTCTATTGGCATATATTTTATTTCTTATTTGCTCATGTTGGCTAGAATAAAATTTTAAATCCCGCTACAGATACATTATTATGAATGCTTCAAAGGCTTCAAATAATGAAAATTGAAAATTTGTCTTACTCACTTTCTCCAAATGCTGTGTAAACATTTGAGTACCGACTACCAATTCTACCGGTCTACGGTAAGTCTGTCAAGCAAACTATGTAGAATAAGGTCTTTGTATCGGCACAGTTCCGCCGCTACCCACACTAACGATATACAGCCTCCCAAAAGCCCCGCCCACATTATGCCCGTCGCCTATCCTTGGGGCGAGACTGTATATCATTGCCCACACCAAAAACTAGTTTCTTACTACCGTAAGTAAAACAAGCAAGCTGCGTCTTTGAAAAGAATATACATAGGGATAGAGTTTTAAGGATGAGAAATCTCCTGCAAACTGGATTTGAACTCAAATTCTCCAGTTCTGCAGACATCCATATACCGTGTCCAATTCACTACAATATTCTGCAAATCATGTTTTGCATTATCTTCAACAATATAATTTTATTATATAATTTTTACAAGCAAAAATATTTTCATCTCGGCATAAAGCTTTTCTCATTTATGGCAGTTTCTACACTGACAAAGCTGCTTCGGCGGGTGGGACCACATAAACATCCTGTAATCAGTAAAACAAATGCAATAAATATATGTCATTCATAAATATGTCATTCTAACGCGTATCCACTGAAAGCTTTCAAATTGGGAGTTAGATATATTGCGAGTGTAATTTTAAAAATGTATAAATGAGGCAAAGGCCGAGCCGACGATTCGCCGAGCCAACGATTCGAAGCTTTGGTTCTGGAAGTTAAAGATTTGCATTGATCAATCGATTTTCTTCACTTTCTACAAGTGAGAAGTGAACATCTAATGTCAAATCATAAATCTAATTTACTAGATAAAACTGCCACAGAAAATTTGAAGCAAATGTAGCTAGGTGAACCGATAAAAAAATATAAAACGATGATTAGTGATAGCAAAAAGTTATAATTTTATTAATTAATACATGTATTAATGAGTACTAAAATATTACCTTTAGTATATTCATCAATCTAAGCCAATGTATTGCTAGATGCTATGGATTAAAGAGAAGCCGTCAAGAACTCACTGTACATACCCTACAGGATGAATTCATTCACGGAGTTATATTTCGCGAAAATTGTCTTTTCATGCATATTCGCGGATGAATTTATTCGCGGCTGACAACTGCCACTCTCTAGGAAAAGTTAACTCTATTGCGGCTAGCAATAGAGTTATCCTTACGCATGCGCACACCGCGTGTTCCGGTTTATATTTAGCTTACAACTGCGAGGCGATCGTGCTAAATTGCGGTAAACAATTTTTGCTGCGTCCAGAGGTTTTCACGAATATTCATCGCTTTGGAAGCCTTTGATAAGCCAACAACTTGTGGTAAGTACTGAGTTCTTTTTTTAAATCATTTACTAAATTATTAATTGAATTTTACTTTAGTAAAACTCAATATTTATTTTTTCACCCCTACCGCTTTGTTATTCGTTTTAGTGTGAGAAAAGCCCAATAATCTACACAAACCATTGGGAGTAAAGCTAATAAACGCAGACTGCGCAATGGTTGGTCATCTACCCCGTGAAATAAGTATAGTAAGCAGCTTTTCATCATATCCGGAGGTACAATGACTGCAAGGGTGGTGGATGTTATTCCTAAAAGATTGCCAATCATTCAGGGATGTCTTGAAATTGAAGTGACCGCAGCTGCTAACGAAGAGAATTTGTCTGTTTAAAAAAGGAACAAGAACGCCTTTACGATCACAAACTTTTGGCCAACCAGCAGAATGTTGCAATAGTAAGCCATGAGGAGATTTCTGATGATAACTGACTTACCAGCCACGTAGTAGTGAGATAATTGCCTCTAACATCTACCCAAGACAGTGATATACCGCTGCTATTACCAAAATAACTAGTCAGAGAGCACCATTCTACGCCAGTATTTACTTAGCAAATGTATCAGTTTAATTTTATTGCGAGACAACCACCATATGGGCAAAACTTTTTATTTACTCCATTCATTGTTTGTAAAATTTTATTTGTATTTGAAATACATTATTTGTACACTCAAGTTTGTAATTAATTATGATATATTTATACATAAAAATATCTTTAAAAATCCTTGAGAAATATCTCTAAAAATCCTTGAGAAATATCTATGGATTTATTTCAAATATATATATATATATATAATATATCTAATGTTCTATAAAATATGTAATTATAGTGAGTGGTCAGCACTACCGCTAACAGCACTCTACGCTCTGAAAAGCGTTGAGTGTTATAACTAACTTGAGTGTTGGAATAGGTCAATGTTACTTATCTTTTTTCCAGATTGATTTTACTCTGGGGTCACGACAGGTCTGCTTCGTGCTGGTGCACTCTTCAGGTAACTTGTGTTAAATTCTGGGTTTTAACACATTTTACCTTAAGAGAGCACCAGCACGAAACAGACCTGTCGTGACCCCAGAGTAAAACATCAATCTGGAAAAAAGATAAGTAACATGAACCTATTCCAACACTCTAGTTAGGGTAGTAAAATATGAATTTATACATGTAAAATATCTCTACATTCTACACATCTCTGAATATATATAATGCAATCATGGTTCCAATATCCCTGCCTTGGTGAATCCATTCCGTATGGTCACCCTCTGCGATGGTAATAAAAAGTACCTGTATGATTCACACAACCATTTGGCATGTATCTCTCTGAGCTTGGTTATGTTTTTCATCAGTGACGCAACCTTCTCATACTCATGGCCGACCTCCATGATTTGTTCTGTGTACCTGTGAATCAAAAAATTATGCTCAGATCAAACATTCTGCCATTTTATAAACAGTTACAATTGATGCAAAACAGGTTTTCCAAACAAATTCTTTTTGCATCCAATGCTTCAACATTGCAAAGAGCGTTTGCAGAGGCTTTACAATGTCTTCGTTTAGACAATTTTTTATGGCTTCGCAGCCAGGCTCATTTTAAATTTATATGCTTACCATTGGGAGAATTGTGATTTGATGAAGTCTTTGAACGGTTTATTGACTGAGAGGTCTAATGGCTGCAAGATGTCAGTCATGTTCTTCGGTATCTATAAAACAAATTGCAGTTAAATATTGATTGGTCTGAACTATGTTGTATGGCCTAATTTGAACAACATTTCTATTTGTGAAATGAAATTATTTTCAATAAAGTACTATATATATATATATATAACTATGCCCTGCAAACAATGAAACGAAGAACAGGATTTGGCTATGTTATAAAACTGATATACAAATTTAGGAAAGTATCAATTTAAAGTCTAGGCTTACCTGCACGCAGATCACATTCATGGAGCTGAGTTTGCTTTTGAAATTATCAGTATTGTGTGCTCGAAAGGCGTCATAAAGAAGAAGAGCTGGCGTATCTGGTTTGCCAAGTCGACTCCTCGTTTCATCTAAGTATGGCCGAATGACATTCTCCACATATTTGATCATTGTCTCCTCATTGGCCCAGTGGCTAGGGTTTGCTTGTAAATCAAAGCCTTCAGGCATTTTGTGCTGTGGCAAACTTTTAGCAGTTTTACCTGGGTAAATAACTTGATAGGGAAGCATTGTACCGTCCATAGACACTGCTAATACAACAGTAACCCCTCTTTTGTCGCTAAGGCCGTTAATGGCTACCTTTGCCGAGCCCTTGGGGGCCATGGTTTTATCTGAGACTGGCACATACTTGAGTGGTATTTGGTCCCAATTAAGGATCAAACACAAAGGAATGTTTTTTGCCATCACATGCTGGGAAATCTCACGTGTAAAAGTTAGCGACATTTCCTCTATGTAGTTCGTAGGAAGCTGAAGTTTTCCAGTAGTGGCTTTCCTTTGTGTGTGTCCCATTCTCTTGAACAGTGACTTCGCCCAGCCCTCAGTCAGCTCAATGCTACCTCCATTTTCCTTAAGAAGACCTGGGTTTCCTTTGCTAATAACTGCTTTTGCCACGCACTGAGCAATCCGCCGATTAATCACGCCACCAGCTGTGCGAATTTGTTCAAGTTTTTTAATAACAAGATTGTCCATTATGTTTCCTAATTTCTTAGGGCGTCCACGCTTATCAAACTTGTCATATAAACATGACACTACATGGATTTTGGGATCATATTCTTCCTTGAATTTATTTTTTAATGTGTCAACTTTCTCCTTGTAGATTTTCAGCCACGTTCGTACAGTCGATTCGTTTTTAATATTTGGAAATTTTCGCAAAGTAGATGCTGTGCCATAGGTACACGCATGTTGGCAAATGGTAAGGCGTTCACTATCGGTGTAGTTGGAATATTTGTCTCTGGTTTTCGTGACAGGAATAGATGCTGTTTCATTCTTAATCTGCAGTAAACACAAAAGAGAAAAATATTAACAAATGTACAAGAAATACAAAAACAATAGCTGAAGTATCAAATAAAAGCGATTGGTTTTAAACAAGATAATGAACTAACGCAGTTAGGTAATTATGGAAAAAACGATTCTAAAAATCAAATACATACCATGATATCCAGATCAGAATCACTAGAGTCATCAACTTCAGTTTTAGAAGTTGATGCAGTCGATTTTAATGTAAAAAACTGTAATATAGATTTTTGCGAAGCCATTCTGCATAACATGTGACAACATTGACTAATTCTGTAAAGAAGTGTGATGCATTAGCAATGGGGTTAACTCGAAGCCCCGGCAATGCTTTAAAAAAATTTTTGGAACCCGGCTAAGTTTAGTACTTCTGTCTAACGGCTATTTTGCGATGTCGCCATTGTGCATAACTTGTGAAAACCTTGAAAAATTTTGTAAATAAATGTGATGCATTAGCAATGGGGTTATTTCGAAGCCCCGGCGATAATTTTAAAACAGTTTTAGAACTCGGCTACGTTTAGTACTTCTGCCTAGCGACTAGTTTTTAATTTGAGGCAGTAGTTGTTATCTCTTGTGTTTAAAAATAGAACTAATTATTCACGGAATTTAATAATTCGCGGAGTTGTCTGCTCGCGAAATCGCGAATTTCTATATCCATCGGATATTTTCATCCTGTAGGGTACGTATCTCGCACGCGCAGGAAACTACATTTTAGCCTCAAACAGGGAAATATAATCTGAATGTAAACTCAACAGGAAACTCTATAGGAGACTCAAAGTAAAAGATAAATTTACCTCCATTCTCCTTTCTTCCTCCGTAGAACTTTAACCACCTGATGCCTAGAAAACTCGGAGTCACCTTCGCAGTAATTTCACAGCAATTTTTACAATTATGTTGTTCGCCAATAAAATGTGTCGATCGAGTAATTCGTCAAAGTAACGATGTTAATTAATTTAGTAAATATCGATGTCCATGCGATTTAATAATAGAGTAAAATCCCTAAATTTGAGATTACAGACAAGTGACGAGTAATAACATTCGTTACGACCTATATAGAAATTTCGCGCTGATGATTGGCTAATGAAGCGACCTTATATTTATCACTCGTGGTTTCTTTTCAGATGTATCACTAGTGACGTCATGAAAGAAGCACCCGCTGGAACGTGAGCTTTTTAAAAGAGGGCCTCATTCAAACGCATATATCTCTGGACAGGGTTGGTCTACAAAAACAAAAATGGCATCAAATTGTAGCTGATGTGTTAGCCTTTTATGGGTCTTAATTTCATTAAATCGACTTTTTTGACGCAACCACATCTTTAAACACGGCAGCAACTTTGCTGTTTAAAATGGAACAGTGCCGTTGGGAACTGTAAAGAGGCGCACTAACCGGAGATTTCAGTTGATGCGTCCTAACGGTAAAAAAACCCACAGAATCGCCGCACCTTTATAAACCGCTTGGCTCAAATCATCAGAAAACAATAGCGACTAATAGTCCGAAAGTACAGTATTTACTACTCATATTAATTCATTTGGCTTCATACGACCGAATGGAAAAATAAAGATCGCTCTATAATTTATTTACTGTTACTACACATATTAATTCATTTCGCTTCGTACGACCGAAAGTCGTACTACGAAAAAAGGAAAGACCGCTCTATAAGATGGATACACACACAACGATTGCCGTTCATATAGTAGATGACTGGGGTTAACAATTACTATTCAAGCCCACAATAAAGGTCTGTAGCAATTGTATAACAGTGCCTATCTAGAGCGCAGTGATGGTGCCTCAGAGCTAACTTGGGAGAATAAAAAGCATAATAATAAAGATTCACAGAATATAAATAAGATATGCAACCCATAATTAATTAGTTAATGTTCCAAAGATTGAATTAGATGAGGAACACTGACATAAAAGTGAATAAATGTTCAATGATTTTAAAAAAACAGATAGAAACTAATTAATAGATAAAAGTGTTTGCGGTTAAAATAGTAGCTGCACGTAACTAGGCTATTACAATGACAACCATCAATGTACTAATTGAGATGGCTGATCAGGTGTATGAATGAGTGTTATACACTATTTGCTGTTACTCAGTAGATATGAATCTTGCCAACATTTATTAATTTTAATGGTTAATATAAAACAGGAAAATATATTAATATTATTATTCATCCTAGTTTACTTTGTAAATTTATGAATTATTATAACATATTAATCTACTTTGTATATTAGTATATCATAATAATGACGTTTATATTAAAATAAACCAAAATTATTCTTGTAGATTGTAATTACAGTAGACACTCCTACAACACATATAATTCGTTCCAGGAATTACGGACAAATAGGGATTCTACACTATGCAAACAGTAAAATACCCGTAATCTGCCTAATTTGTTCGAAGATCTTTCAAAACTCACCCATTTGGACTTTCAAAAAAAAATTAGACTCAACTTTGTAATTTGTGGGCTGCACTGTAACTGTAGTATTAGTGAATTATATCAACAAATTTTCTCCTTATTCTTATCACTTTCACTGTTTATGGTCATCAATTGCTGTAATTTTACAAGACATTATGAAAGTTGATACCTCTAATCTCAATTTACAACAATTGGCTCATTTATTTCTAAACAGCGAAGTCTATTCTGCACAAGAAAATGATGAAAATATTTTTATGGCTACAATAAAGCAAAACAAAAATATATTTTACTATAATAAAATCAGTCTAAATGTCAATCTGTCTAGTCCGTCTCCAGGGTTCAAGGTTAAGATATAAAATAACTTTAGATGATACTACAATTTGAGACATTCAGATTAGTTGACCGACACTCCAACAATGCATTAATTTTGAATGATAACAGCGCGGCTATTGATTTTCTGTTGCTCATTGAATGTCATCCAACGGCGACTAGACTGTCAGTGTGTGTGTATAAAAATAGAGATGTACGTTGTTTTCTCTCCCAAGTGCGGTCAGATAGAAGGCAATATTTTTAAAGCTAACTACGAGATTCTCATTATTCAAATTGAATTTGAGAACTTCTACTGACTTAACGCTTTACTTTATATAGAATGGTTTATGAAGTACGTAGCAAAAAATTACATAAATTCAATACATTATGTGGAATTAACATTATAGGAGGTATAAGTAACAAGAGTGCCTACTGTATAAATAAATCTTAAACATTCCGTATCAATATATTTTTTTTGCATTTAACTATTCTTAGAAATTACAGTTAAAAAGATTTTTGGGGCAGATAGTGTCTCTATAGAATGGATTGATCTTAGGGGCTTGCAAAAGAAAGCTATACATGTCTATATTCAAGTTACAGCAAAGATCTGGAGCTCTCAAATGATGCATAAACATTAGTAATAGCTCAACAGTTGTGGAATATATGCCACCAGTTGTGACCAAACCTGAAATGTTGTGAAGAAAACATCATTGGACTTTTTTGTCACAAAGTGTTTTTTAAACAATTGATCAACTACTCATCAACCTCACATGAATACTGAACTTTTTCCTGTGAGTTAATCATGTCATCCAATCAAGATGACGGCTCAATGGTTTTTTTCGCAATAACTTATAGCAATATTTTATTTACCCTAAAAGTGTTAAAAATGATCATAATTATTTTTCCTACTGTAAAGGAACTGACTGAGTTTCTCTACTTGCTCCACAAGAAAACAAATCACTAGAGTGCAAAGCAAGGATTGCATTTATTTTTCAGCAAATATATGATGATACAGATAAATATGCAATAAACATGTAAGTAACTAACTGCATATGATGAGACAAACAGATGCTCTGCTTTTGGTAGCTTCTGCGGCGCATTTATAGCCGCAGATATATCTGTATATCGATCCGTTGATATCGGTATTTTGATTCACCTGTGCCCCTCGGTAGCACTGTGACCTTCGGGTGACTGAAAGTATCACCGGGGCCGTGACATTTGCCGTGTTGGGACTCAACCCAGTCGCGGCATCGATCGATTCATGGTCAGTTTCCTTTTTTGATCACAGCTTAGGAATCGGCGATGGTTCACCACTCTCTCCCCTAGTAGAAGGAGACCAGGAAATCCTGAAAATTTTATAGCGATATATTTTTCTTAGCCTCTCAGCATCGGGAAGAAAGATCAGTTAGAACCAGAGCAAGCGCTGCCGTGAGCCATACTCCAAACAACAAAGCTCTGAGTCTGCGAAAGTGCGGTCTTCTTGTGTTAACTTTTTTCCAGTATCAGGCTGGCAGAGCTCAGAGCTAGTTCTTGTCAGTGGTATTTTTCGACAGTTAGTGAGCCAATTTTTCCTGTCGACAATAGAGAGGTTCATTGGCTGTTGAACAGCCAAAGACGTGAGCTAGTCGCTTTGAGCACGACTCGGTTCGGGTTTCTTGGCATGTCTTCTGTGCTGGACAGGCAGGCTGTTGCTGGCTCCTTGGCTGATCCAGGCTGGCTTGGCTGCATAGAAACAACCATGGATCACCAAATCGACTTCAGTAACTCAATCTGCTTTGTGGGTTGGCTCGCTCCCTTAGGCACATGCTTGTCGACACTGACCGACTTGGCTTTTGGCTTTAGGGGGCCAGTATGCGACGGTTAGCAAATGGCTAAACAGTTTCATTGGAAAGTTGGCAGGCTATCCTCTTTCCTGCAAGGTGCTCAACTTGGTCTCATCAACAAAGTACACAACACTCCCGCATTAGCCACCTTCACGTGTCATTCGATGTGACATCACCTGGTCACGTGAAACGTGGTGCCATCCGCATGAACACATGAAAATTGTGAAGATGGTAATATGAACTGTCTGCTCTTAAGGATGTTGGTGATGACATCACACAGTCTGCAGGTGCCAGGCTTGTCTTTCATAGCCTCGGTAACCTTCGTCTAGGTGGCATCACTAACTAAATGCTCTTTCCAAATAATATCCTTTGTCGGCTTGGCAGGCTGCTTCTCTAGGTCCACAACGCCTTTCAGGGTCTAGTCAAAGTTTGAGCCATTGACGGTTATCCAGCCGGCTTGGCCTCGATCGGGTAAGATATCAGAACTACCTTGGCGAACTGCGCTCCCTTGACTTTTTTTACTACGTCTAGTCCCTCATGAAGTTCAAAAGGTTTTTCTTTGCTATGCTGGCTGATCGTCATCTATTTGAGTGGCACAATTCAAGCTGCCTTTGGCTGATTGCTGGCAGGCAGAAAGTCAACCAGGTGTGGCTTGACATGAGTCTCTGTTTGAAAAAGAATTGCTCATGGAGGCAGGCCTGATCGAGACACTCTCTTTCCTCATTTCTGGAGAGCCTCAATGCCTTGTGCAAGTCTGGTGCGCTCGTGCTTTCACACAAGGACTTTTTGTTCAAGTCTGGGAGGCATGCCAAGCATTCTTCTCTCCTGTTTCCAAAGGCTCTAACTGGTTCAACATTTCTGTGAGAGAATCAATTCTTATGTCTTAGGTTTGTCAACAGGTTAGTAAAAAATGCTGAATAGTGTTTAGTAAGCGAATATCGGAATGTCCTGCAGAGTACTTGCTCTTTGTGATGTGCGAGTGCAAAGGGCTATGAGCTACTCAACTCCCGGGATCACTGCCTTTTCTCACCGTCTGTATTCCTGGGCGAGGATCGCTAGAGATTGGCTGTCATGGCTGATAGTCACGCCAACTCTCCATACAGCTCCGGCTGCCGAGCAGTCCGATCTTGCCAAGGGTTGTGCCAAACGATAACTAGTGCTGCTGGTTTTGAGGTCTAGTTAAATATTCCGGAGTAGCAGGTTTTTTTTCACCTAGTCTTTTTTGGAGTTCTTTCAACCAAGCTTGAGCTGAACTCTAAATTGTTGAAGCCTCAGCTTGGCCATTTCAGCTTTGCTTTCAACTAAGCTTTGACTTCCTTCTTTCTGGCCTTGACCCTTTTTATATTAGGTCTTTTGCGGGGCTTGGGAGTGGCTGATGTTTGTCCTAGCTCCTCCAGACAAACCTAAAATAGTTTGAGCCTACTCCTAGTATTGTCCTTTTCATTCTATCAATCAAGTGTGGCTAGACCAGGCTTTTATGACCTGGTACACTCTCTCAAACCCGACTTGTAGCTTAGGTAGGATTGCCACCTTTTCCTTTTTATAAGCAAAACCAAATCCTGTAAGGCAGAGAGTAAAAGCTTCTTGTCTTCTTGTTAGATAGCCAATTGCCTTTCTCTGAGGGTGACATGCACCTCCTTCAGTCGCTTGAGTGTCTCCACCTCATACTCATGTGTTGGTTAAGCGTCCGTGGGTGGTGGATGGAACTCGACTTGGCCCAGCTGGCATAATTCTTGGTCGAGTACCAACAGATTTGGCGTCTATCTGGTTGTTGAGCAGGGTGTGCTTCTGTATGAACTCATCAATTGGGAGAACAGCATGTCCAATTCTTCCTGGCCTCGCGTCACAAGCAGAGCTCGGAGTGAATCACCCAACTGCTGATTATTCCGTTGGCTTGAGGGTGGTAGCTTGAGGGTGGTGGCTTGAGGGTGTGAGTCTTTTTCACATGCCAGATCTGCCACAGGTCGGTCATTAACTGACTCTCAAACTGTGCCCTTTGGTCTGTGAGAATCAGCTCCGACAAGCCAATTTAGCAGAATATCTGTTGGTCCAGTGGACAGGCCTGCACTGAAGCCAAGGCTTCTAAGAAGGCCAATGCATCTTGCCATCAGTATCCATTTGTTCCATCTTAGTGTCATGGGGTCCACCAGAACCATGGCCACCTTTTGCCAACGGCGTCCTGGATACAACCGTTGTCCAGTGCTAACCATTTTTGTGCTTTGCTGCCAAACACACTTCTGAGCTCTTAATTAGTCTACTTACAGTGACTGTAATTCCTGGCCAGTGCTAGGATGATTATCAGCTGATCATCCTTCTTACTCTAAAGAAAGCAAGAGCATGTGTTTGCCACATGCAGTGCACCCTCGAGATACGATGATGATCCGTTCCAAGGCTGGCATCGTATGGCGAAAAAATCATATGTGCGGTATAGAAACCATTGTAATAGTACAATGAAAATAAAATGGTAAAAATCGTCCAAAATTTTATAAAAATGCTGTACATATTGAAAAAATTTACCTTTTAAACTTGAAACTCACTCTTTAAACTAAGTTTTAGTATGTAGTTTGAACTATTTTAATGAATTTCAACTTTTTATCCCGAAATCTTATTCTTCATAAGTTTGTCTTCACTTTCATTATAAAATTTAGCGTGTCTGGTTGAAACCTTTTTCAACCAGAATTCAATCAGAAAGGCTGAGCGATGCAGTTATCGAAAGCGGCCTCTCACACACCTGACCATTTAACGGCTACCGAAAAGAAAAATGAAATTTATTTACAGGACGTACATACCTTTGGAGTAACGTGGCTTTAGCTGGTACATGTGGCAAATAAAGCAGAGAGGAGGCAAATACGTATCAATGCTAATTATGTTGCTTACACTTGAAGATTAATTTAATACGTAATGAAATGGAATTTTTAGCAGGCGAAAGAAAGTTGTCTAGTCCTGTCCAATTTTTCATCTGGTTTGAAGGAAAAAAATGCTGATGCAATGCAGAAAACTGCTAGCTAGCGCTTGTAGAAGGATCCAGAAAAGGTGCTACAGTAGTTTTTCTTGTATGAAATGTGAACAAGAATCAATGTAAACATACGTACAAAGTTTGTACGTATTGATACCCTAGATGACAGGGCTTTAATAAGTTTCAGAAAGTAATGTGAATGCGTCAACTATCTTGACTAGCTAGTAATATGAGTGACATACATACAATGAATTGTATTCACGTAAGGGATAACAAGCCAACCTTGCAAAGACATGGTTAAACAAGAAAAGAAAACATAAAATCAAAAGGAAACAAATAAAATATGAAAAACATGCCACACAAGAGATAAATAATATATATTATACATGCATTGTTTTAATGTACCAGTCCACATCAGTAAATTAAACACTTGAAATATTTCTGCCTATGTGGGGTTTTCTGTATCGTCAACTTCCTCGCCCTCACTAAATGGTTGCTCCTTTTGAATGCTGATCGCGTGCATGGCCTTCTAACTCTTTCAAATCTTTAGTCGTAAGCTCCTTCTTGTGCTTGCTTTGATGGAGTTCTTGTTTTGAAAATAATTGCAAATGCTGATTGGTTGCAATCATAATTCTTGACAAGGTTAATAATACGGGTGCCTTCTTCTTATTTACGACATCCAACTTTGTTGACGTAGAAATCATTTTTCCTTCGTTTTGTAACGTTTGTATCGGTCTCAGATTCCATAGCTAATGAATTAAATGTAGATACTTGTAGTTATAAACGTATGCTGTCTTAAAAGCTTATAGTAAAATATGTTATAACGCTAAAAATGAATATTTGCTCTCGCTTGCGTATTTTACATGAATTTTTCCACGCGGAATGCTGAGATGAGGGTAGTCGATCATTGTCACTTCTAAACTTTCTGAAAATGTTTTGGCAAACTATATTTTGGTGTCTTTTTTATTTCGACGTGCGTTATAAGCACACCGACCGCCAAATTTTAACTCGGGCGAAACTCTTCTTAAAATCGTATGGTGAAATAAAACTTGTATAGTGAGGTGAAGATCTCACAATGTTCGACATCGCAAGGCGAAAAAATCGTATATCAGGGTAATCGTATCTCGAGGGTGCATTGTAGGTTGCCTTCCTGATGGCTGGTGGGCAGACTGCACATTACCAAGGTTGGACACGGAGATATCCAAGCCTCCCATATTCCATCCAGTTGTAGTCATAGAAATGGATGGATTCTGCATAGCTGCTGGAGCTTGTGGTCTCCAAGATCTAGCTGATCCATGGTCAATTCCTTCGGTCGAGGAATGGGTCAGTATACTGTTGCCACTGATCCTCCCCCTGTTGCCTGCATCTAGACCAGCTTTTGTCATTGTAATCTCGAGCCATGTTGCCTAGTCACGGAGTGGCCTCGGTTGGTCCTGGGTCAACTGCCCCGGACCAACTGTCAGTTGTAAATGCAGTGGGCTGGCCCATGCAATCACTAACTTTGCACGAGGTCCTGATGATCCCCTGACACGGCTGTTGAGCTTCTCTCGAGTCTACCCGACAAGGCCTGGATTTCTATGGCGGGCTCCGTTCTAGTTAGTCTACCATTCCTCAAATTACCAAGTTTGGTCTGCTGGCAGTCTTCACAGGTTTGTCTATTGAGTCCATCGGCATTTCCGTTCCAAATTTTGGATTGGTACTCCAAGGTGTAGTGGAACTTGTCTAGAATTTCTAACCACCTGGCCCACTAGCTCCAGGTTTTTTCTCTACACAGCCATTGAAAAGAGACATGGTCATGGCGGAGTAAAAAAACTGCCATTCACCCTTTCACTGCCATCCATGTACAAATTTAGCTATCGGCCTACAGCCAGCCATTTTACCGAAAACTACCGATATTGCTTCATGATATGCATACAATATTTTTTTCAATTACAAATTATCTGGAACATTTTTGTTACATGTTTTATTTTGCTAACATTTTAACCAACACTGCTATGCAAAAAATTCAATGTATCTATACTTTGGGCGATGATAAAGCTATGTGAAGCTACGATCGCTACGAAACTAAAACAATTCTTCACATTATTCCTTACTCTTAGAAACTATTACTTTCACCACTATCAGAGTCAGTGCTGCTACTTTAATTATTTGTATAATTACGAGAATCTAAATCTCAATTGGCTATAATGTCATCAACATAAGTAATTACCTGTTTTCTGACTCGCGCTGTACTTAACAAAGCTTACACAAAAAATGTTCGCTTTTAGGTTGGAAATTCTCATAGAATTTTTTTTAAATTGCTTTGTTATTTTAGGCTAATTTATAAAGAAGTCTTTGGAAAACAGTGTCAATATCATAAAAGTCCTCAAGACTAGGTTATGCTGTCAACGAATAATAAAATTAAGTTACTACGCAATTGTTAGGAAAGTTACAAAAATGAGTTTATGGCAGTCGACCATAGAAAATGCATAAATGCGTCAACGGCAGTGAAAGTGTTAATAAAGGCAAGGCCGAAAGTGCTTCACGGCCAACAGCTGCCTTCAGCTAACACTGCAGTTCCTCTCCACTTATGACACCTATATCCTATCCACCTGACCATCTCGGCCCCGCCTTGTAATAGCACTGCGCCCACTCCACATCTGCTTGCATCCGTGTTCAGAATGTATGGCTGACTCGGATTAAGATAGCCTACAGCGGCTGCCTCTTCAACTCTTCAAAAGCCGTCTGCACCTTTTTGCCCTATGTCCACTTTTTTTTTTCTGTCAGCGAGTACTAAGGCCGTGCTGTGGTAGCGAGGCTCTAAATGTGCTGACGGTCATATCAGGGAGCTGCAATGGTTCTTGGAGTTGGCCATTCTCGGACAGCTCTTGTTTTTCCATGGTCAGTAGCTACCCCTTCAACGCTGACCACATGGCTAAAGCCGGGTTCCCATATACGTCACAAAGCACCGGCGACACGCCGCAGGATATTAGCGATGAAATGGGAACGTATGCGCCGAGGGTCGCCGGTGGCATCGCAATAGTTTAGCGCTGTTCAAATTTCGCAAACGGCCGCAGGCAAAACCTTCCCGAAATGCACTGTACGGGTAAAGGTCACCATTATAAGAACGGCATGGCGAGCGAACATTTTATTTAATTACGCAATTATGTTTACGATATTATTAACGATGTTGCTTTTATGTGAACATTAAACTGCGCCGAGCACCGCAAGTGTTTTGCTGCGAGATATTACCGCCGTTGCTTTGCGACGTATATGGGAACCAGGCTTTAGTTAGCGCACCTGTGACTGGAACAACTTACACTTGATTAGTTTCAACATAAGTCCAGTGCCTTTCAGTTGGTGGAATGTCTCTTCCAATAAATGTACGTAGGTTTGTTGTAGTTGGGAGCAATGAAGATTATGTCATCCAGGTAAAGCAGCGGCGTCTCCTGGTGCAAGACGTACATCATGTGCCCATCAGCTTTTGGAAAGTTGTCGGTATGGAGGTGAGCCCGGATGGCAAGACCTTCCACAGGCCGGAGCGATTTGCAAATGCCACCTTCTCTTGTGATGAAGATGATCTAGTCACTGAGACTAAAGCATCTGCATCAGTCACATTAGACCTGGTCAATGACTAGTCCATCCCATTGAACTGATCACAGACTAGGTTCGGTGTGACTGATGCGTAAGGTAGAGACTGAACCGAGCTCAAAGATGACTTCCACTTGGTCAGCTTGACCAGTTTTCTGCTACCTCTTGCAAAGCTTCTTGAAAGTGGAATAGGCTGGTGGCTTCGGTCTATGCTTCTGCCTATGCCACTTTCTAGATTCGGCTGATGAAGTACTCCAAATTTCGCCAGTTGGAAAACTGAGGTGATCAGAACTAACAAGCCGGGGTACCATCATCTTCTCCAGTACCTCAGCAAGTTGATCCGTATCACTGTCCGCGTTTTGACCGCATCTGGAAGCCATCTTGTTGCCAACTCTTACGAAAGTACCACTTAGGCCCTTGGAGGCAAAGTGCCCTTTGGGCAGCTAAGGCTCTCCGTGACAGAAGGCAGTCTTGACTCGGAGCACTCATTTTCTTTTGAGTTCTCTTTTAATTACCACTAGTATAGCCTCGATCAAAAAATGTAAAGGTCTGCTACTTCCAGTGGAGTATGTACTCGCGATACCACCACTGCCACCAATGATGTGAGACCTTCCGAGTTCCTTCACTTGCTCCACAAGGAAACAAACCACTCTAGCGCAAGGCAATGAACATATATTGTTGTGGAATGTGATCCACTGAGAGCTGAGCCTAGAGCTGAACTAAGCCGAGCCGGGCTGTGCTCAATCAGACAGAATAACGAGGTCAGAGTTTAGCCAAGCCAAAACCAAGTCAAGCCAAGTCAAGACCGAGTCGTGCCGGGTCCAGCCAAGTAGAATGGAGGCGGAGCTTACTAGTTATATAAGCTCGAACATCTGTGTAGAACAGCGGAGCTGTTCTGGGCCTGTTCATTGCCTGTTACTTGAGCATTATTGTACAACTTACGAGCTAAGCACAAAATATATGTATAAACTCATGCATCGAGTCTTGTACTAGTGGAAGAAAGTGAAGGTCGCATAAAACCTTTGCCCTGGTGGCAGCAGTGGGATCACTGACGATCCAAGAACTCTACCACAGGACTCACATCAGGATCACTGGACACTGGGAGGATTACTGAACTCTGGATGAGCTGGGCTGCCTGAAAAACGGCAACATTGCTCCTACTGGAAGAACTTCAGACAACAGGAAGAAACCCAGAGAGAGCTGTGGAAAGCCCTGCGGTATCGGACCCAGTAGATGCACTGCTCCGAGAGCAGAAACCTAATAGAAAGGCTCCGACAGGACTTGCCTGAGAAGGCAGCGAGCTCCGATGGGAAGAACTTCCTGCAGGAAGAAACCCGGAAAGGAGCCGACAGCCACGGACACAGTACAGGCACTTCTCTGGGAGGAGAGCAGAAACCTACTGAAGGGCAGACATGGCCAATAGGAGAGCAAGAAGTGCTGACCCGAGACCCGACTGACTTGTCGAGGCACTAGAACGGGTACTACTGATGCCAAGGGCTCAGGAACCGGCACCACGTTGTAGGACTACCCAGTACACTGAAAAGGGAGATGTGGAGTACTTCATTGTTCGCTTCACGGAGGTAACCGATGCCAACCAGTGGACGAAAAGAGCAACCCTATTGCACCTTCGGGAAGCACTGGGTGAACAGGCTGAAGACTGCGGACGGACCGAGGACCAGGAGGCCATTTTCAATGCCCTCCGAGCAAGATTCAGGCTATCCGCCAGGCAGGCGCTAAGCCAGCTCAACGCCCTTAAGTGAGAGGAAAGGACGACACCTCAGGAACATGCTATGGAGGTCGAGAGGTTGGTACGCATTGCGTACGGGGACCTGCCAAATCGACACTGAGATAGTATGGCTATGGAGACCTTCTGCAGCTCACTAAGGGACGCTGCCCTGCAGCGACATCTGTTGGCTGTTGGCCGTACATACGCCCATGCTGGCTGATGCTGTATGGGCCGGAAACGACTACCTCCAGATCCAAGGAGGCGAGTGTAAATCCACCGGATCTTTGGTACGAACCCTGGAGGGAAGAACCTCCGACCAGGTGAACTCTGACAAAACCGTTGTTATAGGACGACTAGCCCGGCTAGTCGAAACCCTCACGGAAAAGGTGGAACAGCTCCAGGTTTGCACTCCAACCAAAAGGAGGAGCCAGCCAGCCACCCTTTGCTGAGGATGTGGGCAACCGAGGCTCGTACGGAAAAATTGCCCTCGCTACACAAAACCGGCTTTGGGAAACGAAGAACGGCCACAGCAGTAGCTCCGACTACTGGCTGTACCAAGGACAAACAACCCCGGAAACACAATAGGATTACACGAGACTCAGTGACAGCCGACGGTTGGTCTCAACCAGCAAGGAATAGGTCAAGAAAAATTCGTGCGCAGGAAAGGCCTGTGGAAAAACGAAACTACTACCAGTCTTTGAGTGAAGCCAATCTGGACATTCCCACTGTCCCGAATACAGCCTACGTCCCTTTGTGCGAATGGCAGGGATGTAGCCCGAAACGAAGGAGGGTGACCCCCAAATCCTCTCCACCCTAGACAGCAAGAATCATCCCCACTGGACCGGATGGTTGGAAGCCTGCCTTAAAGGCGGCAGGGCCGACCCCTTCTCCGCCTTGAGGATGGCAATCACAGGAGCCGCGGGTCTACTCTGGATGTGGGACAGCCCGAAAGACCGACCCCGCCCCACAGCAGAAAGGAAAGCTCCCAGGCCTCAGCCGACCTCACTCCACCAGCTATTTCCTTCGAAGAAAAGTGGAGGGGCAGTCCATCCAGTTTCTTTTAGACACAGGATGCACCAGAAACCTGATCAATAAGTAGGTCTTTGACCGATTGCCAGGAGGCTTACGGGACCAACTCGAGGAGAGTGACAGCCATGGACTATTGGCTGACGGAACACGGCTCCCCTTCTACAGGATAATCCGTCTGGCCATCCGCCTGAGGGATGTGAATACAGAGGAAGTCTGTTTGGTTAGCCGCCTGAGCGAGGATGCCATACTCGGAATGCCATTTTTCATGGCCCATCAGTGCTCTCTCGAATTTGAGCAACTGGTGGTCTGAGTGGATGGCAGACAGCTAGTCTGCACGGATTGACATGGGCGGTTGCTTCAGAGCAAAATACAGGTGATAAGGGTAGTGGTTTCCGCCCGGACAGAGATGGCAATGCACTGGCACATCACCACGCAAAATTACTGCCCCATGGGACTGATCGAAGGAGTTCCCGACGAACCTCCGATAGCAAGTAGCTTGAATCGGCCGAGACCCAAAAGGCAGGTCATCACCCGTTGCATGGATGCTACAGAGCGGCCATTTACTTTCCGGTCCGGAACCACTATCGGCACTTACACGGGAGTGGAGACCCCGCAGGTCAAAGAGGATGACCCCTTACTGTGTGAAACCAGTCCGACTTCAATCAATGGAGTGCCAGCTCACCTTAAGGAATTGTTCCAGGCGGCTCGGCCAAACTGTGAGGGGATGGGTCAAACGGCAAGGTTGGCTTCCTTGTTGAGTCGATATGCCACCCTGGTCGGTGCGGGTGACGACGATGTAGGAAGGACCACCGAGGTGGAACATTTCATTCCGTTTAAGGAGGGCACCCTGCCAATCCGGCAACCACCCCACAAACTCGGACTGGAGAAGGAGGCCGAAAGACAGGTCCAGGATCTGCTCAAGCAGGGGCTTATCAATCCAGCCGGAGGAGCTCCCCCATGGTGTTAGTCTGGAAAAAGGATGGGAAGTGGCGCTTCTGCATTGACTACTGGCGTCTAAACGCCGTCACCGAGAAGGGTTCCTACCCTCTAACCCGGATCAACGGCAGCCTGGACGCTCTGTCCGGCAGCCGCTATTTCAGCACGCTCGACCTGGTGAGCGGGTACTGGCAGGTACCCCTGGATACAGAAGCGCAGGATATGTCGGCCTTCTTGACACGGTCTGGATTATAGAAATGGAAGGTGTTGCCTTTCGGACTGCCAACCGCCCCCACCACCTTCCAAAGACTCATAAAGTGTGTGCTACACGGCCTCCACTGGAGAACGCTGCTACTATATCTAGATGATATTATAGTCATCGCCCCAGACTTCGATACACATCTGCATTGGCTAGAGGAGGTCTTCCAGAGACTCCACAAGGCCGAACTGAAGTTAAAGCAGTCTAAGTGTAAACTATTGCAACCCCAGGTCCGCTACCTGGGTCACATAGTAAGCCAGAATGGAGTCTCTACAGACCCCGACAAGGTGAAGGCAGTCACGGAATGGCTGAACCCAAGTAGAGTGAAAGAACTCCAAGGATTCCTCGGGACGGTCGGCTACTACCCACAACATATCCCGGAGTTTGCCACTAAAGCGCACCCCTTGCATCGACTGACTGCGAAAGGAGAGCCCTAGAGATGGACAGAAGGGGAAAAGATCGCCTTCAATGCACTGAAGGATAGTATCAGCACCGCCCCGATCTTGGGCTACCCGGATCCCCCGAGGCAGTACATCCTGGACACAGACGCCAGCGGATGTGGAGTGGGGGCCATGCTGTCTCAAGTACAGGAGGGCTGCGAGAGAGTCATTGCCTACTACAGCAAGATCCTCACTCCGTCGGAACGCAATTACTGCGTCACTCGACGGGAGCTGTTTGCGGTGAAGCACTTTCGACCGTATTTGTATGGCCAGGAGTTCCTCCTAAGGCCTGTCACACGTCACTGCGGTGGCTATGCAGGAGGAGGGAACCTTCTAACTTGGCTAAAGATCCTGGCTGAGTTCCGCTACGTTCTAGAGCATTGGTCAAAGACTTGCCACGAGAACGCATATGGGTTGGGCAGGCAAACCTGTGAGGACTGCCGGCAATGCGCGAGCATTGAGCAGAGGGACGGGGGCCCTCACGGAAGAAGTTGGCAAGGGAACAAGGGCCGTTAGCCGCGTGGGTACTGACCAGTTGCCTGGATGGGACTCCCGCTCTCGACAGGGCAAGATCGACCCCGGGCAACGTCGCATACCCCGGAGGGCCGGCCGGCAACTCGCACGGGACTTCTGCCCCCACAGTGGCGGGATTGAACCTGAGAGCTAGAGGTTCTTCTAAGGGGCTACTGGCCACACCAGGGATAAGGCCATGATGTACAAAAATTTTGAATTTTTGTCAAATTTTTCTAAATTGCAGATTTATGAAGCACTGTAAGCAGTAGAACGTGCTCTTTCAACAGGTATGCTTTTATTGAAAGAAACTAATGTAAACTATACAAATGAGCCTTTTATTGCGACCCTGTAATAAACCAAACCGCAAGAAAACCGCAAGAATGCAACCCTTACGACCTCTTTATTTGCATAATAAATGGCTCCTTGTCGGCCGATATCAACTGAAATCTATATACCAAGCAAAAGCTCAACACGTGATCTTTTCAATCGTACTGATAATATTCACTTTCAATCAACCAATAACGAGTGAGAGCCTTTTTATTCCCGCCAAAAGGATAACCTTGAAGCAAATAAAACCTGCTGGTTTGATTTGCGTCGGAGCTGCTTTTTTCTTATCAAATGAAATCAACGCATAATTGAAATTGACCAATGAAATGCCGCGGTTGTAAAGATTGTAAACATTGCGAAGCGATTGTTGAGCTCATTCCTTTTGTCTCTGACCGAAGACTCAACCACACGCGTTTCAAAAACTTTCACACATTATTCACTCTCTCTTCTCACTCACTTATTACTCACTCTCACATTATTACAAGATGGCAACGAGATATACACCCAGTTCATACGGCAAGAAGAAAAGGAAAGGATTCTTTCAATCTAAAAAGACTGCTGATGATGTTAGTATTATCGTCTCGCTATTTTTGATTTATTTCGACTCAATTTTTAGTCGCTATGACTAGTTTTAATTAATTACCAAATATCTTTTCAGCTTCTATTTATTTCATTAGGCTAAACCAAAAAATTCAACAGTATCAATTATAAAATGTTGGTCATGTATCGATAATACCTAGTTGGTGTTATGCTATTCGCTGCGAAGCATTCGTGTTGAAGATTTCCTATTAGCCCTTCTATCAGTGGTAAAGTTAGCTATGGTGCTTCAGTATGCTGTTTATGTTGTATGCATCGCAGAATATGAACCCAAGATAAATATGAAGTCTCAGCAAATAATTATCTGTAACCAATAATTCCTAAGCATCATAAATTATTTTTTATTTGTAGAAAATTGATGCTGCCACAACACCGCCGAGCTCATCTCTTCTTACATCAGCACCATCAACATCTCATCTGATGCAGATTCTGCTGCTGCTTCAGATTCTGCTGCTGCTACAGATTCTGTTGCTGTTCCAGTTTCTGTTGCTGTTCCAGTTTCTGCGTCCAAGCGCAAGCTGGAGACATTCAGGAAGTATTCTGCTAGCGACCCTATTTTTGCTGGTGCCGACATTCCTTCTGATGATGCTGCCGCAAGCAGTGTCTGTGCAGGCTATAGGGTAGTTAGTTTGGAATTTTTAAATAGCTTAGTATCTTGTATAGTTTGTTACGCCTGTTCTAGTAGGAATGTAGGGTTAGTTGAGAGCGCTAATGTCTATGGTATGTCTAGTTTATTTGAAGTAGTTTGTCGTGATTGTGAGACCACGATTATGTCGCAGCACACATCCCCGGGTGTGGTAAATGGTAGGGCATACGATATCAATGATAGGTTTGTTTATTCCTGTAAAAGTAACGGGGTAGGATACGAACAGGCGTGTAGTTTTATTGCAGATCTAAATTTACCTCAGCCTATTGCTTCTCGTGCATACTACACTAAGTTAGATAAGTTAGCTACTACATGCACTACAGCTTTAGAGGATCACTTTAGAATCATTAGGAATATTGTAAAGGAAGAGCACCTGAAGCTTGCGGAACGTAGGACTGATGTTAATGTAGATACTGTAGATATAGCTGTAAGTTATGACGGTGCATGGCAGAAGCGTGGACATAGTGCACACAATGGTGTATTTGTTGCTATAGATGTTCTTACTGGATATGTTGTAGATTTTGAAGTGATGTCAAACTACTGCCAGGTGTGTGAGAAAGGACCAAAGAAAGAGGACAGCGATTACAACGAGTTCTGGAAGAAACACCAAGATGATTGCCAGAAGAACCATGACGGCTCGAGCGGTGCTATGGAGAGAGACGCAGCAAAGATCATCTGGCAGAGAGCTACAACAGGGCCTTTACAATATACTGTTTTTCTTGGTAATGGTGACAGTGTAGCGTATGATGCGGTGCGTAGGCTGAACGTGTACGGTGATGTCAGTGTCAAGAAGGAAGAGTGTATAAATCATGTTGCTAAGCGTTTGACGACTCACTTGAAAAACCTCAAAGCTTCCTATAGCAAGACGTCGACGCCTATTTCCGGTAAAGGCAAGCTTACAGAAGCCTTGATGCGAGATTTGCAGTCTTATTATCGCAACGCCATTACTCAGAATCGGGGCGACATTGATGGCATGAAAAAAGCAATTTTGGCCGCGCCGTATCACATCACGTCTGATGACACGCATCCGCAGCATGATTATTGCCATCGTGATAGCTGGTGCTGGTTTAAAGATCCCAGCATGTTGCCTTCGAAACCTGACTTGCCGAATGCGATGTTGAGTATGATCTTGCCGGTGTACGAGCGATTGTCAGATGAGCGATTGTTGGAGCGGTGTGCGAATGTGACTACGCAGAATGCGAATGAATGCTTGAATGGAGAAATCTGGCGACGTTGCTCGAAGACACAGTGGTGTGGTAAACGTGTTGTGACAGTGGGTGCGACGATGGCTGTGATGGTCTTCAATGGTGGTAGAACTGAAGTATTTAGGGTACAAAAGTATTTTGGTTTGCTTGTAGGCGAGAAGTCATTACATCATGCAAAAGCCAAAGATGAGGACAGATTGAAGAGAAAGATTGTCAGTAGCAGCCAGAGGAAGTCGAAAGTACGTCGCAGAACTACTGAACAACAAAGACAGCGACATAAAGGGGTAACCTATGCGGCTAGAAGATTTGGTGCCCAATTCAGAGGTATAGCGAAATGTTAGTTAGAGTATTATACATAGTAGTATTCAATAGTAGTTAGACAGAAGTATTTAGAATGCAAACATATTTTGGTTTGGTTGTAGGTAAGAAGAAATAGTTGCATGCAAGATGAGCAGAGATTGAAGAGGAGCATCAGTAAATACAGAATAAGTCAACATCGTGGTAAAGTTTACTTTTTCCTGCAAGTCATTAGCTTTTTCCTTTTGAAAGATTCGAGGAAAAAGCCAATTGCTTGTAGCAGTAAGTCAACAGCATGTCGCAGAACTACTGAGCAACAGAGACAGCGGCATAAAGAGCAGAAGTTGAAGAGGGAATCGGTAAGGTTTACTTTCTTTCGCAGTGGCTCAGTTTCATACTCTTGAAAAGGTTGAGTAGCGAATTAGCTCACTGCTGAAGTAAGTCAACAGCAACTACAAACAAGCAGTTGAGGATAGGATTGGTAAGGTTGACTTTCTCTTGCAGCTGGTTGGGAACATTCTCTAGAAAGAGTTGAGAAACTTTGCTTGCTTGCTTGAAATCAGTACCTTTTTTGTTATTCTGTAAATCATCTGTCGCAGTTTTGTCATATCGATCGGTATCATTTTTTTGCTCAAAAATTAGTTTTGTAATCGATATCAAAATTCTGTTTCGATGACTTTTAGAAGCTCATTCTGAGCTTCAATTTGACACCAAGAACAAGCATTTTGGTGTAGCAGCTGTTTAGCAGTTTTAGATTGGATGACAGACTTGCAAAGTCGTTTTTCTCAGAATGGCTTTTTCTGGGATTTCAGGTGCTACACAAGAATATGAAAAGAAGAAACGACATATTGTCATGAGATTTTGCTTGTATATTCAGAATTTTGTGTAGAAAAAAGTCATAGAAACAGATTTTGGTTAAAACCATTACCCGTCGTGTTATTCTGTAATTCATCGGTCACAGCTCACCGTTGGTCATCGGTTCGTTGTCATATCGATCGGTATCATTTTTTTTGCTCAAAAATTAGTTTTGTAATCGATATCAAAATTCTGTTTAGATGACTTTTAGAAGCACATTCTGAGCTTCAATTTGACACCAAGAACAAGCATTTTGGTGTAGCAGCTGATTCACAAAATCTAAATGGGTGGAGGTCTAAAACTTTTTATTGATGGCCATATCTCTAAAACTGCTGCATCAAACACAATGATTTTTAGGTGGTTAATCTTGAAAACTACTGCATCAAACACAATGATTCTTTGTGTGGTTAATAAGCACCTATCTTCTAAACAGTGTGCAAAATTTCAGCTCTCTATGTCCATTTTGAGCCAAAAGAGGTTTTAGACTGGATGACCGACTTTCAAAGTCGTTTTTCTCAGAATGGCCTTTTCTGGGATTCCTGGTGCTACACAAGACGATAAAAAGAAGAAGAAATGATATATTGTCATGAGATTTTGCTTGCATATTTAAAATCTTGTGTAGAAAAAAGTGGTCAAAACAGATTTTGGCTAAAACCATTACCCGTCTTGTTATTCTGTAAATCATCTGTCGCAGTTGTGTCATATCGATCGGTATAATTTTTTTTGCTCAAAAATTAGTTTTGTAATCGATATCAAAATTCTGTTTCGATGACTTTTAGAAGCACATTCTGAGCTTCAATTTGACACCAAGAAAAAGCATTTTGGTGTAGCAGCTGATTCACAAAATCTGAATGGGTAGACCTCTAAAATTTTTTATTGATGGCCATATCTCTAAAACTACTGCATCAAACACAATGATTTTTTGTGTGGTTAATAAGTACCTAGCTTCCAAACAGTGTGCAAAATTTCAGCTCTCTATGTCTATTTTTAGCGAAAAAGGGTCTTAAGGTGTCAGGTTGCCAGGGATAAGGACAACAGGACAACAGGACAAGGGATAGGGATAACAGGATAAAAGGGCGAGCTGGCAAGGACACAGGCCACCGGACAAGGACCAGTGGCCATCATGTATCGTGCCATCGCCACAGGGGAAGAGGTGCTAGCGGAACACCTGGAAGTCAGGAACAGGGAGCTGGATATCCTGAATCACATCTGAGGCTCTCTGCGCATATGACAGGATGGCGTGCTAGAAGCACGCGTGGCCCCGCAGGGCCACGCCAGATGGTGCGCCATCTATTCCCCGGCCACGCGTGAGACCATGGTGTGGCAAACGCACGCCCTGGCTCACTCTGGGGTGGGAAGAACGATAAGCCGCCTCCAGCTGACTTGGTACTAGCCCGGACTGACAGCCACAGTCAGACGGCTCATCAAGAGTTGTGAGGTGTGCCAGGCTGCAAAGCATGGAGGAACAAAGGCGGTCGGAGGGAAAAGGCTCTACGCCGAACGACTTTGGCAGAAAGAGGCCGTGGACCTGGTGAGGCCATTTCCGGTCAAGCCTAGGGGAGCAAGTGGGTGCTGGTCCTCACCGACAACTTCACCCGATAGCAGGATGCACTGGCGCTACCTGACGCCACAGCCTCAGTGGTCGCAAACGCACTGGATGAGCGGGTCTTCTGCTACCTGGGGTTACCCGAGCAGATCCACACCAACCAGGGGCGCAGTTTGAGAGCCAACTGATGGTCGAACTGTGCACACTCTGGAACGTGGAGAAAACCCATACGACTCTTTATTACCCACAGGCCAACGGAATCGTTGAACGGAACAATCGGGGAATCAGAGACTTCTTGAGGGCACTACTCTTGGCCCAGGGACAGGACGAGTGGGACCTGTTGCTGCCCCAGCTGATGGAGGCATACCGAGGCACCCCCCCCCCCTCCGCAACCAGAGAGACAGCCAACATGTGGATGTTGGGACAGGAGCTGAGGTTGCCGGACCAGCTGGAAAGCCACCCACCACCGACCGAGTTCTTTCCTGCTCACGAGCACGCCCTTAAGGTGTAGCGGAGGCTGTAGATGGTGCACGAGGTGCTACGACAAACTCAAATGGAGGTGAGACAAGAAGCCCGGGAAGAGCCACCGCTGTACGCCCCAGGCCACTGGGTATGGCTCACAAATAAACACTGGAGACGGGGAGAAAACCCCAAGCCACAGGTGAAGTTCGTGGGACCATACCAGGTCCTGAAAGCCTGGGGAAACCACACAGATCTGGTGGAACGACAGGGCCAGTTTTCCATTCAGAGCGAAGGAAGGCTGAAACCTTATCATGCTTGCCCAGAAAGGTTGGGGCATGCCCCGGCCACCCTGGAGCCAAGGAGAGGTCTTAACATGAAAGACGCTCGACCCAACAGGCGGGAGAGGAGTCAGGAAGATGTCAAAATAAACTCTGTACCCTTAATGCCGCTCCCAGCTGGGAGAAGTTGCTGCTAGAGGCTGCAGAAAAACGAGGGCAGGAGATAACTGTGGGAGAAAATCAGGCCAGACCGGAGGAAGGAGAAAGCTAAAAACGCCCTCCAAGTTCCGAGGAAATCAATCCGGACACACAGGAATAAGTTCCGGGAGAACCTGAAGCAAGCCCGGTGGAGACCGAAGAGACTACAATACCAGATCCTATCAACCCCGCAATCCAATCAACTCCGGTCCGGCACAATTCGAGGCCGGCCCGGACCACCAGGAAGCCGGAACGGGGATGGGGTATGCTACTCCATGGAATTGTCGGAAAACGGTCAGGAGGTCGTACAGGAAGGCAGCATAACGGTCCTCACGGACGCGACCAAAGCGTTCCTTTTAAAAAACTCATTTTCTCTGGACGATGTTAGAGCACTCGAGAAGATGGACTGCGAAGGTAACACCTCCTTACAGGATTTATTGACTTTGGTCACAACTAGCTTGAAAGAAGCTGGAGAAGCACTGGGTGCACCGGAGCCAGTAGTTGTGGCAGCGCCCAAGAGAGATCAGGAGGAGGCGACTGTCGAGGCCAGCACGAGCTGCCCCAAAGAAGCTGTCTCCGAAACAGATGATGAGGACCTGCACAGAACCCTGAGAGGAGGAGGTCTGCCGAGTGGCTACCATAAGCTCTCTCCCAAGGTCTAGATTGGAGACCAATCGTTCCCCACGCTGCTTAATTTGAGTGAGGTCAGTTGCACCTCTCAAGTTTTATTGCGGATTATTCAGAATAAAGAAAATTGTTCATGTCTTCTCTTTTTCAGTGATCTATTCTAATTACTATATGAACTGATGAGTATTTATGGAGAGGCAGTCAAGTACAGGCAAACTCAAACTTCACGGGACCGAGCGAAAGTGTTCGAGTTATCAGAGTGTTCAAGTTACCAGAGGACTGTCCCAAGTCCATATATTTATTAGTAGATACATGTACATATACAAACTTTATATAAGTCACAAGCGTAGATGGCTTGTTGCAAATAAAATGCTTTTAATGTAAACTTTAAAAAGATTTCATCCCAAAGTATAGATACTTTTTTATCACTTGAAATTTGTTGGTTGTTTTAGGTGATGTGACTGCTAGGACGTTTTCTGATTAAAATTGGCAAAACTTGATCGCTGTTAAAATGCTCAGAAGAAAAGATATCTTTTTTGGAACGTTTTAACCAAGATCAATTTTGCCGATTTATCTTTTAGTTTATCTGAAGGTTACCTCGCTTTTCCTTGCTTCCAAAGAGCTATCACTAAGCGGATGTTTGGTAAAATTTGATGTTTTGCAAACTTTTAGAAAAGTGGTTAAAGAAAATATACAACAATATAACAACAAATAACAATGCCGAAGAAGTACTAAAAGTTGAGGTTTCTCTCTATGGCTTGGAATAAAGTGATATTCTAAAGCGATAAAAACCGTCTCGGTAGCCGTTGGGCAAAAAATATTTGAGTTAATGAAGTTGAGGTCGAGTTATCTAAAGCAATTTATCATTGCGTGGAAATGAACCAAACAAATCAATTCGAGTTAACCATGTGTTCGAGCTATACGAATGCGAGTTATCCGAGTTTGACTGTATTTGGATTTTATATGAGCTCACAAACTGCAACTCAGTCGAGTGATAACAAGAAAAAAATGCTTTTTTATGCTTATGTACAAAATGACCAGTGGAACTTACCATCGAAACAGTAAAAGAACCTTACCTGAGGATTCCATGCATCAGTTCTTTCTTGGAAGACACTAATTGAACAATAAACTGGCTCCGAATTGAATTGACACATAAGTATCACGTCTTCCCCTTCTTTCACGCTACCATCAATAACAGGCTCTCCACTGGTATGTCGAGCAGTTATTGAGAGTTCTTCCCCGATTGCTAAAAGTAATCATCACTGAGCAAAAGGTAAGCAAAAGATAAGTTAACAAACCTTAAACAGGTTCTCTAGGTTAATGGAACCTCAGCAATCAATGCTCCATGCTGCAGTGTTCAAAATAGCGGAGTAACTATTCTTTGGGATAAGCAAAACTTGAAGCGTTCATTTCAACGGGCCCTACACATTTCACTGAAAGAAAGCGCCATTGTATTTTGTTTTTGCTTTACAAAAAAGCGCTGCTTATCTGTAATTCGAATAGGGCAATCAAATAGTCTTCAACAAAACATTTTGTAAAGGTACGCTTACGACTCAAATTAAACAACAGCATTATGCTTAGCAAAATGGATGTTAATGACATGCAGAATTATAGGCATTATAAAAGCCAATGTTTTTGACAGTACTTAGTCTAACTAATTTTGATAGATAGGTATCTTGGTAGCTTAGCTCTATAAAATTTGTAACGAGCCTTATGATACTGCACTGTGTACATTGGGTGGAGCCGTTTTCATAGTTAATTATAAATATGTGCAACTTCAACCAGTTTAATAGTTATCTACAAAATCAAAACACAAAGCTTCTAGAGTATTCCTTGTATGACACTTTGTCAGCGTAGGATGGATACTGTTTGACAATTTTGATCTTTACGATCATGCAAGAACAGCTCGGATAGACGAAAAGCTGCTGACTTAAGGACATCTATGCTAAGTACTCATAAAATTGAACCCGGTGATATAAAAAGTATTTCAAGATAGCTGTTTGCAATGTTGATCACATGTTGATAATCGGTTCCCGAAGGTTTTTTGAAAACGGAGTTGTTCGAGATTTGAAACAACTTTTCCCATTAGAATTAACGTATGTAAGTTTTAACCTGTTCCAAGTCAAGAAAACAATTTCGGTAAAGTAATTTTGAACATTTTTAACCATAAACTGTACTGCATACTGCAAGCTATAGATAAAAACGGGTAGATAAAGATTGTGTTGAACTTTAGTAGAATATTTTCTATCTATGATGATAAAAATAGAAAACAAAAAATGTACATTTCGTATGTTTTGCTCTTAAATCATCAAAAACATTAAAGATTAAGATGCAATACCAAAAACTGCGGAAATTGATAATGAAACAGCAAAAAATGCAACAGATCAGTTACATCAAAAACATGTAAAAAAAGAAAATGTAAGCAGCAATGGCGGGCTTACTTTACATCTTTGAAGAATAATCTTTTTCCAAAGCAATTTACGGCAACTCGATTGGAGGAGTTGTCTCCCTAACAGATCTTTACGGTAGAGTAAACGTCATCCCAGATGGTTCCTTCCTTTTTGTAAAGAATTTATGAAGCATATGATTCCATGTTTTCTATGAAAACAAATGTTTCCATGCTGTTTACGGAGCTGCTCCGAACGTTTAAATCCAATGCGCATGCTTTGGTCAAGAACTGAATTTATGTTAGAGATCCGAGACGAACAAATTTCAAATTTTTTGTTGAAAACCGAGTCGGTCAAACCGAAGCGTTCGAGAACCGAAGCGTACGAGAATGCTACTTCCCCTGTATTCGAAAGGCATTGATCCATTAAATTAAAATCTAGATTAATATATCCCACTTTGTCTCGTGCCTTTCTGCTAGTCTGCCTGAATGTGACGCATTTCAACATTTTCTGGGCGATTTTATTCAAACTTCACACACATATGCTCCGTGGATCCTGTCAGGTCGCTAAAAGTATTGGGTTTCAAAACTTCATCTGGCTCCTGTGAACCAGCCTCTTAAACACTCACCTGAGGGCTATCCAATTGATAATGAAAGAAATCCCGGGCAATGAACAATTACCGTAAAACCTCAATTTGAACGCCACCTCTATTTGAACGCCACCTCCAATCATAGAGCACCACTCTCCAATTGAACGTCACCTCCAATTGACCTCTACTTTGACATTATTTGATCTTTTCGAGCACATATTATCATTAATTATTAATAATGAATCATTTATATCATTAACAGTTAATTCTCCCGTTGTCGAATTCCAAAGCTTTTCATTTTTTTCGTTGAAACTTGGAAAGCAACCCCGAGCAATAATCAATAACGGTCTCAGGCTAGTAGTAGCTCTCTGTTTAACGTGGTCTTTCTACTTTGAAGTAGCCTACATATATAAAAAACGGTTTAAATTTACGTTAGTAGGTGGAACTTGAAAAGCAACGCCGTAGAAATACCCTACAGAATGAAAATATACAACGGATGTAGAAATTCGCAATTTCGTGAACAGTCAATTCCGCGAATAATTAAATTCGCGAACTATAAAATCCGTGAATAATTAGTTATATTTTTAAACACAAAGAAGAATAACTACTGCCTCAAATTAAAAACTAGTCACTAAGCAGAAATATTAAACATAGCAGAGTTCCAAAACTTTTTAAAAATCATCGCCAGGGCTTCGAGTTAACTCCATTGTCAATGCATCACACTTTTTTACAAAATTATTCAAGGTTTTCACCAGTTATTCGGCATGGCGTCGTCATCGCACAAATCTCTCCTACAGTCTTTTTACATTGACATCAACTCCATCAACATCAAATACCAAAGTTGATAACGATAATGATTCTGATCTGGACATTATGGTATGGAGTTGATTTGCAGTGCAGGTATGTTCTTCCATAATTATTGTTGTTTCTGTTGTTATAGTTTATTTTCGTCATAAAAATAGATGCACACAGAGACATAAACTAAATAAATATACATATAATGAATAAGCAATCATAATACAATAGGGAGTGATGAAGGCCCATGTGCACAGTAGCAGGGCTAATCAATGTGCAGGGCCGAGTTGACAATTTTCTTAATGTAAAAATGTTAACATATTAAGACCTAAAGCCATCCCAATGAGTCAATCAGATGCCTTTTTAAAGCAATCCTAAAACTATTTGAATTTTCAATGTACCTGGTCGATATTGGTAAGTCATTCCAAATACTGGACAACTGGTAAGTTACCTGTCGATGTACAGCTGTAGATGTAGACTTAAGGTAAAGTAAGGCATAGGAACAATAACGAGTAGCATAAGAGTGTTGCAGAACATGAGTGTCAGAGTAGAATGATGAATGAGCGAGAATACCTAAACAGAGTTTGTATAACTCTTTAATTGGAAGAACATTAGCCTTTTTGAACAGATCAACTGTGTGGTCTTTGAATTTTTTATGGAGGATTATTCGCATTAGACGCTTCTGAATCAGAAATATTTTATTCAAATGATACTCTGCAGCATTGCCGAATGCTTCTAAACAATAAATTAGTTTACTGTTTATTAAACTGCTATAAAGCAATATCAAAATGTCAGTTAGAAAAATTTCTGAGGCTTTGAAAATTATACCGAAACTTTTATGCAGTTGACTTCTTAAATAATCAATATGAGAAGACCAGTTTAATGAGTTGTTAATAACTACTTTTAAGAATTTCACATTTGTCACATTATTTATTGGATTACCGTTGATACTTATATTTTGGCTAAGTTCGAATTTATTTTGATGATTTTTGATTACTATAAAATTTGTTTTATCAATGTTAAAAGTTAGTTTGTTTGCAGTACACAAATTTTGAGCTCTACCTAAAGCTGAACTGATTTCATGGATATTATCATTTAATTTTTTGTCAGTAAAAAACAGATTTGTATCATCAGCAAACGACTTTAAATAGTTCGACAGTGCTACATGAAAAATTATAAGCTGTGAGTTGTTGAAGCAAATTAGAGTGATTTATGGTGTCGAAAGCTTTTAAGAAGTCAATAAAAATACCTAGGACAATGTTTTTTCCATTTAAAGCAGAAAAAGACTGATTTGAAAAATGTATTAGAGCTTGATGTGTGCCTTTCCTTTTTTGAAACCCATATTGATGTTTGATCAGCCTATAGGTTTTTCCCAATTACCGAAGGTTTCATTAGGCCACTCATTTTTGATTATTAGGTTCACGGATCCGCCGACGCGAGATAAAAACTACCGCTGAAAAAAAAGTGTATGTGTACTTTTATTTTTATTTGAACTGCCGAAACTTGCAATTTGCTGATTAATGTTTTTTTTGAAAACGTAACGTTAGCTTTCTTGTAACCAGGGCCGTATTGTTCTATGAGGCGGCCTCTGCTGTGCAGAGGCAAAATTTCAGCACCCAGAACGGCCAAACGGTGATTTTCTTGTTGTTTAGTGTCGACAATGCTCGGACGAAAGGTGTGAAGGTATCGTGCAGAGCCCGTTTTCAGGATATTACTAGTGGTTGCAAACCTAGCGAATCCATTTCGACACTATTTTTACTGCTAAGAAAGGAGTGGAAAACGGACTTTTCGGTTTTGTCTGTTCTGGATTCACATATTTAATGATAATGATTAAGTTTAAATGTGCTAGACGCTGTTGAACTGACGAAGAGTTTTGATTTTAACGACTGCCATAAATTCTGGACTTTTAAAACATTTACTTCCACTTAAGATGAATATTTTGATAATTATGGGAAGCCAATTACGGGATAATGTAGAATAATTCTTGGTTGGCTTTACTAGCCTTATTGCAGTTTGACGAATTATTCTGACGATAGTCACTTGACTGATTACAATTTGCAAAGTGTATTTGAAATGTTTTCGTTATCATTACTATTATTGTTATATCGACGCTGCGCGAAGCAGCCATGTTTAGAACTATCTTGAAACTTTCAAGAAAAAAAGAAATTTGTTGCGAGCTTTCTTCTTATTGCTCATATATCGAGTATGCTTGCTAATTTCTTCACACTATCTTTACGTGAAAAAAACATCTACTTCATTGCAAGGAAATCAACTCAGGATTTTCTGGGGCTGCATACATGTAACAGCTGGTTTAAACTTTTTGTAATTTTGTGTTTCTTTTTTAATATCTGCTTGACAAGCTCTAGTCACGTAGTATATGTCTATAATTTGTTTGTTTAGTGAGCTATGTTATTATCTATATTTGCATGGAAATATTTTTTGTATAGTTTTTATTTTATGCTCACTCGTTGACCCTGTTTATCCATGGGTAAGGGTAAGGGAATCTCTAACTTTTTTAAACTCAAAATTTACCATATTCAAATTTAAATAATCTTTAGGAATAAACTCTGATATCACATTGAACTTTGAGTCACTCAGTGACTGGTGCTCTTATTATAATGTAGATTTAAATAGCTTAAGTTAGTTTCATTGTTCTACCGTTATTTTTTCTCAGCAGAATTACAAACCTTCTAATGTTCAATTTTAAATAATCTTTAGTCTTTTATTTATAGATTTGCTGTTTAGAGTTTATTATCAAATCTTAATCAATAATCATAAAATTTTTCTTTCTTACCCCTGGCACAAGTTTACATACCACATGACATGTATTCAATAATTCGTACAGAAGGTGATACACAGCAATCTTCATGATTTTTAAGAAATTTTTTTAGTAGTATGCTTGCTTGTATAAGTTGCAATAATACAATAAAAACTGCACTCAGATAGGGTTTCTTGTGTGTGTTCTGTAAATTTTTTTCAATATTCGGGAGGACGTTGCACCCCTCCCGAACCCACCCCGCCGGCCGCGTAGGCCTGCAGCTCTCACAAGTCGCCTAAGGGGGCCGCTCAAGATATTGGCAGAGGCATCCTAAAAATGAACAATACAGCCCTGCTTGTAACAGCATTATATACACAGTACTATTAAACAGATCTACTGCATTCGGTCGAATTCGGTTAGGAAATTCCCACTGGTATTACGAGTATACATTTGCGTTTGGTCACGATGTGCAACAATCTAACCACAGATGATTTACAAAGGGTCAAACTTGGTATCGGAAAAAATGACTTTCCCAGTTAACACTGGGGAATAACATGTCGTAAACACTGTTTGTTGTAAATTTCCGACTGGGATACTGGCAATTACCATTGAGAAGTTGCTTATCCAATTCACCAACTTATCTGTCAAGGAAAAACGTAAATGCAAACGATTGAGTGTGTACTCATGTTGACTTTCAACCACGGAAATCTTTTACGACATTCCATGTGATTGCGACCGCTTTACCTCAACATAAACCACAAACGAATCCGCCGTGATGGCAAAATGGCTTTGGACTGTTATGTCAACATTTCTTGCAGCGGTAAGTAATCATTTCATGGAGTCGGTTTTTCAAATTCACAGAACATCGGCGACTATATATCGCAAGAACTAAATGTGGACAAAGAAAATATAAAATCTGTGTTCGCTTTCATGAAGGAGGGTCGATCCGGTACTAGACCAGTGCTCGACATGCCAGTGGTAACCATAGTCAGAGACTTTGACTGCCACTATATCATTGTTGAGCTTGAAGACGGATACAGCACAGACGCTATCAAATGTGAACCGGACGTCAGACACCCGTCAGCACTCGATGTGCTCATGACAGCATCACGCTCATACAACCACCTGCCTCCACAGAAGAAAGTACTGCATTGGAATGCTAGATTCTAATCAGTATATCAAATCAAAAACATTCACTATATATCTGTGCGTGTGTGCACACACACACACGCACACACACACATATATATATATATATGTGTGTGTGTGTGTGCGTGTGTATGTCTATTTTATTTTTTAATTTCGACCGAAAATTTGCCATTAAAAAAAAGAAACAACAGACATTGACACTTTTATTTTTATTTGTATTTCGACCGACATACTCTAAAATGTGTTTAAAAAATCTGTGAACCTAAAAATAAAAAATGAGTGGCTTAAATTATTTAAAACGTTAGCCAAAATTCTTTACATCTCATGTACAAGCTAGGGCCGAACTACAACGCCCCTTTATGACGAAAACATTTTTTTATTTTGCTCCAGTTTGCAGAAAACTTCCAGATGTGTGAATGCTCATACTTGCTTTTTGCTAGATTGCTATCAAAACCATTCTACATTCAACACAATCAACTTTCAAACTGTGTATATTACACTGCAGCTTGCCATTTTACTTCTAATATTGCATTTCAGAGTTATAATAAACATATTTTCTCATTGCTGTTGTTAAATTACATACATTACAGTAGGTTAGGCGTACAGCTTTAATTAATATTTATTTTAGTGTTGTAAAACATAGGTTTGAGATAGTAGTAGATTATGTGTGAATTTTTTACAACCTTTTGTTTGGCATAATTGGCTTTTTGAATTTTATTTCAAAACAACTTGACAACTACCATGGACATAAAACTTTCCAGAACACCATGTCGTGGCCGACGCAGTGGCCGTCTACATGTCTCTCAATTATTACAGCTCAATAGGAGAATAAATAGAAGGTCCTCTCAGCAACCATCAACATCAAATGCTAATGTTCAACAACACGCTACACAAATTAATAACAACAAATCATCTGATTCAGAGAATTCTTTAGTAGATGTTGTAGGCGATGTAAATGATATGGACTTGGCAGCCCATTTGTTTCCAGATGATGATCATGATTTTATGGACATCATTGACCATGAAAATATTGCACAAAACAATATTGCTCCTCCTAATGCTGCCCCCCTTCATCACATTCCTCATTTTCAATCTTTAGATTGTCCTGATGTTCAAGAACTGCGTAACAACTTTCTAGGCAGACTTGACAACAAAATATCACAGCTCACATGTACTGGATGTAATGAGAAACATTCCATTACATACAATGCTCAAATACAACTACATTTATGTCATATGTGCCAAAAAGTTCCCCTGTCAAATTCCTAGATTACTAGAATTTCCTTTTTGAAATCGTGCTCTCTCAAATTTATTTTATATCATCTCGAACAACTCTCATTTACACTATACTCTGTCAATTCCTGCTGACAACTACTTTTTCAACAACCAGCACTACCTTTTTTTCCATTATCACTTATTCCATTATCAGGTCGTGGCCAATATGACAAGAGAATTTCTAGTTTAATATAGATACAAAATAAAAATATATCTTCAACTTGAGAATGAAATAAAAATTGAGAATGCCAACAAATTGCAAAGTACAGAGGTTATAATATAATCGCAGGTCGATTGCAAGCAATAGATATCAACTGGTAAAGCTATTTCTCAGTTTCTTGATGCACATTTATTAAGGGATCTTTGACAAGTTAGAGGTAAATTGGCAGATTTATTGCATTCAAAATGTTTAATATTGGTCCACGGGAAAAAGGGGGCAAAATATAGGCAACATCCGCTTCGCCCGTAATAGGGCTAAATTTATCCTCCGGAAATTCTGATGAGCCATTTAAAAAATAGACCACCAGCCTCTCTTTGAACGTCGCCTCCAATTGACTGCCACCAAAGAGGAAAGGTTGAAAAATAGAATGCCATTGCGTTCATTTAGAGGTTTCACGGTATGTTATAATCTGGGAGCATTTAGACTTGTTGACAAGGCATTGAAATGCTATTTAGCATGAATACCTTAAAAACGCTTTTAATTTTCTGATACAACTAAGGGTGGCAAATGTGTGGAAATGTGTGCATAGCATAAATATGCTGAAAAGACTCAGAAAATATATATCATTAAAATAGTAAGGAACTTATATACACTAGCCCTTTACTTACTATTGTAAATGTGTAGTGGGTACTCTACAAAATGTGTGTTTCCTCCTCTTCCGATGAAGCGAGCTGAGCACCGGTATAGAGCGGGAGAGCTTGGGGTAACAGTAAAAGTAACTTCAAACACTTCTGCAGTGCAGACAGCATCTTGCTTAGAGAAAATTATTTCATCGTCAGGTTCATGTTCATTACTGATCACTTGGTTATAACAAACAACCTACAAACACACAGTGTAGTGATACACTTAACATAGGTATATGATTATTTTGTCTGAACTTGAATTTAGGGTTACTTTAAGCGTAGACAATAACTGATGTGTAATCTTATGATAAACCAACAGCCATTTATATGAATACTAGCTGCATTACCCGTGTTCGGGAACAGATTTACGTAAAGCAATAGTTTTATTGAGAGTTGTCTTTCACACTGTAAAACAACTCCAAATCTGCAACCTACTGAAATTTTTGTGCTGATCTGACTGCATACACATATGCAGTTGTACATGTCAATAATGTTGGAAAGACCAATGGAAATATGCAATGGGTTTTACAGCTAATCTACAATGCATCAGTCTCGAACCAATCAAATCGGAATTGTCCTAATTTTGTACACAGAACTAATAATGAAATTGACATTGCTAGGCAAACTGAGGTTCTTCAAACTGGCAGTATTGAAAAGTTTTACATATTTTAAGAAATTCTAGAAAATATTTTGCTATTGCACTGCTTAGCTATCACCAGAATTTATTGAATTGAGACTTCTACATGCTTGAAAAACTAATCATGACTCACCAGTTCTTCGTGTATAGCCTGTGTTTTGACATGGTATATACAAACTGTGCAGCAGTAATGCGGTTGTTGATAAAATTTATTATCAATAAAATCTATTATATAAACTACATACATGGCCTCTCGCCTTTCCAACGTAAGGCATTACATCTGGAGCATTTTTGGACATTCGTCCCATAGAAAAATTCAGCCCTATACTGCGTTGCAGGACTGTAGTCAAGTGCGAAGTGTTCTGTCCATACGCGGCGCCTGGTAGCAGCTGTTGTAGTTAGTGCAGCTCGCTGTTGTCGCCGTTTCATCTGCTCAGAAAATGCAGCTCGCCGAGCAGCTGTTGTAGCTAGTGATCATGTTCTTGTCGCCGCTGCATCTGCTCGGAGGTTTCTGCACGTCTGGCCGAAGTAGCGGCTGCTCTGAGCCGTTTGAGTCACTGCTGGGTCGGTTCAGTAGTCTCTGCACTTCTAGCGGCTGCAGCATCTATTCTGGCCTGCTATCGATGTACCTGTGTTTGTTCAGCGGTTTCTGCTCTTCTAGCAGCTGCTATCCTGTTTCGTTGTAGGCGTAGCTGTGTTTGCTCTGCAGTTTCTGCACTTCTAGCAGATGCAGTAGCTATTCTGTTTCGTTGCAGGCGTAGCTGTGTTTGCTCTGCAGTTTCTGCACTTCTAGCAGCTGCAGTAGCAGTTCCGCTTCGTTGTGGGCGTAGCTGTGTTTGCTCTGCAGTTTCTGCTCGTCTAGCTGCTGCTTTGCGAATTCGGTCTCTTTCTCTACGGGAATCAATCTGTTCTTGCGTTTGGGCAGTAGGCTTTTTGGAAGGCATTGCACTGCTTCAAGCATTTCAAAATTGAATGAGATGGTGTGCTTTTTTTGCAATATACACTGCTCGCTTTCTTCTCACCGTTGCCTAGCGCAACGCTAGGAGTGCCCGTGCAAGTTCTGTAGTAGCTGTAGTTCTGTAGTACTCGTAGCTAGAAAATAAGTAAAAGTAACTCAGCGGCGGAAGGAAATCAACATGTTTACTATCACAAACAGTGGCAAATCCAACGTTTTTAACCCTTTCACCGAAGTAGACTCATTTATGCGTTTTCTATGGTCGACCGCCGTAGACGCATATTTGCGACTTTCCCAGCAATTGCTAGCAACTGAATTTTATTATTCGTTGATAACATAACCAACAATCTTTAAGACTTCTATAGTAGTGACAGCGTTGTCCAAAGATTTCTCTATAAAATTATCCCAAAATTTAATTTTAAATCTCCGTTTGAGAATTTCCAACTTAAAAATGAAGATTTTTGTGCGAGTTCATTAAATGCGTCGGAGTTAAAAAAACAAATCACTACTTATGTTGATGAAATTATAGACGATTCAGATTTTTGTGATTACACAGATAATTAAACGCACAAAGTATAGACACAACGAATTTTTTGTATAGCAGTGTTTGTTAACATGTTGGCAAAATGAAATATATAACCAAAACAAACGTTCTAGATCGAGTTTGAAATTGAAAAAATAATGTATACATATTAAGCAATATTGGCAAAATGGCTGGCAGTAGGTCGATAGCTAAATTTGTACACGAACGCAAGTGAAAGGGTTATGTAGTGGAAGTGTGGCAATTCATAGACAATACAACATTGATTAAGAAATACTTACCTTTTTTATGTAGAAATTTAGTAGGAGAGAACTGCGTTTTCCAGTGACCGCAAGAAACCAACGTTCGCGTGACCTTCTCGGTACACGTTGGCAGTAAAAATTAATCGCATGCAAATTACTATTCATTAATTTATTTTATTTAATGATTAGTACATTTGTATAGCTGTATAGGCTGCCGAACTGAGGACGGTGCTTTTTAACACGGCAACAATTTTTCTGTTTCAAACGCACCAGTGTCATGTGGCGCCGTAAAAAGGTGTGCGCTAACCGGAGATGACGTGTTTTTGTGTAAAACCGATGAATAGGTTATGTATAGAGGCGTGTATTAACCGTCGATTCCCATTAATGCGCCCTAGATACCTAGTAGCGGGTAATCGTCCGAAAAGTACGATACTCTATAAAGCGGACAGACAGATAGAAAGACAATGATTGCCGTTTATATAGTAGATTATGATCATAAAGATAAGCACTTATGCGAGTAGATAAAAATAAAAACCGCTGCTAAAAATTACAATTATAACAAAGAATTAATAGAAATATATATTTAATTCATTCAAACTATAATTAGTGTAAGTTAGAGTAAACCTTATGTTTTTATTACTTGCTACAATAATAATAATGTACAGAGTAAATCACTACGTCACTCGCTAGATTCAATAATCTATATTTTGGCAGAACATCAACTTAATATTACTGAGATAGAGGGAAGTAGCTTTAAGGATTACAAATGGCTGGTGTTTTCATTACAATTTTATGATCTGCATATTTGTTTGCAGTAGAGTATCTTGCACTGTAGCTGAGTAGCAATTCATCTTGTTATACAATTGCGGTTGGTGAAGGTTATGCGAGTGAGGTGTCACAAATCAAACAACCAAAAATGTTAACTAATGTTTGTATGCCTGACTGGCTCTTAGCGACCAAGCGTTGATGAAAGACAATTAGATCATACCTTTCCCATTGTAAAGTTGTATATGAGTATCTCTATTTAGATAAGACTAGCTGTATTTATGAGTACCGGTAACTATATTCAAATAAGATGATTGAGGTTGAAAATAACTATTTAAAGATGTGGTTGCATCAAAAAGGTCGATTTAATAAAATTAAGACCTATAAAAGGCTAAAACATCAGCTACAATTTGATTTCATTTTTGTCTTTGTAGACTAACCCTGTCCAGAGATATAGGCGTTTGAATGAGGCCATCTCTTAAAAAGCTCAGACGTCATTTTTATGACATATTCCAGCGGGTGCTTCATTCGTGACGTAACAATTGATACATATGAAAAGAATCCACGAATGATAAATATAAGATCGCGTTATTAGCCAATCATCAGCACGAATTTTTTTATAGGTCATAATAAATGTTATAACTCGTAAACGGGTTGTCTGTGATCTCAAATTTAAGGATTTTACTCTATTATTAGATCGCATCGACATCGATATCTACTAAAATAATTAACATCGTTACTCTAATGAATTACTCGATCAACACATTTTATTGACGAACAACAGAATTGCAAAAATGCTTCCAGTTCCTGCGAAGGTGACTCTGAATTTTCTGAGCATCAAGTGGTCAACGTTTGTGGCAGGCAGCTTATATTTAAAGCTGACAGGCATCAGCACCGTTATGCTACAGAGGAAGATAGGAGAATTGAGGTAAATTTATCTTTTACTTTGAGTCTCCTATAAATATACTGTTGCGTTTACATTCAGATTATATTTCCCTGTTTGAGGCTATAATGTAATTTCCTGCGCGCGTGTGCGAGATACGGATGCACAATGAGTTCTTGACGGCTTCTTTTTAATCCATAACATATAGCAATACAATGGATTAGATTGATGAATACACTAAAGATATTAGATTTAGTGCTCATGAATACACTTACTAATCCCACGATCAAACACGAGCGAAGCAAGTGTTTGGGAGCTTTATGATAAATGCATATGTGCACACATCTCCCGAAAATTATCCATCATGGGCCATACCCAAACCCTTGTACCAAAATCCCATCAAAAAATTTAACCATTTTTCTGTGGAATCGTTGAAGTATCATAATAATACAAAACACATATAAACCTATTTAAATATGCTGCCAAGTCTTTGAAAAGTGTCGACAATATCCTAAAACATACCCATCTGATTGGGTTATACATAAATAAAAAGGTTAATTTGGCCTAAAATTGCCATTAAAACCTGACAAGCCTTTTTTAATCAAAATTGAGGCCGGCCAACAAAACGCCCATAACGGCATGCGACAGATGATAGAACCATAAAGCCGCGCGCATTTCACGAGAAAACCGTGCACATTTCACCAGTCTAGGGCATTGTCCAATTGCCGAAGATTTATGTAATAAACGTAGAAGTACTGAAAAGTAATTGCTTCTCTTTTGCAAATTTTAAAGATAACTCTGACATTTTGGACACATATAATGAGTACTTTGGTATTCCAACTGATTTCCAAAGCAGTAAAAGTAAAGGAAATGACGAATATAATTTTCTAACGATTCTTATAAGATTATTACAATATTTAATTATAAGAATAATTATTTGATTTTATAAGACTATTATAAGATTTAGTTATAAGAATAATCATTCAGATTTACAAAATCGAAGTATATAGTGGCCGATGATGTGCAATATGTTACTGTTATTATTTTGTAAAGATTTTGTTGATGATAGTACGGCTGTGCCCAATATCGCGGTACTGCCAAGCCATTTTTAATATTTGCAAAATTAAGTAATAGGCCTGCGTTTTCTCATAAATATACAGCTATTTCTATGACAAACAGCTAAAATCTGTTTAGATTTTTAAATTCAGCATAATCTTTTGGATATAAATACAGAAACCTAGATAAATATCACAACTTCTTGATATTGGTTGCTATGACGTTTTGAAATGTAAACAAAATTGTGCATTGGTTTTCGTTTCTCAAACTTTAACACCAGTTTTCTCAAAGCTATGTTTTCGCACTAATAGTAAACATGCATTCAGTTTATTGACCATAAAATCTGCTGTAATTAAGCTGGAATCAAACTTTTTTTGCAAAATAACAGAGTTTTCTCTTTCTGCTAGTGTAGATAACTCTAAATCCCACGCACCCAACTTAACCATGATTTCTGTGACATGACCCATTTCTTTATTTTGCTCCAGTTTGCAAAAGACTTCCAGACCTGTGAACGCTCATACTTGCTTTCTGTTAAAGATCGCTATCAAAACCATTCTACATTCAACACAACCAACTTTCAAACTGTGGATATTACACAGCTGCTTGCCATTTTACTTCTAATATTGCATTTTAGAGTTATAATAAACATATTTCGTTATTGCTGTTGTTAAATTACATAAATTACAGTAGGTTAGGCCTACAGCTTTAATTAATATTTATTTTAGTGTTGTAAAACATAGGTTTGAGATAGTAGTACAGTCATTTGCAAAAGTTTAAGACCACATGGTAAATTTGAAGAAATTTTCTATCAAATAATGTTACTAGCTTCTGGCTTCAGTTAATCTCCTCAGTTGTTCTTGTAACCCTATCAGTCGCTCCTTAAGTCGGTTCATTATTGTCGAGCATAAAGATTAATGCTTTACTCAATTTTTGGCTCAGTTTTGTGGCAAATATTAGTTTAAACAACATGGTGAAAATGGGTTAAAACAGGCCTTGGCACCGACTGCTAGAGCCAAAATATTTGTCACCAAGAGGTATAGCCACTGGACCATTCAAGACTGGTCAAACGTGTTATTCTAAGATACATGTAAGTCTAATTTGTTGTAGCTTAAATTACGCAAGAGACACGTTTGTAGACCAGTAGTAACTTGCTTTGATGACAGATAAAGCTGTCATAAGAATAAAACACTCACCGAGTCATATGGTATGGAAGACAATGTTCGTCAAAAGGACTGCAGGCTGGTACTTTTTAGATAAAAACATCACCATGAATGGTGAAAAAGAAAAAACACTCTTTGAACACAATATAGCTTTATATATGAGGTACATGAATGCATTGTCTTTATGCACGATGGAGCACCTTGCCACAAATTGAACAAGGTGATAGTTTATCTGAAAAAGATGAAAGTCAAAGTTCTTACTTGGCCAGGTAACAGCCCAGATCTCAACCTAGTTGAGAATCTGTGATACAAAGTCAAGGACAAAGTAACAAAAGAGCAGCCCCAAATGCTTAAGCTGTACATGAAGCAGTTAGGACGGTTTGATAACTGAGATCACCGATGACTATTGTAAAAAACTTATTGAGAGCACGCCAAGGAGACTTAAAGCTGTAATAGAAAACGAGGGACGACATACAAATTATTGACATTAGCAGCATTTGGAGTAACTGAAGCACAGTATAGACTATGTATTCTCCAACTTGTATCATAGCGTAAACAAAAAAGCAAAAATTTGGTGTAATACCAAAAATCTTAATTTTTTGGAAAAATCAAGGGTGGTCTTAAACTTTTGCAAATGACTGTAGATTAGGTGTGATTTTTTTACAACCTTTTGTTTTGCATAACATCATAGCAACCATCAACATCAAATGCTAATGTTCAACAACACGCTACTCAAATTAATAACAACTCATCTGATTTAGAGAATTCTTTAGTAGATGTCGTAGGCGATGTAAATGACATGGACTTGGCAGCCCCTTTGTTTCCAGAAGATGATCATGATTTTATGGACATTGTTGACCAAGAAAATATTGCACAAAACAATATTGCTCCTCCCAATGCTGCCCCGTTCATCACATTCCTCATTTTTATTCTTTAGATTGTTCTGATTTTCAAGAACTGCGTAACAACTTTCTAGGCAGACTTGATAACAACATATCACAGCTCACGTGGACTGGATGTAATGAGAAACATTTCGTTACATACAACGCTCAAATACAACTATGTCATACATGCCAACAAGTTAGACCTGACACTGTTAATAAATTCAGTGCAGCCAACAATATGGACCAAGGTCCATCTGTTGAATTTTTATCTTCTTTTACCCTTATACATGTAAAACAGTTACTCATTGCTCAGGTTAATTTTACAATGTCAATATTCCATCTTCCACGTGGTGGCCAATTTGAATTCATATCAGAAAATGTACTGTCAGACAGGACATGTTCAGAGGTATGTCAGGTCGTGGGCTGTATGACAAGGGAATTTCCAGTATAATAAAATAATATTGTTGAAGATAATGCAAAACATGATTTGCAGAACATATGGAATACATTATAGCCTTGTTATCATCTGTGCTGAAATCTTCTCTGATAAATGGACTTATGAAGTGTGATCAGAGCTGTATTGACAGATACCTTTGAATAACTCGACTCAATTCCAACGAACCAAATATTAAATTAGAAAATGTTATGCTCCACCCTACCCTATTAAGTAAAAACAGGTGAGACCACAAACCGCCAACAAGGTGCAATAATGGCCTCAGCAATCCTTTGGCAGACTCGGTGGGTTAATTGATTTCAACGAACTTGACATTTTGCATTCACTATTTTGGTCAACTCATAAAACCATTCGTTTTGTACTTGAATTAGCTAATCGAATGGGCCAGTAAAATTTTTTACAAATTGGTACTAATAATGACTAAATAACGTAGACTATACATGACTTTTTGTGATACAGTTGGTTTCGCCATATATTCTAACATATTATTTCCAAAGATGGCGGCGTGCTTATTTTGTTTATTAGCTAGTTTGCGGTGTGCGTGTAGCAACTGAGAACTTAGCTGATACAAAGGCCGTGATTAAATAAGCTAACTCGACGACCTAATTACCGTAGACCGGTAGAATTGGTAGTCGGTACTCGAATGTTTACACAGCATTTAGAGGAAGTTAAAATGTTTCCTTATTTGAGGCATTTGGAACATTTATAATAATGTATCTGTAGCTGGATTAAAAATTTTATTTTAGTCAATATGATCAAATACAAAATACACATCGTATCACGCGTTACATCATTTTGGGCAAGTCTGGGCATTTTTTTGGCCTGAGCGTTTTTACTGCGATCAACTTTTTTCGATTTTAATCTTCAAATATCTTGACAATGAGATTGCCTAACACATCCTAACACGTGCCTATCCTGATAGTTCTAGTTGAGATCACAGACAACGCGTTTTACGAGTGATAACATTTATTACGACCTATATAAAAATTTTGTGCTGATGATTGGCTAATGAAGCAATCCTATACCCTACAGGATGAAAATATTCGTTGGTTATAAAATTTGCAATTTCGCGAACAGTCAATTCCGCGAATTATTAAATTCCGTGAATAGTTAGTTCTATTTTTAATCACAAGGGAGAATAACTAGTGCATCAAATGAAAAACTAATCGCTTGGCTAGTTTTTAATATAAATACTAAACGTAGTTGAGTTTCAAAACATTTTTAAAATCATTGCCTGGGCTTTGAGCTAACACCATTGCATCACATTTATTTACAAAATTATTCAAGGTTGTCGCAAGATATGCAGAACGGCGTCATAGCGAAAAAAGCCACTAGGCAGAAGTACTAAACGTAGCCGAGTTCCAAAACTTCTTTAAAATCGTCGCCAGGCTTCGAGTTTTATTGCTAATGCAGTAAACTTTACAAAATTATTCAAGGCTTTTACAAGTTGTTCGGCTTGGCTTCATCATCGCAAAAAGCTCTCCTAATCTTTTTATATTGAAGTCAACTCCATCAATTTCTAATACCGAAGTTGAGGACGATCATGATTCTGATCTGGACATTATGGTATGTATTTGATTTGCAGTGCAGATACGCTTTTCCATAATTAACTGCATTAGTTAATTCTTTTGTTTAAAAATCGATCGCTTTCATTAAATACTTCAGCTATTGTTTTTGTACTTCCTTGACACTTGTTAATATTTTTTTCTTTTTTGTGTTTACTGCAGATTGAGAATGAAACAACCTACTCCCGATTACGAAAACTAGAGACAAGTAGTAATATTCATCAAGGCAGAAATATTGGCAAAGAAGCAACCAGTCAACTTAGACCCCTTCATCGACAACAATTCCTTGATATCGCTGCAGCAAACATGATAAAATTATATATTTTATTTCATGTATAGATATATTATAATTTATTACAAACTTGAGTGTACAAATAAAATATTTCAAATACAAATAAAATTTTACAAACAATGGTGTAAATATAAACACTTTAGTTTATATGGCAGTTTGTCTAAAGCAATAAAATTAAACTGACTCTTGATAAGTGAATACTAGAGTGTAATGGTGCTCTCTGACTAGTTATTTTGGTAATAGCAGCTCTATATTGCTGTCACTGTCTTGGGTAGATGTTGAAGGCGATTCTCTCGCTACTACATGGCTGGTAAGGAAGTTATCATCAGAACTCTCCTTGTGGCTTACTATTGCAAAGTTCTGCCGGTTGGCCAAAGATTTGTGCTCGTAAAAGCGTTTTTGTTCCCTTTTTAAAAACAGATATATTCTCCTCGTAAGTAGCTGCGGTCACTTCTACCTCAATTTTCAGACCTCCCTGAATGATTGGTGATCTTCTAAGAATGACATATACCACCCTTGCAGTCAATGTGCTTGCGTGTATGATGAAAAATCTCTTTCACAATAAAACAAACAAGGAAGCGGTAGGGATGGAAAAATAAATATTGCGTTTTACCGAAGAACCAAAGTAAAATTCAATCAATTTAGTGAATGGTTTTGAAAAAACTCATTACTTACCACAAATTGTTGGTTCATCAAAGGCCTCCAAATCTATGAATATTTGTGAAAACCTTTGAACGCAGCAAAAAATTTATAGCTTAGCATGATCGACCCATAGTTGTAAGCTATATAGAAAACAAAACACGCAATGCGCGCATGCGTAGGGTTAATTCTATTGCTAGACGCAATAGAGTTAACTCTTCATAGAGAGTGACAGTTTTCAGCCGCGAATAAATTAATCCGCGAATATGCATGAAATGGCAATTTTCGCGAAATATAACTCCGCGAATAAATTCATCATGTAGGGTATTTATCGCTCGTTAACTCTTTTCAGATGTATCACTAGTTACGTCACGAATGAACCACCTGCTGGAAAGTGAGCTTTTTAAAAGTGTTGACGAACAACAGAATTGTAACAATGCTTAGTTCAGCGAAGGTGACTCAAAGTTTTCTGAGCGTCAGGTGCTTAAAGATTGGGGCAGACAGGTTATGGTTAGAGCTGACAGGCGTCAACAGTCTTATGCTGCAGAGAAAGATAGGAGAATGGAGGTAAGTTTATCTTTAACTATGAGTATCCTTTGCATATATTCTAAACTAACGGTAATAATTTTATTACTCATGCATACCATCTACCTACTAATAAATAGAATTATAACTTTTTACTATCACGAAACATCGTTTCACAACTTTTTATCGTTTCATCTAGCTATAACATTTGCTTAAAATTTCTTTGGCATTTGTAGCTAGTAAACTAGATTTATGATTAAAATTTATGTTCATTTCCCAATTGTAGAAAGTGAGGAACATCGATTGATCAATACTCATCTTCAACTCTCACAAACAAAGCTTCGAATTGTTGGCTTTGCATATTTATGCTTTTGTTAAACATTTATTCATTTTGAAAATTACAGTCACAATCTAACTCTCAAATTGAAAGCTTTCAGTAGATATGTGTTAGAACGATGTATATACAAATGAAATTTGTTTTATTGTTACAGGATGTTCATGTGGTTCACTAGGGGAGCAGTCGTGTCGGTCTGGAAACTGCCATAAATGGGAATGAGAGACACGAATGTGCTGCACAAACCATGATGTTTTGTTTGAGTTTGCTGCAGTAGATTAAATTGACCTATTAAATGAGATGAAACTATGTGAATGGCCATGACTTAGATGGATGGTTTAATAAAAACTTTATGCTGCGACAAAACGTTTTGGTTTGTAAAAATAATGTAATAAAATAATATTGTTGAAGACAATGCAAAATATGATTTGCAGAACATATTGAATACATCATAGCCCTGTTGCCATCTGTGCTTAAATCTTCTCTGATGGATATATTTATGAAAAGTAATCCGAGTTGTACTGGCAGGTACTTTTGCATAGCTCGACTCAATTGCAACAAATTAAATATTAAGTTCAAAAAAGTTTATGCTCCACCCTACTGAGTGAAAACAGGTGAGTCAACAAACCGCCAACCAGGTGCAAGAATGGCTTTGGTAATCCTTTGCCAGAATAGGTGGGTTAATCTATTTCAACGAAATTGACGATGTTTTGCATTCATTATTTCGGTCAACTCATAAAGCCATTCGTTTTGTACTTGAATTAACTAATCGAATGTGACTAACAAATTTTTTTTACAAATTTATAATGATACCAGATGATAATGACCAGATAACGCTGACTACACATGACTTTTTGGGATGCAGTTGGTTTCGCCATATATTCGGACATATCATTTTCAAAAATGGTGACGTGCTTATTTTGTGTAGTAGCTAGATTCCGGTGTGAGTAGTAACTGAGAACTTAGCTGATACAAAGGCCGCGATGAAATAAGTTAATTCGACGACCTAATTACCATAGACCGGCAGAATCGTTGTCGGTACTCAGATGTTTACACAGCATTTAGAGAAAGCTAATCTGACAAGTTTTTAATTTTCCTTATTTGAGGCGTTTGGGACATTCATAATAATGTATATGTAACTAGATTTAAAATTTAATTCTAACCAACATGAGCAAATACAAAATAAAATATATGCCAATAGAGCCACGTAGGACTAGACTTTTATCGCAAATAGCCGATGTGAATACGAGATTTATTGACAGATAAATCATGCGTGACATCATTTTGGGCAAGTCTGGGCATGTTTTTTTGGCCTGAGCGTTTTAATCGCAATCAACTTTTTTCGATTTTAATCTTCAAATATCTTGAGAATGAGATCGCCTAACACAACAAACAACATACCAACTGATAAATAAAATAAATGCTTTTTCAAAATCAACTCAAATTTGACGCAACCAAATCTTTAAGTAAGTTCATGGTACACCCGGTGTCGATCAAGAACTGAATGGACCACCTATTTAGTTGCCAGGGGAGGAAGTACCTCCTAGAGTGGGACCGGTCCAGAGCTTCTGTCCTGATTGGCTCATTACTACCTTTGCCAAGTGTCAAGACCTCTGAAACTGAACTAAAAATGCTAGGCAGCCTTCTGGGGTGTTTATTGAGACCGAAATAGAGGGGTAAAGTGAGTCAGCCACTCCGATTTTAAGGCAGGTATTTGACTATCCACCAGCAATGAACCTCTGGCATTGAACCTTGGGACTCGGTTCCTCAGAAAACACAAATTTTTGAGAAAAACATACGACATTAGGGAAGCACTCCTGGAGTGAGATCTTGGTGTGTTGTTTCAACCCAGAACATGGGGGAGGGGAAAGTGAGAAAGCTTTGCTGTTTTTAAAGGAGGCGTGCAACTGTGCGCTGATCAGGGTCATTTAGGCTGGTTTAAGAGTGCACTCATGGGAGCGCTGTCTGGTGTGACCCGCTCTGGCTCAAGTTGTACTCCATCCGTGCCATCCTCCAGGTATCTGGTCTCCAGCTTCTCAAAGCTCTCACAGTAAGTTTGGAGAGCTATGGCCAAAGGCTTTTTCACCCCACCTTGTCTGGAGTGGTAGGGCAGACCTACTCAGTGTCATCTCACCAATCCTCCTCGGGCTCTTCAGGGCTGAAGTTCCTCTTGCCAGAATGTCTATTGAAGCCTTTTGTCAGATCGGTTCAGAGCCTCAGTGCAACTAGCAGTTGGTACTATTGTGGCGGCCTTTTTCATTTCCCAGTTCAGTAGCTTTTGGTAACTGCAGTCCTTGCTGACTTGTCCCTGGCCTCCACACGAGCCAGCAATTTGTGTGTGACTTCCCTAGGCCTGTTTTTTTCTTGCTGTTGTTGCCAAAACTGCTTCATCAGCTACTGTATAAGTAGCGCCAGCTGACTGGTGATCTAGTCCTGCACTACTACAAGACTCTTTGCCTGTTCTTTGTTAATAGGCTAGACAGCCGCATCTCAGGTTTGAAACGGAAAATGTATGTATTTCTTAGCAAATATATAATGATACGGTAAAATATGCCATAAAAGCACAGGCACCCTTGAGATACAATTTTAATACATTCCAGGGTTGGTATCGTATGATGGAAAAATTGTGTGGAAGGGTATAGAAACCATAGCAATTATACATGTATAACGCAAACATCCCCTGTTTGAAAAAAAAATCATCTTTTACATAAGTAATGTACATGTACATATTAAAAATTAGGAACGAAATAGTATGCTAACCTTGGTAACTATAGTTACCTACAGTAACCCAAGTGCATTCAGAGTACTTATTGGCTATGATCCACATTAAAACGTAACATTACAATGTGCTATGTGCAGTACATACCGTAGAACGTTCTTACCTTTAAGAGACGTATAACTTGGACTTTTAATTAAACTTAAATTAATTTAGCTTACTAAAAACACACTTAAAGGTAAGTTTTTGTATATACATGTATCTTTATTTATTTCACTGAACTACAACTTTGTATCGCTAAAATTTTTATCAGCTATCAGTTTTCAGCGACATTTTTAATGACTTCTAGCCGACCTCATTACAACCTTTTTCATCCTAATTCGCCAGGAAAGCCTGATCAATGCTGTTCTCGAAAATGTTCTGTTTAAAACGTAATAAAGTAGATTTTTGTTAGCAGGTCAAGAGAAGTTGTCTGACCACAGACCTTATGTCGGAAAAGAACGCAACTCTGACTTTGCTACTGAGATGCTGAACTGAGAACAACTGGTCATCGTGTCTCGTTCATGCCTTGTAAAATGTTTTCGGCGAACGTAATAACCACATCGACTGCTAAATTTGAACTCGGACAACAATTTTCTTGAATTTGAATGGTGAAATGAGATTTGTATGGTGAGATGGCAAAATCAAAATGTTCGACTTTGTAAGGCAATAATATTTTATAATAAGGTAATCATATCCCGAGGGTGCACTCTATAAGCAAATGTATATAGTCAGACTTCCAGGTGCTCTGCTTTTAGTCATTTCTGTGGCATCTTTTATAGCTCCTGACTTGGGCTTGGCTCCGCCTTTCAGTAGCATGGTTTACTTGGCAGCCGACCCTCAGCTGACCGGAAGTATCACTCAAGACCATGACGTCTGCCGAGTCGAGGTTTAGCTCAGTCGTCGGTCGCCTCGGATTCGGCTTCTCTCTGTGACCCCGATTTAGTCTTGACAATCGCTCACTCCATTGCTTCATTTAGGTGAGGTCAATTGCACCTCTTAAATTGTATTCCGTATAATTCAAAATAGTGGAATTTGTGTAAATCTTCTCTTTTTCAGTGAATCATTTTAACTATTTACTATATCAACTGATAAGTATTTATGAAAAGACAGTCAAGTATTTGGCTTTAAAGGTGGACTTGCAACAAAATTCACATTACAGCTATTTGGTATCAAAAGATTCACCATATCTTACTCTGCTGTGTTGTAGGTGCAAAATATGTGGAAATGTGATTACCGGCTCTTGAAAGCTCAAAAACGAACAGTTAATAGCAGCTATCATGAAACCGCCGTAGATTAGGATCTCTTTCCAGAACGGCTTAAACGGGATGTAATTGAACAAGATGGCTTCTGTTTACACTTTCATGCAACCTCGTTCGTCAAAATATTTTCACAAATATACTTCACGCATTCAATAAAACCATGTCTTCTGTCCTTACGCGCCTGCTTCATCATCATTTTAATGCTGTCACTTTAAGCACTGATATCTTAAAACCTACCGTAAAAATGTGTTTAATTTTTTAACCTTAGCTCGAAGGAGTGCATATCATTCACTGACAAACATGACAAGCCTGTTGGTCACCTGTAATAGTAGAAAAATGCTGCAAAAACTATTCGCGCTGTTTAGCAGGAAGTATGAGTCACATGATCAGATTGCAACTAGACCATTAGACCAAACCGAAACAAAACTGTAATGTAGCGAGCATCTATATCCGCTACAGGCTCTTCCGTAAGACTCGAAGTGTTATATTGAGCCTTTTATTGACTTTTTAATTCACGTAAAAACATCACGTGTCAAAACAATAACCAAATGGATTGATTACGTCAGAGAAATAAGTTGATTCCAATCTACGGCGGTTTCGTGATAGCAGCTATTAACTGTTCGTTTTTTAGCTTTTAAGAGCTTGTAATCACATTTCCACATATTTGACACCTACAACACAGCAGAGTAAGACATGGTGAATCTTATGATACCATTGTAATGTATCATAAGATAACTATCAAATAACTGTAATGTGAATTTTGTTGCAAGTCAGTCGTTAATATGAGCTTAAAACTGCAACTCAGACGGTCAGGGGATAACAAAAAAATGTTTTTTTTCATACTCATGTACAAAATGACCAGGGGAACTTACCATCAAAATTATAAAGGAATCTTACCTGAGGAAGCCATGTATTAGTCCTTTTTCCGAATACACTAATTGAACAATAAACTGGCTCCAAATCAAATTGACACATAAGTATCACGTTGTCCCCTTTTCTTACGCTACCACCATAAACAGGCTCTCCACTGGTATGTCGAGCAGTGATTGAGATATCTTCCCCGATCACTAAAAGTAATCATTACTGAGCAAAAGCTAAACAAACAAAAAACTAGCAAACTTTAAAAAGGTTTCCTAGGTTAATGGAACCTCAGCAATTTATGCTCCATGCTGCAGTTTTCAAAAGAGCGAGTAACTATTCTTTAGGATAAGGAAAATTTGAAGCGCTCATTTCAACAGGCTTCTATTTTTTTGCTTATATATAATTCGGATAGGACAATCAAATAGTATTCAACAAAACTTTTTGTAAAGGTACGCTTACAACTCAAATTAAACAACAGCATTATGCTTAGCAAAACGAATGTTAATGATATGCAGAATTATAATTAATCAGAAAAGCAATGCTTTTGAGAAAACTTTGTCTAACTAATTTCGATAGACATGTATCTTGGTAGCTTGACTCAATGAAATTTATAACGAGCCTTATGATACTGCACGGCGTACATTGGGTAGAGCCGTTTTCACAGTTAATTATAAATATGTCCTACTTCAACCAGTTAAATAATTATCTATAAAATCAAAAAACAAACCTTTAAAAATATTTCTCATATGACACTTTGTCAGCGTACGATTGAAACTGTTTGACGATTTTGACCTTTACGATCATGCAAGAGCTGCTCAAATATATGAAAAGATGCTGACATCTATGCTAAGTATTCATAGAATTGAACTTGGTAATATAAAAAAAATATTTCAGAATAACTGTTGCGAAGTAAATTGTACTAGACAAGGATAGATGACTCCCAACTCAAGAGCGAGCTCACGCAAACTCGATGAGTCGATGAACAGGCTCGTGGGTGAGCCGATAAACAGACTCGTGGGTGAGCCGATAAACAAACTCAATGGTGAGCCGATAAACAGACTCGTGAGCGAGCCGATTAACTGACTCGTGGGTGAGCCGATAAACAGACTCGAGGGTGAGCCGATAAGCAGCCTCGATTGTGAGCCGATAAACAGACTCCGTGGGTGAGCCGATAAACAGACTCGAGAGTGAGCCGATAAACAGACTCGTGGGTGAGCCGATAAACAGACTCGTGGGTGAGCTGATAAACAGACTCGATGGTGAGCCGATAAACAGACTCAAGGGCAAGCCGATAAACAGGCTCAATGGTGTCTTTTCTCAACTACCACACCCTAGTAAGCCAAGCGCAATAATTCTTGATGTTCGGTCAATAGCACTTATAGTGAATGCAGCTATGATACGCTGGCTAATATCACAATGCTAAAGTCAGAAACAGTGACAAGAATTTTATACACTATTTGCTTGAAAGAATCAAGCAGAGCTATGGTAAAGAACGCAGTATCTTTATTGGTGTTATATCTCACAGTACCAAGCAGTAACACAACAGCAATGACAAAACTCAAAGGTTATATCGCAAACTAGAGGAAAAATCTAAAGTTGATTGGCTGCACAATAATTAGGTCAACCGTTCCACAATAAAATATTTCGGATACAAAAACGATAGTATTTGTTACTACTAATCACGCAATACGAGTATTAATAATTTTTTGAATATTTATATAGTAACATGCAAATCTTAAAACAATATGGTAATAAATGGTTAACATAAAAATTTGCCAATATAAAACATATACATATAATATTATACTACAACAAACATGTATTAAGCGAGCGCATTATAATTGACTGTTCAGATTTGAATAAACGGCGATAAATTTAGAGAACTCTATTACACACGCTAGCAGCCTATAAATATGAGTATCGACTGATAGTCACTTCATTAGTACCCCTCTTCCACCTCAGCTCTCCTCGGGGCCACCATTCCATCTAAAAAGCTCTGTCCTGTGGTGACAATGGTGGGAATTCCGTGTCATAATTACCACCAACCTTTTTTATTACACTTGTTAATGTTGATTATGTAAAGTTGATAACATGTTGGTCAAGATCTTGCAGTGGCATGGAGCACTAAATAATGATCAACATCTACATTACACTGCGGCAGTATTGACGTTTATATTAAAGATGACGTCGGTAGTTCAGTGTCGCCATAACCTCGTAATACCCCGTAGTTGTCTTCACATTAGACCATTTAACGTGGAAGTGGTGTGCCTCGTATGATTTAGTTTATTTTGTCAGTAGTTTTCAATTTTCGTGTCATTGAGTTTACTGTTAGTGAGTAGTGCAGGCTTAACTTGCTATATAATATTATAGTGCTTTAGCTGAGTGCTTATTTGTAAGATTTTTAATGTCTTTTATGGTTCTATGTAGAAAGCTGTTAAAGTATTCACTTTAGTTGCATGTACAGATGATGGTAGTCTTTTACTGTTTGCTCGAGTTTGAATGTGAGGTTCGGATTGGTTAATAGGGTAAGTTGGTCGTATGAACTGTTCAGTGCTGAATGCTTATCCTCTTCACTAAGTAAGATTGACAAACAGAATGTAAAGAGAGTATTGAGTACTTGCCAATAATGAAAACATGTAGTAGATAAAACAACACCAGTCTCGTTAGGAGCTGAAAACGCATTATTTTTTCCATGGCCCTAATATTTTAAACTGATGAATGGTAAAGCTAACGCGTTAACAAACCAACTAGAAGAGATGCGTCTGCTAGACTGAGAGCGAACATTTCACATGACGTCGGTTAACATAACTGAACTGCCCAAAGTAAAAAAAACAACACGAAACATTACTCGAGCCTGGTTACAAGGAAACCATAGACTTCAAACTCTTGATATAATAAACGCACAGCACACGTTTGTTAAAGCGATAGAATGAAGTCACGAGAATAAAATTTTCGATAAAATACTTTCAAGAACAAACAACTCATGGGACAATAGTGTGTTGAAATTACGCTGTCAGGCTTTGCATTAGCGAGTCTTTAATATCGGTATAACGCTGTTTGTCCAACGTGGTCAGATCTAAAAAAGATAACGATTTGTGAATTTCTAGATCGCAGTTCTTAACGCCGTTGCGGAATGTACACAAAAATAAATTTTGGCGCCTAAAATATAACTGCATGTTGACAATGTCGTTTCTACGGGAACTACTTATGCTAGTTGTACCCTATTTTTTCGTGACGTCATTTTATCGACATATTTATTGACAATTTCATCGTTAAAAACACGAAGCTTTTGCAATGAACTTTTGAAAACGATGAGTTTGTTTGCAATTTTCATTGTAGTATCAAAACCGCACCAAAAGTACTATTAAATAAAAGAATAACGATCATTCTATACAAATAGGGCGGTTTTTTCGTGAACGAGCGCTTGTGCAAACGTCTTGATGACCTAAAAACGATGGTAGTTGTAGTATGCTGTTGTTGTAAATGTTTATTTTGTATACTCTTGAATAGGGCTTGTTCATTGATACAATTGTAATAAAAAATGGATGATAAGTACGACACTGAGTTTCCGCCATTGTCGACGCAGCACAAAACCCTTAAAATGGAAATGGTGGCCCTGAGAAGGGCCGAGGTGGTTGGTGGGACTACTGGCACTCAGAAGTCAATTTTGACTGGTGAGTCCAGTAGCCCGAGAGGGCCACTATCATTCCCGATGGAGTCTACCGATGGGCGGACGATCTTGGACTCCACTTCATGCCGTGGAGTAGGGCAAGCATCACGGGCTGGTCTCCAGTACGGCCTTCGGTCCTGCCGTGGCCTTTGGTAGCGTTGCCCTCGGTGATGGTGTTGGCGACGTGGCGAACACGCCCTCGGTCTCTGGGATTCGGTCAGATCTAAAAAAAATAACGATTTGTGAGTTTCTAGCTGCAATTCCTAACTCGGTTGCGGAATGTACACAGAAATAAATTTTGGCGCCTACAATATAACTGCACGTTGACAAGGTCGTTTCTACGGAACTACAAACTGCTAATGCTAGTTGTACAGCGTAGTTGTAGTAGGCCGTTGTTGTAAATGGTTTTTAGTATACTCTTGAATAGAGTTTGTACATTGATAATATTATTGCAAACTATTACGTATGTACTACATTGCAAAGCGGTTATTTTATATGACTACAGCAGGTTTTGGCTTGCCCACAAAACAGTTATACTTTTTCTTCTAATTACAATACAGATTAGAACCTGACTTTTCAGCAATTATAAGCCTAGCTACAAAACAGTTGTATTTCTATTAAATACATATTGGAACCTGACTTTTCAGCAAATATTAGCCTAGCCACAAAACAGTTATTTTTCTATTAAATACATGCTAGAACCTGACTTTTCAGCAATTATTAGCCCAGCTACAAAACAGTTATATTTCTATTAAATACATGTTAGAACCTGACTTTTCAGCAATTATTAGCCCAGCTACAAAACAGTTAGATTTCTATTAAATACATATTGGAGCCTGACTTTTCAGCAAATTTTAGCCTAGCTACATAACAGTTATCTTATTTCAACTTCGTGGGCTTGAACAGCAAGTATTAGCCTGGCTACATAAAAGTTTTATGACTTCATACAAACTTAAGCTTAGAGTTACGAGAAGGTATTATCATTGTATGTTGTAAGTAAAAGTTATATATTATTTAGGTTTACATCGCATCTCTCAACGAAATATAATATGTACCAAATAGAAAAACCGTTGAAAAATTTGAATACACCAAGTTGCAAAATTGTATAAAGAAAAAGTACACACTGAGTACAGCTGAGTACACACTGCCTTGATGCATATTCCACTAATGCAAACAAACTGACTAGAAATACAGGATGGCTAAACTATATAAATGTATGCAACATAAAAGTCAATAAAACAGTAGTTACTACTGAATCAGGGCATCAAATAACAGGTAATACACGATAATAGTCCGGTGTGAACAAACAATAAAATTTTGTTTTAAAACATATTGAAGATATGCCAGTTAGCCGCATACATGTGTACATTGGAAAGCATAACAGGAAAACATATGTTTAGCTATGCGTAATGGATTTTTCCATACCATTATATGCTGGAGATGGCCTACTATTGTCATCTTCTGGAGTCAACTTCTTACACCATGACTCGTAAGCTTCTAGCACAGCTGGACTCAGTCTAATAAGTTGCCGACTAATGACCTGATAGTCAGAGCTACTCTCTTTAAGATAATATAAAATGGTCTCATTTACCATCTGAATACCATAATATGTTCCAGATATATGATCCTGTCGACAATGTTTGTAATCTTCAGCTGGAACTACATTAAATACACCATAACTAGTATGATGTGTTTTATAGCACTTCAGGTACTTGATTTTATAATACATAAGCTGAGCATCTAGTGAGATAGCAGGAAATTCCACAGGGTTTTCTGTAAGCTCCTTGCCATTCCAGTTGGTAGCTTCATGATCTTCTGTTGTTGTGAAACATTTCACTGCTCCTTCTCTGGTGGATTCTTCCTTGGCTATTACACAAATAAATAAATAGAAAACGTTACAGACTACTCCACAAAGTTTTGATCTAGTTAACCCTTTGCTTACAAAATCCGTAAAAGCCCGGAATACGAGCATTGTCTCAGCGTACGGTTCTCGAAATAATTCGGCCTTCGATAGACCTTTTTTAAAATATATTATTTATTAAAAAAACAGCATTAAAATGAGTAATTTGATCAATTTCCGTTGGCTTTGTAATACTGTTTTAAGGTTATAAATAATACCTAATACGCATGTGCAAGCAATACACTTTGCAAAGATGTGATCTTTTATGGAAATCTATTCATTATGAACGCACGCGGTTGTTCAAGCTCTGCTAAAAAAGTTTGTTTAGAGGAAGACATCGACTGGTTTGGAAATGAAGAAAAGGATATCAGGTCGGAATAATGTGGGGTAGACAATGAAAGTGAAAAATAAGATCAACAGGGTGAATTGGATTGCGAAAGTGAGAGTGAAACGGCCGGCGATGAAACCGGAAGTATTTACGGATTTCAAAGAGGAGCTGACTTGAAACAAAAAAAATTACATTTTGCTGACAGCTTGGCAGGAGTAAGTTTGAATTTTTAAACAGGTAAGTATTTTTAATATTTGAAGCTTTTTATAACATCGGCCATTATAAATGTCATATTTAACGAAACGAATAAATATGGCCTCCAAAAACATTGCGATGCTTCGGAGCCTATTGATGGTAAAGATATTTGGGGAGTTATTTATTTAGTTTTGCATATAAGTATTTTCAAAAAGCCTACTCTGTTGTCTTACTGGTCCACAATCCTTTATTATCTACGCTGATTTTTAATAAAATTAAAAATAGAAGCAAGTTTATCTTCTACTGTGCATTTTGCTGACAATTTTGAACAGCCTGCTAGCAATAGATTTTTCAAGTTAGAAGATCTTTTTGCCATGATATGCGACCAGTTATATTCTGTTTCGCTGCCTGGTAAATTCATATCTATAGATGAAAGCTTGCTGGCTTGGAAAAGACGACTTGGACAACCAGTTTCTTTGCAAACTCTTGCAAACATATGACACCGTGCAGATGCTTATCATAAACCATTTTCACAGAGTTATTGCTTCCAAAAATGTATTTGTATTCGATGTTTTATGATAGAAAGGTGGCAACATTGACACATCACAATGTCACTGGCTTACCCCCGAGTCTGTTTATCGGCTCGCCATCGAGTCTGTTTATCGGCTCACTTCCGAGTCTGTTTATCGGCTCACCCACGAGTCTGTTTATCGGCTCGCCATCGAGTCTGTTTATCGGCTCACCATTGAGTCTGTTTATCGGCTCGCCATCGAGTCTGTTTATCGGCTCGCCCACGAGTCTGTTCATCAACTCATTGAGTTTGCGTGAACTCGCTCTTGAGTTGGGAGTTGGCTATCCTCAACGACCAGAATTTACTTCACTGGTGGCAGCAGTGGGATATTCTGGTCCAAAATCAGAGCGAACATGGAGGATAACACACCTGTAGCACCATATGCGACAAACTTAAATGATGCAGAGGCTGGGATGGCTGCTCAGGAGGATGTAGCCATGCGGCACCCAGCCATGCGCCCTCAAAATGATGACATGAGGCATATGATGAATGAAGTCAGAGGCATGACTGAATTAGTGCACACCAGGCACGCCCCGGCAATTGCTCCACCTGTTTTTGATGGCTCTACTGATGTGGAAGATTTTTTGGAGCTATTTGAGAACATAGCCATGCATAATGGCTGGTCTGTTGGGGAAATGGCTATTCGTCTCCGTCTGTCAGTGATGGGCTCAGCCGGTATAAATTTACATGGTAGTAACTACTTAGAGTTGAGGGACAAACTAGTGGCCAACCACTCTATTAGCATGGAAAACGCAATAGCTGCGCTTAAAACGCTGCGGCTGAGGCCGGGGGATAATGTAATCTCTTTCTCAGACAAACTTTGTAAACTCGTAAGTAAGGCATTCCCTGAAATGGAACGTGAGTCGGTGGACCGACATGCCATGAGAGAGTTAATTGCTATGCTACCTCCAAGCTCTCAAAAAGCTTGGCTGTTTAAAGCGCAACCACCTCATAGTTTGGAAGAGGCTGTCCGTAGGATTCATGAAGCTAATCCAAGCGTTGAGCGAAAGATAAATCAACTGGAAGTGACTGAGTCATCGTCGAACCTTTCTGACAAAATGATGGCCGTGATGCAGGGCACACAGGCCAGCATGCAAACCCTAGAGCAGCAACTTGCAGAGGGACAGAAGCAAATTGCTGAAGGGCAAAAGCAGATGCTGGAAATGTTGGTACAACAAAGGCAGCGACATGGGCCCCCTAATAATCGTTCAGAGCCTTATAATAGGAAGTGCTACACTTGCCAGGAGATTGGTCATATTGCTCGGAATTGTCCTACCAAAAGCTCCAACAAGGCTTCAATAGAGGGAAACTCCAAGGTCCAGGGGTCATAGGCCCAGAGCCCTCTGGACAGATACCTTTAAACCTGGGCAAATGCCAATTACATGGAGGCCATATGACCACTGCCTATTATGTGCCTGTCACTATAGGTCAGGGAAAGAACGTTATGCTGTTGGACAGCGGGTGCACCCAGTCCGCCTTTCCACTTAAAGAGTTCCAAAAACTTTTGGCCCAGAGCTGCACCAAACTCCAGCCCGTACTCAGGCAAGGTATTTTGGCAGATGGTACCGAGATTCAACTGCAGGGCTTAAGCTATATACAGTTTCAGTTGGGACCTCAGAAAATAAGTCACCAGTTTGTCATAGCGGATATCGACAATGCTATTCTGCTTGGAACGGACTTCTTCGAGCACTATCAGTGCCTTTCAGATTTTCAAAATGCTCAGCTGAAGATCAGAGATTCAGCGGTCAGGTGCTGTGACAGCCAGGGAAACCTATTGAAAGTGAATGTTCAGGTCCGCCAGGACCCAGTGTTGCCTCCCCGCACAGAGAAGTTTAGCATGGCACGGCTTAGCACTAAGTGGGTTCAATGGACTGCTTGCATTGAATCAGCCGATAGGGTTCCAGGGGTGCTTGTCGCCACCACTGTTCAAGATCCTGATGAGCAACAAGTTCACCTGAGACTGATGAATTACACAGATCGGGAAATACGAATTCCAGCGGGGAAAATAGTGGCTACGTGTATGGCTGCTAGTCTAACTAGACCGGCCCCTACGGAATCAGCTAGCCGTGGCCAGCTGCCTGAACACCTCAAGACGCTAGTAGAAGAGAGTTGTCAAGGGTTTAGCCTTGAGGAGAAGCAGAAAGTTCAGGCACTGATAACAGAGCATCAGAGTGCGTTCAGTAGCTCCCAATATGACTTAGGCAAGACTAATGTGATTAAACATGGTATTCCGCTAGTGCCAGGAGCAAAACCACTAAAACAGCGACCTTATCGACATGGGACGGCTCAGGAAGCCGAGATAGAAAAGCAAGTCAAGGAATTGCAAGGGCAGGGCCTGATCCAGGAAGGGCATGGTGCCTGGAGCTCCCCAGTGGTGTTAGTGCAAAAAAAGGACGGTAGCTGGCGATTTTGCGTTGACTACCGTAAGCTTAATGAGGTCACTCACAAGGATGCCTACCCGCTACTCCGAATAGATGACACCCTTGATGCTTTGGGGAGCAGCCGTCTTTTCAGCACCCTGGACCTCACTAGCGGCTACTGGCAAGTCGAAATGGAAGATGATGCAAAGGAAAAGGCTGCCTTCGCCACACGATCAGGGTTATGGGAGTGGCAAGTCCTCCCATTCGGTTTGACCTCAGCTCCGTCTACCTTTGAAAGGCTGATGGAGACTGTATTAAGAGGATTGCATTGGAAGACACTATTAATCTACCTTGATGACATTATTGTGTTCTCCAATGATTTAGATAGCCATTTGGAGCGTCTAAAAGAGGTATTTGTAAGGCTACAAGAAGCTGGGCTGAAGCTAAAGCCCGCAAAGTGCAGATTGTTTGCTGATAAAGTCCACTACCTAGGGCATGTAGTAAGTGCTAGCGGGGTGGAGACTGAAGAGAGCAAGGTTACTGCTGTAAAGGAATGGCCAGTACCTCGTCACAAAAAGGACGTGAGGGCCTTTTTGGGCACTTGCAGATATTATCGGAGGTTTATCCACAATTACTTTGACATCAGCCGACCATTGAGCCAGCTCAGTTCGAAACATGCAAGGTTTGAATGGACAGAGAAATGTAAGCTGGCGTTCCAAGAGCTTAAGGAGAGACTCACCTCTGCACCCATCCTTGCTTACCCGAACCATTCACTGCCCTTTCTCTTGGACACAGATGCCAGTGGGGTTGGCACTGGAGCAGTACTGTCGCAAATCCAGGATGGCCACAAGCGAGTCATTGCCTATTTTTTCTAAAATGTATACTAAAGAACAAAGGAACTACTGTGTCACGCGTCAGGAGCTTCTGGCCATCATTAACGCTGTGAAGCATTTTCGTTCTCTTTTGTTTGGAAGGGAATTCACCATTCGTACCGACCATGCCTCACTACCCTGGCTTCTCCGGATGCCCAATCCTGCAGGTCAGCTAGCACGGTGGCTGGAGATATTGACGGAGTATAACTTCCAACTGCTGCACCGCAAAGGTTTGAAACACTGCAATGCTGATGGACTCAGCCGGCAAGTCTGCCATGATTGCCAGCAGTGCCAAAGAATGTTCCCCGATCAGAAACCGATGATGCAACAACTACAGGTTGACAGCCAACCTTTGGATTGTTCCACAGCTGCGTGTGCTACTCAGGGGAAGATTGATGTCGTTGATATTGCTCAGGCGCAGAAGATAGATGAGCAAATCAAAGAGGGTTATCAGGCTGTGAGGGAACAGGCTACCATTTCTGGTAGAGAGCTTGGTTGGCATGCACAAAAGCTGCTCAGACTTTGGGAGCATTTGAGATTGACTGAGGAGGGTGTGCTACAGGTAAATCTGCCTCAGAGAAGCTCGCGGACGTGGACAGTCTGCCCTATGAGCATGAGGGCTGAAGTTATACAGGCCACTCATGCAGAAGCTCATCTAGGTTTCAACAAAACATTGGCGGTAGTGTGTCAAAGGTGGTATTGGCCAGGCATGACAAGTCAAGTGAGGCAGTGGATCCAAGCCTGCCTACCATATCAGAAGTCCAAGCCTGTCTCTCATAAGAGCCACAATACCAGGAACAAACTCTGGGCAGGAAGACCCTGGCAGATTATCGCTGTAGACCTGTGTGGTCCGCTACCGGAGATTACACGAGGGAATACAGAAATTTTGGTGCTGGCTGATCACTTTACAAGATGGTATGATGCTATCTCCATTCCCGATGGACAGGCCAGGACAGTGGCTCGTGTGTTGGATGAGCGGATTTTCAGCTATTTTGCATACCAGAAATCATCCACACAGACCAGGGGTCACAGTTTAATCGGAGTTGCTTGCTGAATGTTGTAAGCTGTGGAATTGTGACAAGACACAGTCCGCTCCATACCACCCTCAAGGAAACTCGGTGGTCGAGAGGTTGAACCGAACAATGGGAAACTCTCTGAGAGCTATGCTCGCCGAATCAGAACACTTGGAATGGGATCAACTGGTTCCCCAGATTATGCGTGCAGTGCGCGCCACCCCCCATTCGAGTACTGGTGAGACTCCAAACTACCTCATGCTTGGTAGAGAGACACGCCTGCCCCATGATCTACTCCTCAACTATCCGACTGGTGTAGACTGCTCTGAAAATGAGTACGCAGTTCGTCTGCAGAATGATCTACAGACAGTGCATGAGAGACTACGACAGCAACAATTCCGTGCCCCTAGAACTGATGACAGTGAAGAAGAGTCTAAGTTTGTGATTGGCAACAGAGTCTGGCTCAAGTCATACTTTGAAGGAAAGGGTCGGGGAGCCAAGTTACAGCCTAAATATGTTGGGCCCTATTCCATAACTAAGGTACTCTCATTCCAGACCTACCAGATGGAGCGAAGAGGCAAACTGACAGTTCAGCACGAGGGCAGGATTAAGCTTTATCGAGGAGACTTGAATGAGCCAGTGTCTGGATCAGTGCAAGACAAACAGGATCCTCTCCCTGAGGAGAATAACCCTCCAGTAACGGTAGATGAGAGGGCAACTTTGGCCGCACGGCGTTCTGGCCGGAATGTCAAACAGCCTGCACATCTCTCTGATTATTGGCTAAATCGGATGAAGCGTGTTTCGCCACCAGATAGACCAATTCTGGGACAGAGTTCTGTCTTAGGAGGGGACAGTGTAATAAAAAAATGGATGATAAGTACGACACCGAGTTTCCGCCATTGTCGACGCAGCACAAAACCCTTAAAATGGAAATGGTGGCCCTGAGAAGGGCCGAGGTGGTTGGTGGGACTACTGGCACTCAGAAGTCAATTTTGACTGGTGAGTCCAGTAGCCCGAGAGGGTCACTATCATCCCCGATGGAGTCTACCGATGGGCGGACGACTTGGACTCCACTTCATGCCGTGGAGTAGGGCAAGCATCACGGGCTGGCCTCCAGTACGGCCTTCGGTCCTGCCGTGGCCTTTGGTAGCGTTGCCCTCGGTGATAGTGTTGGTGATGAGGTGAACACGCCCTCGGTCTCTGGGATTCAGTCTGGGTAGACTGTGTTCTCCGGTGCTCAGCAGAGACGTGCGCATGCAGGAGAGGCTGAGTGGTGAACACCTCATCACAGGAGGAGCAGCGGTGTCTGTGTACACGAGCGTGCCTCTGTAGGTCATGCTCCTTGTGGCAAGAAAAATCGCAAAAGGTGCACGAGTGCTTCATGCTTGTAAAAGCGAATGAACTGTAAATCAGTGTGTACCCGTATTTATAGACAGTCAGCATGCGTAAGAGAATTGATGACGTCTTTTTTAAGCCTATAATCCGGCAGCTTCAAATTGCTGACTCAATGGATCTATATTACGTTCGTCGCAATTCAGACAAATTTGAATAGTCATTTATAAGGCGCACGCTTAACACTTGTCCAATGTAGTGTATATGTATGGGTTATACTAGCAATTTTTTTATGTTAATCATTTATTACCATATTGTTCTAAGATTTGTATGTTACTATACAAACACTAAAAATTATTAATACTCGTATTGCGTGATTAGTTAGGGACAAATGTTATCGTTTTTGTATTCGAAATATGTTATTGTGGAATTGGTTGACCTAATTACTGTGCAGCCAATCAACTGTAGATTTTTTCTTGGAATTGCTATATAACCTGTCAGTTTTATCATTGCTGGTGTGTTACTGCTTGGTACTGAGAGATATAACACCAATAACGATACTGCGTTCTTTATAATAAGCTCTGCTTGATTTTCAAAAGCAAATAGGGTATAAAATTCTTGTCACTGTTTCTGCCTTTAGCATTGTGATATTAGCCAGCGTATTATAGCTGCTTTCACAATAAATGCTATTGACCGAACATCAAGAATTATTGCGCTTGGCTTGTTAGGGTGTAACAGTTGAGAGAAGTCACCATAGAGTCTGTTTATCGGCTCACCATCGAGTCTGTTTATCGGCTCACTCCCGAGTCTGTTTATCGGCTCACCCACGAGTCTGTTTATCGGCTCGCCATCGAGTCTGTTCATGGGCTCACCATCGAGTCTGTTTATCGGCTCACTATCGAGTCTGTTTATCGGCTCACTCCCGAGTCTGTTTATTGGCTCCCCCATCAAGTCTGCTTATCGGCTCACCATCGAGTCTGTTTATCGGCTCGCCCTCGAGTCTGTTTATCGGCTCACCCACGAGTCTGTTTATCGGCTCGCCATCGAGTCTGTTTATCGGCTCACCATCGAGTCTGTTTATCGGCTCGCCATTGAGTCTGTTTATCGGCTCACCCACGAGTCTGTTTATCGGCTTGCTCTCGAGTCTGTTTATCGGCTCACCCACGAGTCTGTTTATCGGCTCACTCTCGAGTCTGTTTATCGGCTCGCCATTGAGTCTGTTTATCGGCTCACCCACGAGTCTGTTTATCGGCTCGCTCTCGAGTCTGTTTATCGGCTCACCCACGAGTCTGTTTATCGGCTCACTCTCGAGTCTGTTTATCGGCTCGCCATCGAGTCTGTTTATCGGCTCACCCATGAGTCTGTTTATCGGCTCACCCACGAGTCTGTTTATCGGCTCGCCATCGAGTCTGTTTATCAGCTCACCCATGAGTCTGTTTATCGGCTCGCCCACGAGTCTGTTCATCAACTCATTGAGTTTGCGTGAACTCGCTCTTGAGTTGGGAGTTGGCTATCCTCAATGACCAGAATTTACTTCACAATTATTATTACAAATTATTATGTATGTACTACATTACAAAACGGTTATTTTATAGGACTACAGCAGGTTTTAACTTGCCTACAAAACAGTTATACTTTTTCTTCTAATTGCAATACAAATTAGTACCTGACTTGGCATACCTTCCGACTCTCACGCATTGGGCGTGAGACTCACGCAATTGCCTCACGCTTCTCACGCCCTTGTCACGCAATTGCCCCTTTTACCCAAGCAAACCTGTTTTTTGCCCCAATCTTCAAGTAATAATCATATACTTACTACTAATAAACAACTATGTATAAACCTATTTGAAACATTCTCATCTATCAATAACCTCCACGACATGTAGTTTCCATATTGAGTTATATTATCTTTCGCTGTGGTGTTTTATACGCTATGAAAACTTACCCCACATCAAATCCTCACGTTTTCATTGCCCCCAAAATAGACTCTCACTCCTTTCCCCACTCCAGGGTTGGCAGGTCTGTGACTTGGCAGCAAGAATCAGCCCATACCTGCCAACTCTCACGCATTGAGCGTGAGACTCACACAATCGCTCCATGCCTCACACATCTCACGCCCGTGTCACGCAATTGCACCTTTTACCCAAGCAAACCTGTTTTTTCTCCATTCTTCAAGTAGTTATCATATACTTACTACTAATAAACAACTATGTATAAACCTATTTGTGGTATTCTCACCTATCAATAACCTACACGACATGTGGTTTCCATATGGAGTTATAGGTACTATCTTTCGTTGTGGTGTTTGTATAAGCTATGAAAATTTACCCCACTTATTAAATCCTCGCGTTTTCATTGCTCCCAAAATAGACTCACTCCTTTCCCCACTCCAGGGTTAGCAGGTCTGTATCAGCCTGACTACAAAGGGACTACAAAACAGTTATATTTTTTTATCTACCTCCACATTAAAACCTAACCTTTCAGCAAGTACTAGCCTGGCTACAGAACAGTTATATTTCTATTAAATACATGTTAGAACCTGAGCAATGATTTTATGCTTAAAATCCAAATGCACGTTGTCATTAGCATTGGCTATCGTTGTCACTCTTCTACTCAGCTTCTACCTGAGTTTGGACTATCAGAAACGCTTACTCCTTAGTAAAACTTAGAAGAGTATAAACAATGGTGTAAGCATTGTTTTATGCAGAGCCTCACTTCTGGTGGCGGCATGCGTTCAGAAAATTTGCATACATTTGCACCGGGCTGAATTTTTTTTACGCTTTTTAAAGATTACAACTAGTGCTGAAAATAAATATCGACTGGAGGACTTTTATATCTGTCTAAACTACAGAAAAACACTTTAAATTTTAATAATAATTAAAATAATAGTTATTATTTATAAATGGGTTTTACCAATTATATTATATATAATTTTAGAGTTATCTTTTTAAACATCTAGGAAAGGAAAATTTCTAATACATAGTAGTCACCAACAAAGTAAAGAATGAAGAAGTAGAATTGTTGCGGTCAAGTAACCCTAGCTACTTTTGAAATAGGTTTTTGGAGGGCTAAAGTTAGAGTCTCGGTAATACGTTATCAATTGGATGGGTGGCATTTCCGCTGCCACAGCTAACGAGCTATGACATAATTGCCTAAACTCTTATTCGTAAACTCAGCAATGAAGTTACCATTATTCTCTATGAATACCGGCTAGAAAATTGCTTGCTTTTCTCCTTCTTTAGGAAAAGCAGAGACGTTAAAAAGAGAGAAATCTTACTGGACATGTCTCGTCATTCGGTTGATTTATACGACAGACTGTAGCAGCTATTTTGATCATTGTTATCGAGATTGATAGTCGATAAGTTTCTTTGAGTACATTATTGTTTGACTACGTGAGTTTGTCTTAACTTATTTTGGCAAGTATTAGTTTGCTAGATAATATATTGTCGTTGTATTAATCTGCACACGGTCTCTTGTTTGTGCTGTTGTGGAACTCAGCACTGACTAGCCACTTGCAAGTGGGTTCACTTATAAGTTGTCTTACACCGAATGAGTAATAGCTCTTATGCTCAACTGTAATTGTTGCAAGCAAGGTGACTGGTGAATGAGTGTGGTTCTTTATTACACAAACTCTATAAGCATGAAAAAATAACAGTTAAAATGCAATTCAATACAATCAAGCGTAACGCAGAATTGAGTTCACAAAAAATAAATACTCAAGCAGTTACTCTTGTAAATGTAAGAATGTTAAGATAAATATGTATACATAAAGCTGCACAGAGATAAGTTAATGTTACCACGCTGTTCTTAATTTAAGGTTGACTTGCAACAAAATTCACATTACAGTTATTTGATATGAAAAGGTTCACCATATTACTCTGTTGTGTTGTAGGTGCAAAATATGTAGAAATGTGATTACAAGCTCTTAAAAGCTAAAAAACGAACAGTTAATCGCAGCCACACAAGACCGCCGTAGTTTGGATTCTCTTTCCAAAACGGCTCAAATGTGACGTAGTTGTGAGAGATGGTTTCTGTTTACACTTTCATGCAACCTTATTCGTCGAAATATTTTTACATATATACTTCACTCATTCAATAAAACCATGTCTATTGTTCTTACGTGTCTGTTTTATCGCCATTGTAATGCTGTCACTTTAAGCACTGATATCTTATAACTTACCATAAAAATTTGTTTAATTTTCTAGCCTTAGATTGAAAGAGTACATATCATTGTCTGATAATCATGACGAGTCTGTTGGTCACTTGTGATAATCGAAAAGTGCTGCAGAAATTATTTGCGAAGTATTGGGACCTATTGGGTTGCATGATCAGATTACGACTTGTCGATTAGACCCAACCGAAACCAAACTGTAAAGTAGCAAGCAACTATATTTGATACGGGGTCTTCGGTAAAACCCGAAGTGTTTGTCGTAAACAAGTGCTACAAGTTTTATATCGGGTGAAATTTATAAACAATAGATTTTGGCATCCAATCACAGGGCGTTGTAAATTTCAATGTCATTTATCATCCTAACAACAAACGACCCGATCTCATGGGCTGTAGGGCAAAAAGTCTGACATCACTGCTACTACTGATAATCAATAATATGATAACATAATATATAATAATAATAATAATATGTGGATTAATCAGTAAACATGATCAAGCATTTAATTTATGATATTGCATTTTAGTTTTACTTGATACAAAAATAAACATCGCCTTTCATTATTTCAATTATTTTATCCTTTCTGTCACTTTTTATTGCACAACACCAAAGGAATGAAGAGTAATTAAATCAGAAAATCATATTGGGATCACTTGCCACTAGTAACAACATGACTGTTTTCTGTTTAATAATAGGCCGTCCAAACGTCATTTATGCCGAAGTCTATTGTTTATAAATTTCACCTTTATATCGAGCTTTTTATTGCCCTTTCAGTTCACGAAAGAACATCACGGGACAAGACGATAAATAAATTTCATGGTTACGTCAGAGAAATAAAAAGATTCCAATCTACGGCGGCTTTTCATTTTTGAGCTTTTAAGAGCTTGTAACCACATTTCCACATATTTGGCGCCTACAACACAACAGAGTAAGACATGGTGAATCTTTTTGCTGAATAACAATCCAAAAATATATTATGTTTACAATATTATATTTGCGTAGAAGTAATGCGGCAATATTTTCTATTCGTGTTATTATTACACTGAAAGTTTCCTGTCTCCTGCTTCCGGTTACAAATTTAATAAAGTTCCATTTTTTCTCGCTGCGTGTTCCCTTTCCTTTTTCCGATCTGTACTTACGAGCAACCAACAATGAGCACACACACAACAGGTTATGGGTCCAGGAGGGCAATTTTCGACAGTAATAGTGACTCATACAACGTATGGGAGACAAGATTCATCAACTACCTATACACCATAGACGAAAAGCTGGTTAAAACCATCGAGCCAAAAGAAGAGAATGAAGAAGACAACACGGACTTCGCCAGCAGGAACCGAAGAGCATATGCCGAACTTACTCAGGTACTAGACGAAAAATCGCTAGAACTAATAATGAATGACAAAAAGAATAATGGCAGAGCTGCCCTGGCCACACTCCGACGACACTACGTAAGCACTGAAACACCATGTGTACTAACTCTATATGAAGAACTGACTACACTAAGAATGACTTAGACTGAACACATTACTGACTATATTATTAGGGCCGAAAGAGCATCAACTGGACTCAAAACAGCAGGCGAGAAAATCTCTGACAACTTATTAATAGCTATGATTTTAAAAGGACTACCAGACTCATTCAAACCATTCGTAGTCGTACACACTCAACTGAACCAACACAAATCTCTATCGGACTTTAAAGCAGCGCTACACAACTTTGCCAATACAGACAATCTACGACCTACTACTACTACCGCCATAAAGACAGCAACATCTCATACTAGAAGACATCAACCTCATCATCCACCAAACAGACCTACATCAAACAACAACAACAACAACAAAATGTGTTTGGCCTGTGGCAACACTACTCACACAACAAAAGACTGCTACTCTAAGACTAAACTGCACTGCAACTACTGCCATCTAATAGGGCACATTGCTAAAGTTTGCTTCAAAAAAAAGCGGGACAACTCCAAACCTACTACTGATCACAAAACGGCTAATGCACAATTCAATCAACCTGACTTCACATTCATTACTAAGACCTGCACTGCTACTGACAAGACCAGTCACATGACAGACAAACTACTGGTCAACTGTGGCACAACCTCACACATTGTCAACGATCCTGACAAATTCATCACATTTGACACCAACTTTGTACCAGACAAACACTACCTCGAACTAGCCGATGGACGAAGGAGCAACCAACTGGCTACTGCACGAGGAGTGGCTGTGTTCACAGTCACTGACAACCACGGTACTGAACGACAGATCAAACTCAAAGACACCCTACTTGCTCCGACATTTCCTACTAATCTCTTTTCTGTATGGGCAGCAACTGACTCGGGCGCCAAGATCACATTCACACCTAAACACTCCGAACTCATTTCACACGGCGTTCACTTCAACATCATCAAAGAAGGACAGCTATACTACCTACATCAACCCACAACAACTACCACATCCAGCACTACCAAACCTCCAACTGGACATGCTACGAAGACGGGCTCTTACATGAGCAAGACACTACAAGACTGGCATATCTGACTAGGACACATGAACTACGGAGGACATACGTAAACTCGAGACTGTTACGGCTGGAATGACAATTACACAGAAGGACTCTACACCACCAACATGCACGACCTGTACACAAAACAAGATAACTAGACAACCAAAATCACAAGACACACGGGCAATACTAGCCACGACGCCACTAGAAAGGATTCACTCTGATATATGCGGACCCATGCAACCACAATCACGCGAAGGACACCGCTATGTCATCAATTACATCGACGAATATTCTAGCATGATATTTACATACTTCATGAGAAACAAAGACGGCACTGTTCTTACACTACAAACATTTCTGGGTGACATTGCACCAATAGGACAAGTAAAGGAGATCCACACTGACAATGGCACAGAGTACCTGAGCAAGGGTTTCCAGGACATTCTACTTGCAAGAGAAATAAAACACACTACATCCACTCCATACACACCTTACCAAAACGGTAAAGTTGAAAGTTCATGGAGAATGCTCATGAAAATGGCCAGATGTCTCAACACTGACGCAGGATTACCAAAGAACTATTGGACTTACGCTGTTAGACACCCTCAATACCTTAGAAACAGCATACCAGCGCAGAACCAACAGCACAGCTCATCAACTGTTCACTGACGAGCAACCAGACATGAGAAACGTACATCGTTTCGGATCACAATGCACATTCTACATCGAAGGTCACAAATCTAAACTTAACAATCGAGGCCAACTTGACACCTACCTAGGTGTAAACCTGCGTAATAAAGGATTCTACGTAATGAACAATCTAAACCACAGCGTTGTCACCACAAGAAACATTATTGTACACGACACTGCAACCAACCCTGATTATGACTGCGAAACTACTGAGCTTTCCTACAATACTGAGACACAGACTGACTCAACTGAGGCCACACACGGTTCAACTGAGCCACAGACTGACTCGACTGACGCCACACACGGTTCAACTGAGCCACAGACTGACTCAACTGAGCCAACTCACGGTTCAACTGAATCATTTCCACTCACTACACCATCTCTGCTACAACCTATATCACAAGGCAGACCCAAGCGGGTAACTCGACCACCCAGCTACCTAGCTGATTACCACACTAAGACAGCAACTGTGGAATACGCCTACAGCATAACGCAGCAGATACCCACTACATACAATGAAGCAATAAACTCGGAGGACTCCGATAAATGGCGTACTGCTATGGACAAAGAAATATCAACACTTCTCGACAACAACACATGGGAACTCACCACCTTACCAGATGACAGGATGGCAATAGGAGGAAAATGGGTATACACACTCAAACAATCCAAAGACCAGAACAACAACCAATACAAAGCGCGATATGTAGCAAAGGGGTATTCTCAAATACACGGACTAAACTATGAAGACACCTTCTCACCAACTACCCGCTTCACCTCAATCAGAACACTTCTACAGGAAGCTAGCAACAACGGACTATTCCTGCACCAAATGGATGTCAAAGGAGCCTACCTGAACGCATACATTGACAAAGAGATCTACATTCTACAACACCCAGAATATGAACAGACACAACAAGACAGTAAGAAACTGGTATGCCGACTTCACAAGTCACTATATGGACTTAAACAGAGCGGTAAAAACTGGCACAACACTGACTGACTATCTGGAAACACTAGGACCACTCACACCAAACAAACTTTACCCGTGTATCTACACCTACACAAAACCAGACAAGCGACTCATTCTATTTTGGGTAGATGACATAATCATTGCAAGTGACAATCAGGACACAATAGCACAGGTAAAGGAGAAGCTAAACTCACGATTCAAAATGGACGACCGAAGACCATTACCATGGTTTCTGAGAATTGACTTCACTAGACACTCAGATGGTACTTATCAGATGAGCCAAGAAAGATATGCAAGATCTATCCTACAAAGATTCAAAATGGGAGACTGTAAGCCAGCAGAAACACCAGCTGCAATGGGACTTCAACTTACCAACCCGACCGACGAGGAACATAACGCTTTCCTGGACACGAAATTCCTCTACAGACAAGCCCTAGAAAGCCTGATATACTTGATGACTGCAACACGTCCCGATATAAGTTGGGTAGTATCTAAATTGTCACAATTCCTGGAACGCCCTGGACCTGCACACACCACAGCTGTTAAACCGGTTTTCAGATACATCAAAGGAACTCTCACACACAACCTTCATTTCACCAAGACATCTGGAACGCTAACAGGATATATGGACTCGGACTGGACTGGAGACATCAACGACAGACGATCAACAACCGGATATGTATTCGACCTCGGAAGCGCACCTATCAGCTGGAAGACAAGAAAACAGCACACAGTAGCACTAACTTCTTGTGAAGCAGAATACTTGGGACTAGCTGAAGCAACTAAAGAAACACTATTTCTACGAGGTTTATGTGCATCACTAGGTATCGGACACTCGGCACAGACAACACTCTACACCGACAACCAAGGAGCCATTGCACTCACAAAGGACGGTGCTAAACACTCGAGAACAAAACACATAGATGTACGCTATCATTTCGTAAAGGAACAGACGAATATCACCTACAAATATATTGCGACCCAGTGTAATCCAGCGGACTCTATGACCAAACCAGTATCCTGACACAAAATACAGATGTTCGATACACCAATGCTACCCTCACCGACATAATGGCCATGAAAATATATGTTGGATTGAGGGGGCTGTTGAATAATAATCCAAAAATATATTATGTTTACAATATTATATTTGCATAAAAGTAATGCGGCAATATTTTCTATTCGTGTTATTATTACACTGAAAGTTTCCTGTCTCCTGCTTCCGGTTACAAGTTTAATAAAGTTCCATTTCTTCTCGCTGCGTGTTCCTTTTTTTCCAATCTATACTTACGAGCAACCAACAATGAGCACACACACAACACTTTTGATACCAAATAACTGTAATGTGAATTTTATTGCAAGTCAACCTTTAATGATTCTTTACTCTTCATAATTCTCAGTCTTTAGTTTTGCCGTTCGTAGTCTGTATCGCTTACTCTGTACTCTTTGTTCCGCCCTCCCTCCCATTAACACTGGAGCACCTTTGCTTATATAGTAAGGGCTGAGTGTTAAATCTATGGGCGTTCCCCTCAAGTTGGCTTTTAAATTACAGGGCTAATCTGAGAATAGCTGAACACTTATGGTAATCAAAGCAGCTCAGTTTAGTGAATCCATCACTTCTCCACTCCTAGATGCAGTGCCAGTATTGTATCATTGGCTCACAAGCGTCGATAAAAGATATATTATGGATCCAGCTCCAATGTTGACAACCCTGTTGTAACCGTAGGTTACAACTAAGCATTGTAACCAATGATAGATAATAGTGCAGCTGTTCTCTTGCTTCAGACGCAGACAGTTCGAACATCTGTTGCAGCTTCCTATTTACTTCAGCAACCATGTCAGCTCTCAGTTTTTGGCTGTTTGCTCTAAGCAGCATCTTAGCTGTATTAGTGCGGCTCGGTCATCCCATCGGCTAACTTCACAAATTTCAGTAAATTGTATAAATAAGTTTACATCTCCATGCCCACCAAAGTGTGGTAACCTGAGATCCACTCGACCACTGAGTGTAGAGTTTGGAATCTCAGCTTTCTTATTAGAGACTTGGTCTAGTCGTTTTGTGAGTGTGCGCAACAAATCTTGGGTAGACCAACAACTATCACACTTCTCTGAAGCAGGCTCGACCAACCTGGTTGAATGCAGCTGCTCTATTGGTCGGGGAGAGGAGACAGTAAAACGTGCCAAATCGTTGAGTCCATCATTTGCTGGAGAGGATATGCGATTGCTGGCAGACTCTATCCTGCAGTTCCAACACATATTTCCGGTACATATTGTCAATGAAGGTTGCCCCATCAATGTGTACAGATGTATCGGAGTGCATAACTTGCTTTGGTCGTTTCTCAGCAGTATCAGTAACTGGATTAGTTGCATCCAAAAATGGGTTACTGATCGGCAGAAATGGATTAATAGACATTCAGGAGTCTCTGCCCTGAGCCATCTCTTTCCAGAAAGCTGTTCCAGAGAACAATTACTAGGTTGTGCGTACAGCTAAACTTTCACTAGCAACAGGATTACAGATATTCCACTGCTGCCACCAATGTCGTTAAAGTCTGTGCTGACTAGCCACTTGCAAGTGGGCGGTGCATACAAGTTGTCTTACACCGAATGAATAATTTCTCTCATGCGCAACTGTAATTGTTGCAAGCAAGGTGACTGGTGAATAATTGTGGTCTTTATTACACATGCTCTATAAGCATGAAAAGACAAACAATTAAAATGCAATTTAATACAATCAAGCGTTATGCTGAATTGAGTTCACAAGTAATAAATACTCAAACAGTAACTCTTGTAAATGTAAGAATTTCAAGATTTATATGTATACACAAAGCTGCACAGAGATAAGTTAATGTTACCACACTGTTTTAATGATTTGTAACTCTTCGTAATTCTAAGTCCTTAGTTTTGTTGTTCGTAGTCTGTATCACTTGCTCTGTGCTCTTTGTTCCCCCACCCCATTAACACTGGAGCACATTTTCTTATATAGTAAGGGCTTAGTGTTAATCTACGGCTTTCCCCGCAAGCTGGCTTTTAAATTACAGGGCTAATTTTAGAATAGCTGAACACTTACGGTAATTAAAGCTGCTCAGCTTAGTAAATCCATCCCAGTGCACAGCTCGGTTTACTCTTGCACTCACATCTTATAATAGGTGTTACCTATTCATTGACCAAAGCACATAGTACACTAATACTGCCAAATTTATTTTATCACACTTGGTAAGATGAGCCAACTTGTAATAGATCCCACATAGTAGTGATTGCAAGTGCCGTAAGTCGCTATACTAGCAAAAGGCAAGCGCAAAACCTCACTACAATAGTGTCGTTACCGCCAATACATACGTAGTTTATTTTATGGAAACTTCTAGTTGCTATTCCAATAGTTTCAGGGAGTTTTATTTTAGTTTTTATACGGTAGAAGATTTTCGTTGTCATCCTAAAAGTCTCTTTTCCGCTTTCTACAATTCACAAAATTCTTTCTTGTTGCTATCTTGCGGGTACTTGATTGAGACAAAACTAACTAATGATCATTTACTGGGAATACTCAGAATACCCAGTGCATCATCTTCATTGATAATCAAAAGTGATATATTGTTAACGTTGAGCGGTATATTGTTAACGTTGAGCGGTATATTGTTAACTTTGAGTGGTATATTGTTAACATTGAGTGGTATATTGTTATCGTTAAGTGGTATATTGTTAACGTTGAGTAGTGTAATGTTAACGTTGAGTGATGTATTGTCAATGTTGAGTGGTGCATTGTTGACATTGGAGTGGTGTATTGGTAACTTTCAGTGGTGCATTATTAACTTTGACTGGGAAATTGTTAACTTTGATTGGTGTTTTGTTGACATAGAGTGGCGTATAGTTATATAATCATTTTGCCACCAGCCTGAGATAAGTAGTTGTTGGGTGGAGCATTGTTGTAAATTGATGAAACAACAACAATTAGTGCATCGCTAGGCTGTATCATAGCCCTTGCATGGTTTGCATACAGGCTAGTCCATCATATCATAGAATGAGAACACAAAGTTCAGCAACAAATGTTAGTGACCTTCATGTTCTCCTTCTTTGGTGAGCTGATTTCTTTGTAGTGTTCTTGTTTATTAGTTTTTAGTTATCATAAGAATTAGTTATCATAAGAATTAGTTATCATAAGAATTAGTTATCATAAGAATTAGTTATTATATTACAAAACATTTTTGTCAACATCCCAAACACCCACCCCTCTTTTTCCTTGTTAATATTATTGCTCGTTGTGTGATAGGTTGATTGCGGTGGCCAACTTTCGATTGACTGCACAGATTTATCAAGACTGAAGGTTAACATATATCTCAGTCGACCAATAATCAGTACAGGTCCAGCGAAAAGTGAGTGCAATGTAACAGTATTTATACCCTGCACAACGTTATCCACTTACTGCAAACGACTGCAGCTATACCTTGTTTACTTGCCAGCATAACTCTTTAGAACACAATTGCGTGGGTCAGTAGATATGCAATAGTCTTAGATGTTTCTTAGTAGTAGTCTGAGCCAACTACCGGTATTATTTCCTAAACTACTATTACAGTTTCCATGCTGTTTGTTTACAGCTTAAAGACGGTGGTTACTCTATTATGATGTACATGGTACGCGTGTTCAGCAGCTCAGCAATTTAGATGATATTCAAGCATACATAAAAGAATATGAGCAGAGACACACGGTGAAGTATGTGGTCACAAAAAAAGACAAGAGCTTCACTGCTCCACTCAAGGCTGGTACGCTCTTCTTCTGAAAATGTTTACTTACAGGCTTGAATATGTATATATATACATTGTATATATGTGTATATAATAGTCAACCAGGGCCTGCCTGGGCTAGAATTCAGTCTCGAGTGAGAGATTTTATTGCATGTATTGCAAGCGTGATTGATCAGCCTTCTGTTTTTGTTTAGTGATATAACACTAGGTATTTCAGTTTAGTTACTGATAGCATATGAATGTGTGAATCCTTGAAATATTACACAATATATATATATACATACATATATATATATATATATATATATATATATATATATATATATGTATATATATGTATATATATACATATATATATAGGAGATCGCACTCTGTGAGAGGTGCGGCACTATTAGCCTTTGTGCAAAGCTCATCACTTTTGTGATTTGAGCACTCTGGTGCTAGCACATTGACTTTCTTAAAGTCTGTGAGGCAACCTAGTTGTTTCATGGCAGGAAGTCAACTCTCATTGGTAATGGGATTTGTGTCCCTTGCCAAAGCTCTGAGCTGCACTGATGAGGCTTCAATAGCCGAAACAGTACTGTCTGTAGCATGATGTATATATATGTATATATATATATACATCATGCTACAGACAGTACTGTTTCGGCTATTGAAGCCTCATCAGTGCAGCTCAGAGCTTTGGCAAGGGACACAAATCCCATTACCAATGAGAGTTGACTTCCTGCCATGAAACAACTAGGTTGCCTCACAGACTTTAAGAAAGTCAATGTGCTAGCACCAGAGTGCTCAAATCACAAAAGTGATGAGCTTTGCACAAAGGCTAATAGTGCCGCACCTCTCACAGAGTGTTCAACCAAACCGAAGTGAGGGAGCATATACTCATGCTACAGACAGTACTGTTTCGGCTATTGAAGCCTCATCAGTGCAGTTCAGAGCTTAGGCAAGAGACACAAATCCCATTACCAATGAGAGTTGACTTCCTGCCATGAAACAACTAGGTTGCCTTACAGACTTTAAGAAAGTCACTGTGCTTGCACCAGAGTGCTCAAATCACAAAAGTGATGAGCTTTGCACAAAGGCTAATAGTGCTAATAATATATAAAAAATTGTTTGCTCACCCCGGATACCCCGTTTGGGTGGTAAATTCTGCTCTAACTCGGGTCTCCTACCAGAGACCTGGGAGTTTGTGCACTCGCCTCAAGATCTTAGCTGTTCCTAATAGCGTACTTTTCTGCAACTCACCTGAGTTGATTGTTGTTGGTATTTGGGCAAGCCACATTTTATGCGCTGGTGTTATTGCGCCCAGTGCCCCAATGACTACTGGGATTACAGTTGTTTTTACATTCCAGCATTTTTCAATTTCTTCTCCAAGAGGGAGATATTTCTCTACCTTTTCTTTTTCTTTGCTGGCTATATTGTAGTCATTGGGTACTGCTATATCTATTATAGTAGCACTCTTGTTCTCCTTGTCTACCACCACTATATCTGTTTGGTTTGCTAGAACATGCTTGTCAGTTTGGATGTAGAAGTCCCAGAGGATCTTAGCGCGGTCATTTTCATTCACCTTACCAGGAGCTTCCAACCAGTGTTGTGGTTTATTAAGGCCTCATCAGATAGACTTCTATACACAATACCTGCGACATGCTTATGCCGCTCAATGTATGCGTTCCCTGCTAGCTGCCTGCATCCACTGATGATGTGTTGGATGGTCTCAGGTGCATCTTTGCACAGTCTGCATCTAGGATCGTCTCTAGTGTGATAGATTTTCGTTTGGAGTTGCCTTGTTGGGTGCACTTGCTCCTGGGCTGCCATAATTAGCGACTCTGTATTGGCCGTTAGGTTTCCTTCGTTCAGCCACATATATGTCTGGTGAAGATCGCCAACCTTAGATATTTGTTGGTGGTAAGCACCATGAAGAGGTTTCGTGTGCCAGTCAATTTCCTCATCATCAGGGCGTAGGTCCGTTGTAAGAGCAGCCGATTAAAATTCAGCTAGCAACTTATCTGAGATGGCCATGGAGGCTGCATATGCTTTGATGCTTTGCTCCTCCTCTTTCACTGTCTGCTGTACACTTTTGAGTCCCCTACCGCCATTTTTCCTATCACGATACAATCTAGTAGTATCAGATTTTGGGTGGAGTGCTCCATGCATGGTCAGCAGTTTAGGAGTTGCTATATCAGTTTCTTTGATGGCTTCTTCAGTCCACTTTATTATGCCTGCTGGATATCTTATTACTGGCAGTGCGTAGGTATTTATTGCCATGATTTGGTTCTTGGCATTGAGCTGGCTCCGTAAGACCTGCCGAAGGCGTTTCTTGTATTCGGTAATGGCCTTGTGACGTACCTCGGCTTCGTGGTTGATGTTGCTTTGCATAATCCCCAAGTACTTGTACCCTTTTTCTATATCTTTGATGGTACCAATTGGCATTCTCAGGCTATCTGTGAGCATAGAATGGCCTCTCTATGCTATATATATATATATATATATATATATATATATATATATATATATATATATATATATATATATAAATTGGAAAGTCAAATAGTTTACTTATCTTTCAGCTACTGTCAGTTTCCTGCTGGCGCATTCTTCAGGCTGTAAGCTTCAACCTGAACCAGTTGAAGCTTACAGCCTAAAGAATGCGCCAGCAGGAAACTGACAGTAGCTGAAAGATAAGTAAACTATTTGACTTTCCAATTTATACTGCTCCATCCTATGTTGAGCACTCTGATTTTAGTTTCAAGTAGGATACATTTGAATATATATATATATATTTATATATGTATATATATATTTATATATATATATATATATTTATATATATATACTAGAAATTCCACTGTCATACAGCCCACGACCAAAGTAATTATGGAAAAAAGAAAGGGTACTGTTGGTTGTTGAAAAAGTAGTTCTCAGCAGGAATTGACAGAGTATAATGTAAATGAGACTCGTTTGAGATGATATAAAATAAATTTGAGGGAGCACGACTCTAAAAAGACGCAACAGAAATAACAGAAATGTAACAGAAATAAATATTAATAAAATAAATAATTAACTATCTCAAACTTATGTTTTACAATAATAAAATAAATATTAATTCAAGCTGTAGACCTAAACTACTGTACATAATTTAAATAACAACAGCAATAATGATATATGTTTATTATATCTCTTATTATATTGAAATGCAATATTAAAAGTAAATGGCAAGCTGCCGTGTAATATACAATTTGAAAGTTGTTTGTTGGTTAAAATAAATATTAATTCAAGCTGTAGACCCAAATTACTGTAAGTAATTTAACTAACAACAGCAATAATCAAATATGTTTATTATATATCTGAAATGCAATGTTAAAAGTAAAATATATTGTAATATACAGTTTGAAAGTTGGTTGTGTTGAATGTAGAACGGTTTTGACAGCGATATGTAACATAAATAAATATTAATAAAATAAATATTTAACTATCTCAAACTTATGTTTTACAATAATAAAATAAACATTAATTCAAGCCGTAGACCTAACCTACTGTACGTAATTTAACTAACAACAGCAATAATAAAATATGTTTATTAAATCTCTTATTATATTGAAATGCAATATTAAAAGTAAAATGACAAGCTGCCGTGTAATACACAATTTGAAAGTTGGTTGTTGGTTAAAATAAATATTAATTCAAGCTGTAGACCTAAACTACTGTACGTAATTTAACTAACAACAGCAATAATGAAATATGTTTATTATAGCTCTGAAATGCAATATTACAAGTAAAATATATTGTAATATACAGTTTGAAAGTTGGTTGTGTTGAATGCAGAACGGTTTTGACAACGATATGTAACAGAAATAAATATTAATAAAATAAATATTTAACTATCTCAGACTTATGTTTTACAATAATAAAATAAATATTAATTCAAGCTGTAGACATAACCTACTGTACGTAATTTAACTAACAACAACAATGCCAACAATAAAGAAATATGTTTATTATATCTCTGAAATGCGATATTAAACGTTAAACGGCAAACTGATGTGTAATATACAGTTTGAAAGTTGGTTGTGTTGTGATGAATGTAGAATGGTTTTGACAGCGATATGTAACAGAGAGCAAGCGTTGGCATTTACGCGTCTGGAAGTTTTATGCAAACTGGAGTGAAATAAAGAAATATTCTTGTCATAAAAGGGCGTTGTAGTAACGCCCTACCTTGTAGATAAGATGTAAAGAAATCTGGCTGATGTTCTAGATAATTTGAAAAACCTTCGGTAATTGGACAAAAACGTAGGCTGATAAACTGTGTACCACATTTTCGTACCTGTAAATCGGTCTACGCCTCAAACAGTAGACAAACAGTACACAGTAAACAGTTCTACTATCTGTCGCACGGCTTTATTGGCGTTTCGTAGGACGTTCGAAACTATTAATAAACCAAGCTGTTCAAGCGTTTTGTGGCAAGACTTTATCGTTCTATTCTCTGTCGCTCGGCGTTTCAATTTCCGGTCTTAACTTTTATTAAACGAAGCTTTTCAGGCGTTTTGTGACGATTTTCGTCCTAATAAATCTGTTTATTTATGTATAATCCGATCAAATGGGTTAGTTTTAAGTATTTGCGTCAACCTTTCAATGGCTTGGTAACATATTTAAATAGGTTTATATGCGTTTTGTATCATAATTATACTTGAACGACTTTACTGAAAAATAGTTAAATTTGTTGATAGGATTTCGTTGCAAGGGTTTGGTGACGGCCGTTAACGGATAATTTTTCGGGAGTTGTGGGCACATGTGCATTTATCATAATTCTCCCAATCAATCGTTTCACTCTTGCTTGGTCGTGGGATAAATTGTTTCCTCACCCCGGATACCCCGTATGGGTGGTAAATTCTGCTCTAACTCGGGTCTCCTACCAGAGACCTGGGAGTTTGAGCACTCGCCTCAAGATCTTAGCTGTTCCCAATAGCGCACTTTTCTGCAACTCACCTGAGCTGATTGTTGTTGGTATTTGGGCAAGCCATAGTTGTTCTTACATTCCAGCATTTTTCAATTTCTTCTCCAAGAGGGAGATATTTCTCTACCTTTTCTTTTTCTTTGCTGGCTATATTGTAGTCATTGGGTACTGCTATATCTATTATAGTAGCCCTCTTGTTGTATATATATTTATATATATATATATACATATATATATATATATATATATATATATATATATATGTATTGCGTAATATTTCAAGGATTCACATGTATATGAATATATATATACAGGACGGATAGCGCAGTTGGTAAGGTGTCGGGACAGTGATCATTAGGTCCTAGGTTCAAACCCTAACAACTGCACCCTTCTGGTGGTCCTTAGACATGACCCTTGCTTGTATAATGTTTACAACCTCTATGATGAGTGCAATAACCAAAGCCATGCCGGCTCGGACGTCGCCGGTCCAAGAAGGTTCGCGCTGCCTGTAGCTGAACCAGGACAAGACAGGGGAAAATGGGCTACTGGTTCAAAACGAATGAAATGGACTCAGACTGATAACACGGACCTCATGCAGTGCTACTTTATGAGTGAACCTCAAAAGTGGGGCTATATGGGAAGGGTGCGTCAACTGTGGATAAACATGCGCCATGAATTGCCACTAACCGCTAAGCAACTTGTAGCTCAGAGAAGTAACATAATCAAGCGGCATCTCATATCGGAACTTGAGGTAGATAAAAGTAGGGAACAGTTCACCCAAGTAACCTCAACCAACGTGGACTGCATAACACACCGTCACACATACACGATCTTGTGTTGACTCACAAGTTGAAGAAGACAAGCACTTTGACCTTGACCCAAGGGTGAAGGAGCTTGTGGAAAATATCATCAACAAGATGCTAGCTGCTGATGATTATGGAAACAGGGTGCCACTACGGAGAGTTAGCAAGACCATACCCAAGAAGCTGTTAGAAGACATTAACCTGGCACTTGAGTCGATCTCAACTCAAACGATGAGCGAGACTAATGCCTTAATCTACAGTACGGCAACCGTCGTCTGGGAGGAGATGGGTATTAAGCCACTGTCAAACAGGCTTCAAACCATTCCATCTTGGCAGCTGAGGCTACAAAATAAGATCAAAGACTTGCGCAAGAAAGGTAGTAGGCTCAGTGGGAGATTTAACCACAGTTTGGAGCATCCAAAAAGGGAAGCCACAATAGAAGCTCTAGAATCTGCCAAACAGCAGCTAGTAGCACTCTCGGCACGACTGAAGCGGTACACCAAAGAGCGGGATAACATGAGAATGAACAAACTGTTCATCAATAATCCATCTGAAGTGTATTCTCAGTTCAAGGATGAACTGCGGAGGCCAATGTCAGATGTTTCCCGATCCAGCATTTCGAAGTTCTGGAAGGACATCTGGGAGAAAGAGACTACTCATAACACCACTGCAAATTGGCTGAAGAGGCTTAAAGAGAGCCACCAACACACTGGGGCTCAGAAAGGACTCACCATCAGTGAAGTGGACATCAAGTGCAGAGTGCAGCGTATTAAGAACTGGGCAGCACCTGGCCATGATATGATTCAAGCCTTCTGGTTGAAGAAATTGACATCACTTCACACTAGAATGCCTAAGCAGATGGAATGCCTAATGGAAGAAGGCGACCATCCGGAATGGCTGACCAAAGGACGAACTGTACTTCTGATAAAAGATCCAAAGCAGGGGCCGATTCCCAAGAACTATCGACCAATAACGTGCTTGCCCACCACCTGGAAACTGCTCTCAGGAATAGTTGCAGACAAACTGGAAGAGCACATGATTCACTCACTATATGATCAGTGCTCAGAAAGGAATTTGGCGCAACACCCGAGGAACCAAACATCAGTTACTGGTGGATCAGATGGTCTGTCAAGACAGCAGGAGAAGGCATACTAATCTTGCCATGGCTTGGATCGACTACAAAAAGGCCTATGACTCAATTCTCCATAGTTGGATACTTGAGTGCCTCAGTATGTACAATGTTCACCCTGCTCTTGTGGCATGCATCAAGATGTCAATGACCAAATGGAAGACGGAACTGGAGGCAAATGGCAAAAAGCTGGCGAGTGTAAAATTTAAGCGAGGCATCTATCAAGGTGACTCCTTATCACCGCTGCTCTTCTGCATATGCCTAAACCCTCTAAGCAATATGCTGGAGGAGACTCAATATGGGTACCAGTTTAAGAGTGGCACCAAGATAAACCACCTCTTCTACATGGATGACACCAAGCTGTACGCTAACAAAGAAAGGGACATTGATTCGCTAATACACCTCACTCAGGTATACAGCAAGGACATCAGAATGACCTTCGGTATTGAGAAATGTGGAAGGCTAATTCTTAAGAAAGGCCATTCTATGCTCACAGATGGCCTAAGAATGCCAAATTGTACTATCAAAGATATAGAAGAAGGGTACAAGTACTTAGGGATTATGCAAAGCAACATCAACCACGAAGCGGAGGTACGTCACAAAGCCAGTACCAAATACAAAAAACGCCTTCGGCAGGTCTTACGGAGCCAGCTCAATGCCAAGAACCAAATCATGGCAATAAATACCTACGCACTGCCAGTAATAAGATATCCAGCAGGCATAATAAAGCGGACTGAGGAAGCCAAAATATATTGAATATATATTATATATGTATATATATACGTATATAGGTTTATATATAAACTTTGCTTCTGTTTGTGGTGCTGTAATTTTTTTCCATTTTAATAATCTTCAGAAAGTCTTGCAAAGAAGTCCAGGCATTTCATCAGAAAGATCCCGAGTACGATTATTGGTATGAAGATAATGCGATGTAAACATGACCGAGATATCAACAGAGGAAAGAAGCAGCAATACAAGGACAAAGTTCAAGTGAGTGACAGCGGTATATTGGTGTATAAGAGGATGACGTACTGCACTCATGATAGATGTTAATAGTAATGCTACTTTTTTACATGGATCAGACTCGTCTGCTTTTTCTTACCCAAATTATAATATACATTATGTTAATATCGGTGATGAATTGATACTTTTTTGTTGTTTCAGCGTAATTTTTGTATCTACTTCACTCTGTGAGTTCTTGCTCAGTTGTGTCATATAAAATATCTATTCAACTGTGTTGAAGAAAGAGATTAATTCTGATCATCCATCGGTGAGAAAATGGCGAAATCTGGTTCAGGACACGATACAAATGGATTGCCCTCCCAGATTGAAAAAAAGAGAATAGTCAGATATCCTGATTTCAAGGTTGGTGTTTTAATGTTGGCCAACATTTTAAATTTCGATACCAGTATAAATTTCTTTCATAACTATTTACTACTCTAGATAGCAGTGCCAACATTGAAATAACTTACATGTTGTCACCCCAACATTCTAGGTATTGTCCTATGTCAACTATATCAATGTACAACAAACTTTTCCAAACTTGCTAGTGATATTGAGCACAAAAATTGTATTATTTATCTAAAAAAAAATTATATTTTTATCTAAAAACTATTTATCACAAAAATATATTATTTGTCTCCTTGGTCTGATCAGTGTCATTTATGCAGTTATCAATAGTAAAATTTATATCAACAACAACCATAATTAAGAAAGGCTACCTTAATATACAAATATTCGCCATTTTTATTATGCTTTAAATAATTTGCGAGCGCAGTCCAGTATACTTTCTTGGTCTAGGCAGTCCAGTATACTTTCTTGGTCTAGGCAGTCCAGTATACTTTCTTGGTCTAGGCAACAGGTATCATTTTGTTTGCCTTTTATATTTTTCCAATCGAAACTTTCACAAAATTGAATGTCATACGAAAGCCATTGTTTCTGTTGTCTAGGAGCCAATTCTATCACTACAGTTTGTGTGGTAAAAATGTTTCACTACTTTACGATGATTTCTTTGACGGCTTAGTGATACATCCGGGCAAGGAGTTGACAACGGCAGTTGAATCTGTTCAAGCTCAAAACGGCTCCACCGATGGTAGCCTATATGCAGTTTTGTCCTTGGTTGAAACCTTAGTTGGAACTAACCTTCACAAAACTGTGTTTGATCAGCAAAAACTCAGGGCACTTGTAACCTGCCTCCAACAGGGTGAATGGACACAGTTCCCTCGATTACAACTACCACCAAAGGTCAGACGAACCATTGTCCACACCATCCGTGACAAGGTAAAAAATTATTGATACAACCTTGTGAATAATCACGTAATTCTTTCGCATGTCAACAAACTTCTTGATATCAATGACAAGATTCATGAAACACACCTGAGGAGGTTTCACAAAACACACCTGGAGGTGTTTCAATTATCCCGCAAAACCTCCAGTAAACAGTTTTCTCTTCATTAAAACTAAATAGAGGAGGTGTTTCAATCGAACTTTTTGCACTTTCCGTTTTTCAATAATTTTATATAAACATTGCATAACTTTTCAGAAATGTTAACACAAGGTCTTGAGGTGCCATTGTCAGTTTTAGTTTGCGGGAAATGAGAAAATAACGGAACTTCTTCATTTATTGGAACACACCCCTGGCTGATGGCATTTTATTATTCATTATAAATGGTCAAATCATCAAGAAAATATTTCGACGTAATAAAAAAATATTTATATTAAGACTTCTATACTTTACCTTAACAAGCCAGCATATGTTCATTTTAGCTATTCTGCTCATGTCGAGGGCCTCATGGCAGCACCCATTTGGATGCGTCTGATAGAGAGATGATACTGTGTGGCGGTTACAACGAGCAGTTTCATCGCTGTTGCATCATTATGAAACCTACAGATTTGGACCTTCACACTGGTGCTGTGGATCATGAATGGCCATGTACTGTAGAAGGTGTGATTAAGCTTTTTCTTATTTACATACATGATGCAAGATTTATGTCATGGCATATGTATAAAGATGTGTAAACCTGTTCCATATGGTCACGATGAAGTTTTAAATATGCTTCTATCAACAGCTACTGTTTCCGTTTATATTTTGTAATGTCTCATTTATATGAGGAGGGAGGTGCTTTTTTCTGCTTCCATTATGGCCAATTAGCACCACAAGCTATCTTTTTATGGCAGCTATCTTTCTGTGGCATGTTTTTATGTGTTTCTAGTACACGTACATGTTGAGGGATATTTTAATACTCGTTTATAATTTATTGATATAAAAAGATCAAAATAAAATAAAATGAGTAAATTAGTGAATAAGGCCTTTCTTTTGATATCAAAGATAATACATGTATGGATACAACACAGATCTTGCGTCAGTTATGCTGACCTAACATGCATATTCTATTTTAAAGCAAGTGATTTTGAATATTGTGCAAAAAAGAGACAACATTGTATATACTGTACTGCAGTAAAAGCATTTAGTTGTTGATAGGTCCCTGGTGCTCACTGAACCTATCGCTTGGCTCATGGGTCACAATTGCTCATCTGTAACTTTTGAGGAGCACAATTCTGACTTATTGGAACCAGATTTGCCATTCGCTCACTGATGGATGATCAGAATTAATCTCTTTCTACAACCAATTTGAACGGATATTCCATATGACACAACTGAGCAAGAACTCACAGAGTGAAGTAGATACAAAAATTACGCTGAAACAACAAAAAGTATCAATTCATCACCGATATTGAAAGTTGACTTGAAACAAAATTCACATTACGGTTATTTGGTATCAAAGGATTCACCATGTCTTACTCTGTTGTGTTGTAAGTGCCAAATGTGTGGAAACGTGATTACAAGCTCTTAAAAGCTCAAAAACAAAAAGCCGCCATAGATCGGAATCTCTTTATTTCGATGACGTAACCACGAAATTTGGTTATCGTCTTGTCACATATGTTCTCATGTGAATTGAAAGGCCAATACAAAGCTCAATATAAAACTTATCGTAGTACTAGTTTATGACAAACACTTCGGGTTTTACCGAAGACCACATATCAAATATAGATGCTCGCTACTTTACAGTTTTGTTTCAGCCTGGTCTAATAGGCAAGTCATAATCTGATCATGTGACTCAATACTTCGCAAATAATTTCTGCAGCACTTTTCGATTATCACAAGTGACCAACAGGCTCGTCATGATTATCAGACAATGATATGTACTCCTTCAAGCCAAGGCTAAAAAATTAAACGAATTTTTACGGTTAGTTATAAGATATCACTGCTAAAAGTGACAGCATTACGATGACGATAAAACAGACGCATAAGAACAATAGACATAGTTTTATTGAATGCGTGAAGTATATTTGTGAAAATATTTCGACGAATAAGGTTGCAAGAAAGTGTAAACAGAAATCATCTCTCACAACTACATCATGTCTGAGCCGTTTTGGAAAGGGAATCCAAACTACAGCAGTCTCGTGTGGCTGCGATTAGCTGTTCGTTTTTGAGCTTTCAAGAGCTTGTAATCACCTTTCCACATATTTTGCACCTACAACACAACAGAGTAAGACATGGTGAATCTTTTCATATCAAATAGCGGTAATGTGAATTTTGTTGCAAGTCAACCTTTAACATAATGTATATTATAATTTGGGTAAGAAATAGCAGACGAGTCTGATCCATGTAAAAAAGTAGCATTACTATTAACATCTATCATGAGTGCAGAATGTCATCCTCTTATACACCAGTATACCGCTGTCACTCACTTAAACTTTGTCCTTGTATTGCTGCTTCTTTTTTCTGTTGATATCTCGGTCATGTTTACATAACATTATCTTCATACCAATAATCGTACTCGGGATCTTTCCGGTGAAATGCCTGGACTTCTTTGCAAGACTTTCTGAAAATTAATAAAATTTTGAAAAAACAGAGCATCCCCAACAGAAGCAAAGTTTATGTATAAACGTATACAATTTTTGTATATAGATTTTAGTACAACCGCGTCTGATGAGTGCATCACACGAAACAAATTTGTAGCGCAATTACTAAAAGTTTACTTTCTTCTTAATATTTTTTCAAATATTTCATACTCCACTAATTATCTTTTCGGTTTTTTGTGTAGAGTTCTCTTTTTATATGCTTTTGCATCTGCTTTTAGTTACTATATATATATACAGTGAAACTCGGATAACTCAAACTTCAAGGGACTGAGCAAAAGTGTTCAAATTATCAGAGTGTTCAAGTTATCAGAGCACTGTCACAAGTCCATGTATTTACTTATTTATTAGTAGATACATGAACATATACAAACTATAATATAAATCAAAAGCAAAAATGGCTTGTTTCAAATTAAATGCTTCTAACGTAAAGTTTAAAACGTTTTTATCAAAAATTATAGAGATTTTTCTATCACTTGAGATTGGTTTGTTGTTTGAGGTCATGTTATTGCCAGGACGTTTTTTAGATTGACATTGGCAAAACTTGATCGTTGCTGAAATGCTCAAAGAAAAGACCTATTTTTCTTTTGAGCATTTTACCCACGATCAATTTTGCCGATCTTTCTTGAAGTTTATGCAAAGATTACCTTACTTTATCTGGGATTCGTTAAGAGCAACACTCCGAGGCAGTTCAATTAAAAGTTTTACGGTACATTGTATATCACTCACGCTTTTTGAATGGATACTTATTGAATGTACACACGTGTTTTGTGTTTAGGTCAAACGATGAATAGTTTTTTTTAGCTAAGACAACGTATACGTTTAATTACAATTTTTAAGACGTTTTTCAACATTCAACATTCCGACGTTGATTCAACACGGAATCAACGTCGGAAAACTATTCATCACGGGCTAGCCAGGTCACGCGCTCAAGGATTTTCGCCACGCAAATACAAAACAAAAACAACATGCTGTTTTTGTTTTGTATGTGCGTGGCGAAAATACTTGTGCCCGTGACCCGGCTAGCCCGTGCTATTCATCGTAAAGCAGTATAAATCACCACATATAATTTCACCAAACCTTTAGAACAGTCGTTGACAAAAATATTTTGCCGATGGAGGTAATAACGACGCTTATGAATTACGAAAAGTTGTTTATCTTTATGGCTTGGAATAAAGGGAATTTCTAAAGCGATAGCAACCGTTTCGGTAGCCGTTGGGCAAAAAACAGTTCGTTATAACAGTGTTGAGTTCGAGTTATATAGAGCCATTTATCATTGCGTGGGAACGGACCAAGCAAATCCATTCGAGTTAACCATGTGTTCGCTATATCCGAGGGCGAGTTATCCATGTTTCACTGTATATATATATATATATAAATTGTTTCCTCACCCCCGAATACCCCATATGGGTGGTAAATTTTGCTCTAACTCGGGTCTCCTACCAGAGACCAGGGAGTTTGAGCACTCGCCTCAAGATCTTAGCTGTTCCCAATAGCGCACTTCTCTGCAACTCACCTGAGTTGATTGTTGTTGGTATTTGAGCAAGCCACATTTTATGCGCCGGTGTTATTGCGCCCAGTGCCCCAATGACTACTGGGATTACAGTTGTTCTTACATTCCAGCATTTTTCAATTTCTTCTCCAAGAGGGAGATATTTCTCTACCTTTTCTTTTTCTTTGCTGGCTATATTGTAGTCATTGGGTACTGCTATATCTATTATAGTAGCCCTCTTGTTCTCCTTGTCTACCACCACTATATCTGGTTGGTTTGCTAGAACATGTTTGTCAGTTTGGATGTAGAAGTCCCAGAGGATCTTAGCGCGGTCATTTTCATTCACCTTACCAGGAGCTTCCCACCAGTGTTGTGGTTTATTAAGGCCATACTCATCACATAGACTTCTATACACAATACCTGCGACATGATTATGCCGCTCAGTGTATGCGTTCCCTGCTAGCTGCCTGCATCCACTGATGATGTGTTGAATGGTCTAAGGTGCATCTTTGCACAGTCTGCATCTAGGATCGTCTCTAGTGTGATAGATTTTCGTTTGGAGTTGCCTTGTTGGGAGCACTTGCTCCTGGGCTGCCATGATTAGCGACTCTGTATTGGCCGTTAGGTTTCCTTTGTTCAGCCACATGTATGTCTGGTGAAGATCGCCAACCTTAGATATTTGTTGGTGGTAAGCACCATGAAGAGGTTTCGTGTGCCAGTCAATTTCCTCATCATCAGGGCGTAGGTCCGTTGTAAGAGCAGCCGATTGAAATTCAGCTAGCAACTTATCTGAGATGGCCATGGAGGCTGCATATGCTTTGATGCTTTGCTCCTCCTCTTTCACTGTCTGCTGTACACTTTTGAGTCCCCTACCGCCATCTTTCCTATCAAGATACAATATAGTAGTATCAGATTTTGGGTGGAGTGCTCCATGCATGGTCAGCAGTTTACGAGTTGCTATATCTGTTTCTTTGATGGCTTCCTCAGTCCACTTTATTATGCCTGCTGGATATCTTATTACTGGCAGTGTGTAGGTATTTATTGCCATGATTTGGTTCTTGGCATTGAGCTGGCTCCGTAAGACCTGCCGAAGGCGTTTCTTGTATTCGGTAATGGCTTTGTGATGTACCTCAGCTTCGTGGTTGATGTTGCTTTGCATAATCCCCAAGTACTTGTACCCTTCTTCTATATCTTTGATGGTACCATTTGGCATTCTTAGGCCATCTGTGAGCATAGAATGGCCTTTCTTAAAAAATTAGCCTTCCACATTTCTCAATACCGAAGGTCATTCCGATGTCCTTGCTGTATACCTGAGTGAGGTGTATTAGCGAATCAATGTCCCTTTCTTTGTTAGCGTACAGCTTGATGTCATCCATGTAGAAGAGATGGTTTATCTTGGTGCCACTCTTAAACTGGTACCCATATTGAGTCTCCTCCAGCATATTGCTTAGAGGGTTTAGGCATATGCAGAAGAGCAGCGGTGATAAGGAGTCACCTTGATAGATGCCTCGCTCAATTTGTACACTCGCCAGCTTTTTGCCATTAGCCTCCAGTTCCGTCTTCCATTTGGTCATTGACATCTTGATGAATGCCACAAGAGCAGGGTGAACATTGTACATACTGAGGCACTCAAGTATCCAACTATGGGGAATTGAGTCATAGGCCTTTTTGTAGTCGATCCAAGCCATGACAAGATTGGTTTGCCTTCTCCTGCTGTCTTGACAGACCGTTCGATCCACCAGTAACTGATGTTTAGCTCCTTGGGTGTTGCGCCCAATTCCTTTCTGAGCACTGGTCATATAGTGACTCATGTGCTCTTCCAGTTTGTCTGCAACTATTCCTGAGAACAGTTTCCAAGTGGTGGGCAAGCACGTTGTTGGTCGATAGTTTTTGGGAATCGGCCCCTGCTTTGGATCTTTTATCAGAAGTACAGTTCGTCCTTTGGTCAGCCATTCTGGATGGTCACCTTGTTCTATTAGGCATTCCATCTGCTTAGGCATTCTAGTGTGAAGTGATGTCAATTTCTTTAACCAGAAGGCTTGAATCATGTCATGGCAAGGTGCTGCCCAGTTCTTCATACGCTGCACTCTGCACTTGATGTCCTCTTTGCTGATGGTGAGTCCTTGCTGAGCCACAGTGTGTTGATGGCTCTCCATAAGCCTCTTCAGCCAATTTGCAGTGGTGTTATGAGTAGTCTCTTTCTCCCAGATGTCCTTCCAGAACATTGAAGTGCTAGATCGGGGAGGCTCAGACATTGGCCTCTGCAGTTCACCTTTGAACTGGGAATACACTCTAGATGGATTATTTATGAACAGTTTGTTCATTCTCTTGTTATCCCGCTTTTTGGTGTACCGCTTCAGTCATGCCGAGAGTGCTACTAGCTGCTGTTTGGCAGATTCTAGAGCTTCTATTGTGGCTTCCTTTTTTAGACGCTCCAAACTGTGGTTAGATCTCTCACTGAGCCTACTAACTTTCTTGCGCAAGTCCTTGATCTTATTTTGTAGCCTCAGTTGCCAGGATGGAATGGCTTGAAGCCTTGTTGGCATTGGCTTAATATCCATCTCCTCCAAGATGATGGTTGCTGTACTGCAGATTAAGGCATTAGTCTCACTGATTGATCCAGTTGAGATCGACTCCAGTGCCATGTTAATGTCTTCTAACAGCTTCTTAGGTATGGCCTTGCTAACTCTTCGTAGTGGTACCTTGCTTCCATAATCATTAGCAGCTGACATCTTGTTGATGATATTTTCCGCAAGCTCTCTCACCCTTGGGTCAAGGTCTAAGTGCATGTCTTCTTCAACCTGTTAGTCAACACATGATCGTGTGGGCGTGACAGTGTGTGTTGATATGCACTCCTCGTTGGTTGAGGTTACTTGGGTGAACTGTTCCCTAATTCATCTACCTCAAGTTCCGATATGAGGTGCCGCTTGATTATGTTACTCCTCTGAGCTACAAGTTGCTTAGCGGTTAGTGGCAATTCAGGGCGCATGTTTATCCACAGTTGCCGCATCCTTCCCATATAGCCCCACTTTTGAGGTTCACTCATAAAGTAGCACTGCATGAGGTCCGTGTTATCAGTCCGAGTCCATTTCATCCGTTTTGAACCAGTAGTCCATTTTTCACTGCCTTGTCCTGGTTCAGCTACAGGCAGCACGGACCTTGTTTGACCATGACGTCCGAGCCGGCATGGCTTTGGTTATTGCACTCATCATAGAGGTTGTCGACGTCATACAAGCAAGGGTCTTGTCCAAGGACCACCAGAAAAGTGCAGTTGTCGGGGTTTGAACCGAGGACCTAATGATCACGGTCCCGATACCTTACCAACTGTGCTATCTGTCCTATATATATATATATATGTATATATTTGAAAAATTATTGCGAAAAAAGTAAACTTTTAGTATTTGCGTTACAAATTTGTTTCGTGCGAAGCACTCCTCAGACGCAATTGTACTTTTAGTACAATTGCGTCTGAGGAGTGCTTCGCACGAAACAAATTTGTAACGCAAATACTAAAAGTTTACTTTTTTCGCAATAATTTTTCAAATATTTCATACTCCACTAATAATCTTTTAGGTTTTTAGTGTAGACTTCTCTTTTTATATGCTTTTGCACTTGCTTTTAGTTAATATATATGTATATATATATATATATTAAAAGATAATTTCCCAATTTAAATCCAAAGATAGTTTATGATTTTATCATAAAACCTTAGTTTTACTAGTTTTGCCATTTACTAATTTTACATGTATCGATCATTACAGGTGTTAGGAATGTCAGCAAAACTGCTTCCGAAACAATAAAGCTGCAACAGGTTAGTATTATTCTATTTAAAGCAGATTTCTAGAAAAGCATTTATTTAGGTCATTGTTTTTATAATAATGTGATTACCATTATTCTTTAGGTATTTGCTAGGTATTGCACAGATTCACTCAGAACTTTATATGGTTGTTTTAGAATATTCTACTGTAACCATCAAACTAATCATAAACCTACCTCGTAATCTTCAACTCAGAGGCAGGCAATGAACGATCAGATAGAATATTGAGAGGACTCTGAACACTAAAATTTTCAGTTTTTATAAAATGCAGTATCAACAATTTCCGATCTAAACCACTTCTTTTTCAATTTTATCCTAACAAAAATGTTTGGCACATGATCTAAAAACTGCCATATATATATTATAATGATATATAATGTATATTGCCTGATCACTTTGAAGTCAGGCAAGTAAAACACTCAATGGCCCAAAGATGACCTAATTCTCTAATGAGTGTGGAGATGACTCTCCAGCTTTACTAGCCAGGCCAAAGCAAGTCACACTTGTTCACTGTTTGCTCTGACACAGTCACAGGTTGTCATACCTATCAGAAAGAGGAATGATACTCTAAAGTGCATTCAGTATGTTTCTTGGTATATAAAAGTGCTATGTGGGCGGGTTCACGAATCAGTTTTGCAGCCAAGAATTATGCATGATATGGATAAGATGCCAAAATCTGCCAAAATCACTCTCCAGATTTATGTAAAACTTTGAAATTGGCAGCACTTTCTTAAAGGCTATGACACCAATTTAAAACAGACATACATCCTCACTCTTATAATAACATAATTCTCGTTACTCATAAAATCAGATTTTATACATACTACTTTACTTTGATTAATTTGATCATTATAATAATATTATGATCACTATTATATAATGATATGGTCTTCATCATTTTTATTTTAGCCCAAAATATAACGCGCTTCTTTTGTTTTCTACTTTTTGCGTGTTAATATATTTTAGCAGCAAGCTTGGCAATGCTCTAGATTTTTTCATTTTCAGTGAGATAGCCTGAGTTTCACTGAGATTGCCTGAGTTTCATTGAGATTGCCTGAGTTTCACTGAGATAGTCTAAGTGTCACTGAGATAGCCTGAGTTTCACTGAGATAGCCTGAGTTTCAATGAGATAGCCTGAGTTTCAATGAGATAGCCTGAGTTTCAATGATATAGCCTGTGAATGGTTGCTCAAAAAGTTGGTTCTCAGGCACCAGATGAACTTTAGAAACTAGACGTTTTGGCAAGTTGGCAGAAGGACTAGAGCATATGCGTGTGAAGTTCAAATGAAGTCGACCAAAAAATGTGAAAAAGCAGAGCATCTTCATGCGTACACTCACAATGATTGACTGGCATTCAGCTGGTATAGATATAAAATTAATATCTGCATGACCTTCTAATCTCTTGTGTTCACATCAGTTTAATTTGTATCTGATTAATTTATTGATGACTAGAGTAGATTGCAGTTTCTAGTTGTCACATCAGTTTATTGCACATTGAGTTTAAATATAAACACCCTGCAAAACTAAAATATGTCTAAAAGAATTTATAAAAGGCTTGTCAATTTTTTTTTCATGTCTTTATTACATTGCATTACTTTTATTACAGCATTAAAATAATTCATTGTTTTTTATTTAAAAGAGAGCCAACAAAAGTACCAGCAGCAGCAACCTTGCTATCAATTATGATGTCATTGGTTGTTGCTGTGGCGAATGTAATAGCATTTATGACGAATATATTTTGAGATCGCAAGATAAAGTGGAATTTAAAAGCTCATCAAAAATGAATGATAAGAAGTGAGTAGATCTGTTTAACATCAGCGACTGTTTTCACCATAATTTATTCACACATGCATTAAAAACTGTGTCTGTTTCTCGTAACTCATATATATGCTGTAGGGTATTACCATTGTATACCGTTACTAGAGGCCCTTATAAAATTTATGTAGTCTATATACTTCTATAAAAATGTTTTGGAATTTATAAGAAGCAACAAATTTTTTATTTGATAATAATTTTTACAACTATATTTTCCTTTTTTTAATTTGTTTTTTTTGCATTTTTATGTAACTTTATAATTGCTAGCTTATACAAGTCGAGAAAGATAGAATTTATAGCAGAATTGAAAACAACTATTCTGCTTTTCTATTTTCGAAGAAAAACTTGAAAAGTTTTTTCATAAGTATTGTCAGAAAGTATCGGTATTTCTTCATCATTTGCAATTGTTTTTAATATTTGGGGTGATCGACAGCCAGGATGTTTCAAACTTAAATCTGTAAATTTTGATTGCAATTGAAATGCTCTGATCAAGTAAAAGTGTGGCTATGATATTTATAGTTGCAAAAAGACCAACAGAATAGAGACGCGTAACACCTCAACTTGAACACAATAGATGATATCAACTATCGCAACAAGAATGACTAGTGGTGCAATTTTGTACAGATTTTTTTTGGAGTTTGGATCTAGTTTTATTAATTTTATGCCTGAAACGTCCTGGCAATTGGATCATCTCAAACATCAAAAACCATCACGAGTAATAGGAAAATATGGGTACTAGTAGTAGGAAAATATGGGTACTAGTAATAGGAAAATATGGGTACTAGTAATAGGAAAATATGGGTACTAGTAATAGGAAAATATGGGTACTAGTAATAGGAAAATATGGGTACTAGTAATAGGAAAATATGGGTACTAGTAATAGGAAAATATGGGTACTAGTAACAGGAAAATATGGGTACTAGTAATAGGAAAATATGGGTACTAGTAATAGGAAAATATGGGTTCCTGATAAATTCTACAAAACATTTTGTGCAAGTTCATCATTAAATTAACTGAAAGAGGAAAATTTAATGTTTGTTCTGATGTAATCCATGAACATATTTTGTTTTAAAAAACTGTTAAAACTGGTTAGTTGCAGTTTTTGTTGACTTGTAAAATGTTTAGAAATGTAGCAATGTGATACATTATTTGGAGCTACAGTGGTAAAGCATATCAAGTTTAAGTATTGATCAATACACAGACATATGCCTCAACTTGATCGTTTGGTAATATTCAGTAATTAAGATGTCAAATCATAGGAATAGCTGTACATCAATTTGGTGAAGTTATAGTTTCCTGATATTTAGGTAATTATTGCCAATGACCGCCTGATATCCTACGCGACAGCACAATACCTATAAGCTATTCAATCTACATATATCTAAGTAAAACAAGGCAAGGGTAGACAAATCTTGGTTTATACCTAGAAACTCAGTTTCATGAATGTACTACTATAAACAATTAGTACCTAAATTGAGACACTCACAATAAACTTTGAAAATATATCTCATTTGTATACCCCTCTAAAATTAAACAGCACAGTATGCTTCAATTTGTGGAGGCTTAGGCCGGTGTTTGAATTATTAACAACATTAACAGAATATTACAGTTTACATTTTTTTAATTTAATTTTTGGCAGCCCAATATATTAACTGGCAGCCTATCTCGCATTCCTTTTGCTATCTGCTCAAACTGATGCCAGTTTAGAATAAAAAATCAATTGTTTATTCAAATATTTTATTTTATACGCATTGCCATTAAACTAGTTTCGACTATTTCCAAAACTTGAACTATTAGTTCTTATGAATGTTATAATGATTAATGATGAGAATGCAATTTTGGTAAATCGATTGTCATGTTATTTGAAGTAGACCAATTGCTGATAATTTTCATGGTGAGATTGCTGTTCGCCTTAAGATGGCGCGACTCTTTGTGATGACTCGCAAACACAGTATCATCAGCGTATGCAAAGCTTCTGAGAATAAGTCCGAAATATCATTTACATATGTTAGAAATAATATTGAAGCAATAATAGATCTCTGCTGAAAACTGACATCTATTTCTTGTATTAAATATTTTTTGCCAATCAAGACAATCTTTCAATGCTTTTTATAATTCAAATTATTTGCAGGGATTACTTTCTAAAACTCGAGGTGTTAGTTAATCAAATACGATCCCATTGGAAGACTCATTTGCTATTTTGTAAATGCCATTTTTTACTATACTCTGATCATATAAATTGTGAAAGCTGGTATAATTGTGCTCGCTAATAATTTGTTTAGCCAATTAATAGCGTTTTGCCCAATAAGACAGCAGCTGCACCAACATAGAAGCTTAATATGACAGCTTAAAGCTTTATATCTTATAGCTTATATCTACAAAAATTTGGTAGCTATCTATCAGAGAGTATCAGTATTTTTCTTCCATTTGTGATTGTTTTTTAGGTGTGAGGTGATCTGATCGCCAAAATGTTTCAAGATTAAAATTAGTAAAATTTGATTGTGGCTAAACGCTCAGATCAATCGACAGTGTGATTATGGCGTCTATAATTGCAAAGAGATCGACAGAGTAGAGACGCGTATCGCTACTCGCACGTAACAGCTGATATCAACTACAGTAACAATAACAACTAGTGATGTCAATTTGCATGTATTTGTCTTCTGAGCGTTTTAATCGTGATAACGTTTTATAGATTCTAATCTTGAAACATCCTGGCAATCAGATCACATCAAACATAAAAAAAAACCGGTAATAAAGAAAAATACCCGATACTGTCAGGTAAAATCTACACAAAATTTGTGTAAGTTCGCCTTTAAACGATGTTGTGGAGTGTGCTTGACCTTGACCTTGAGCACATATTTCACACACATCAACTCTAGATAGGTGTTTAGCTCTATAATGTTCTGTAATGCAACCACTCAGTATAGGATTCTATCCATGGGTATATGTTATGGAGGCAGAAGCTTTGGTGCCTCTCTAGTAAGTCCTTTGCTTGTTGTGAAAGAGAGCTATTCCAAGCTGGAGCTGCGTTAGACAGTATTGGAATAATACATCCTTGATAAAATCTTACAAGGCTCTTGGCAAGTACTTTATGACGTTTTACCGTAATTAATCCATAAACATCAGACCTATATTTATCTATGAATAAATAAACAAGCTCATTGAAATTCAAGTGATTATCCATGTTCACTCTAAAAAGCTTTTCGAATGGAGTTGGATGGAAATGAATGTTGTTGATTTTTATTGGTGTTTTGGTGGTTTTGAGTTGCTGGTGGTTTGTGTTGCACCAGTAAATGCTTTATTAGCTGCCTCCTACATGTGGTTCTTTTGTAATGAAATTAAACATTCTTTCCCTGAGTTACTGTCTACTAGCACTTTTACTCTTTTCAACTAGTTGATAAAGTGTAGTGTCATCAGTAAATTGAATGTTTTATCAATTGGTGATAGATCCGATACATAAATACTCCACAGAGTTGGCTCGAGTGCAGTACCCTGATGTCTCCAATAGCAGTGAATATTGCCATAGATTTGTTTCTACTATTGGTTATGCATTGTGTACGTCCTGATAAGAAATTTATAATGATTTTATTAAACACGGATTGACTAACATTGAACTTATTTTCTCAGCGAGTCCAAAATTAATGCTTGAACACCATAATTAAGAGTTGTCATATCGTTGTTGGGCTACACTAAATGTACTATGAGCAAGTGCATTTGTTTAATGATGAGCAACATTATCAGCATAGAGAACTATTACACACTAGCTATGGATTATGGGATAGCTAGGGATTATGCTATGCAGGAGACTTAAACTACCACCGTGAAAGTTGCCACATGAAGCAAGTTCAGACGCTTGCAATGTCCAGAACAAAGATCTGTTTTATATCACTTTTCACACAGAAGTGGCTTCTACGATCCCATAGGAAGACTCGTTTGCTATTTTGTAAATGCCATTTTTTCAAATCTGTAAGTAGAATAATTATATTTATTTAGTATTTGAGAAACAATGCTTCACATACTATTCAACTTTGTCAGTTATTTATGCTCATGGTTACACATTTCACTTTTTATTGTAAATGCTTGTTTCGTGATAAAAATTTTAAATTGGTTTACATAAAAATAGTGAAAGCAGAACAAACTTACATGTAAATAGGTTTTTGTAAGCATTTTGCAATTTATAAATTTTGTAGTTGTAGAGGATTTTGAAGTCTATTTTTATGACTTGTGGTTGCTACTCTGATGCACAAATATCGTTAGCACAATTTTATCCAAAAATAACTGTACGTTATGCCTGATTGGTGCCTTATAAAAGTTCATGACACCATTTGCTTTTCTCACTAGGTTTATTCCAGTATTTCGCTACATCTCGGCTTATTCCTAAATAGCTATAAGCTATAGCTATAAGCTATAAGCTATAGCTATATGTTCTTATGGAAGTTCATTACCTAGTTATCGAATACATGAGTTAAAAGGTTATTATAATAATGGATAGCAGAAGTATTTATGTGAGTTGAGAAAATCATGGCAAGATGAGTTGTTTATTTTTTTCTAATATACACATGCATATTGTATATATAAATCTACTAGGTGAATGCCAGATGTTGCTTGCGTAATAAAAAATTATTTGCACAAAATATTTATTTTTATTTAACATATACAACATTACCATTCTAACTTTTTAAACTTCACAAAATGACAAAGTTTTTTTGTGCAGTATTAATACTGTAGATTAGGAGAACAAATAAACAATGAGTACATAGAAGTGTGTATAAAAAAGGTTACTGTGGCTGCAGAATCTCATTGTATTTAGATTTTTGATGAGCAATACTGGTACAAATGTAAAAGGAAGTATCAGATTTTCTTTGTCTGATACTTTGTCTGACCAAACAGAGAGAGAACGTAGAAGCAATTGTTATTACAAATACTTATACAATGTTCCGCATGAAAGCCTTTAGCTTGTGCAGATTTACCAAAACCAAAAATATAAGTGTAATGCACATTTGAAATTGGAACGCCACATTTAAAAATTACAAATTGAAAAGTAGGTAATTGTAAAACAATTAAATTTTAAACAAATTCAAAAATAAAAAAGTAATATTAGTTAAGAGTGAAAAATGCACATTCAGCATGTGCAATCGCAAAATTTTTGAAACTTCTTTTTTGTGCTATATAAAGTTACAACAATTTTGCGCTCAGCCAACGATACACACAATATGGTAAGAGCGATAGTAATGATGAAAACGGCTTAGCCTTGTGGTTACACACGCTTGTTAGTAGACTTCTGATTTGAATGTTTGAAGTCTACGAAGGTGATTTTTTGTTGCGACCACTTTACCACTATAACTGGACAGACGAATCCCAAGCACTAAGACTTATGTATAGTAGAGAAGTGCCTATCTGTCATCGTATGTCCAATTAGTAGCAAGTTTTTCAAATACGCACCCTAGAAGTCCGGGTATAAGCATCCACGCTCCACGGTATAAGCTTGCATGCTTCAATCTTTGCATGATTGCCCAGCACAAACTTTTTTCATAACGCTCTTAGCTGTTGTTAGACAAATACGTGTCTTACTATAGTAAAGATTACAATACTAGCTTAAGTTTAATTGAAAATAAATTTTTATACAAAAAACCCTTTTAATCACTCGAGCAACCCCTAGCATTTCCCTGGGTTAAAAAAAAAGAACTTTCAACCTAATTTTGTGTTTATAAATAGATGTGTTTGTGATCTATTTATGATTCAGACACCAAACTGATATCAACTTTTACTAAAAATAATTAACCAACCTTTTTAGCAAACTTGAGGAAGAATTTATCACAATATCAACTTTATTTAGCTAAAACAAAAGCTGCCGAGACCTCAAAATATTGAACCCATAGAAATTTACTTGTAGGTTCTTTTGATAGAACACCACAATATTATGTTAGCTGATAAGTACACTACCGCCTATGATTATGCACTGCCTCAGGCAAGTAGGGCACTGCTGCAAAAAAACAGTGTCCTTATTATCCACGGTCTGTTTGGCTGACAAATGGAGTTTTTGCTCAACTATTGCGACACACAAAATGATGAAGGTTAGTCATGAGTCTTCTCAGTTTTAAGTGTCGTTTTCCGTATTTACTAGCTACTGAAAAGGGCAAAACATTTCAAAGAGACTACTTAATTGAAAGCTGATGACAAAAGGCTTGGTAATCTATCAACCTACATTATTTAATGCATTCTATGACCATTCAATAGACCCAAATAAAATTACAACTCATTTTTAAAAAGTTGAGAAGTGAATAAAAATGACTTTCGATATGCTGAAATGAAAATTTTATATTATGATCTTAACTACAACAGCCATTTACCATTACTACTAAAAAGGCCTGTTCTACAAGAGTTACACATAGAATATCAGCATAGCTTGAGTACTTCTACAAGAGTTACACATAAAATATCAGCATAGCTTGAGTACTTCTACAAGAGTTGTACATAGAACATCAGCATAGCCTGAGTACTTCTACAAAAGTTGCACATAGAATATCAGCATAGCCTGAGTACTTACAAGATTATTTTTGATGAGATGTTCTTGCTTTGAATTTGTTACCTACAAGGTTAGATATAAATATTCATCTAAAATAGTAACGTTTCAGCATGTCTTTATGTTTGTTCTATTTGTCACAGTGAGACTGGAAACACAAAATAAACATGGATGGTAAAGATGGAAACCGTCAACTCAAATCAAGTTCATGAGTTTTTTAGTACACTTGAACAGCTCCCCAAATGCTAACCTATTAGTCTAGCTACACTAAACATGTTGTCGAACCATAATTTGGCCAACTAGTTAGTTAAAATTTTATAGGAACACTTTTAAAATTTCTATGTGAGTGCTTCCTTCCCAATTAGCATTTACAACGGATGTTTTCAATTGTTTATATCAGACGGCTATTATGTTCTATAAAACCCAATGAAAATAGATCAGAAAAAACATTTTATCACAACAATATAGTCTCGTCTTGGAAAATACAAACTTAATGCTTTAAAATCTTTTACTTTAATGCACTAAAATCATTGTGTTCTCACAGGCCTTTCTCAAAATCAATTACAAACAAAGAGAAGCTGATCAGATGAGATGATGATTTTACTTACTGCAAAATTGGTTAGCAGAAAAATCTACTGACATCTGATCTCAGACTGCTATTTTATTACTTAGCTAGCTTTGATCAGTATTAGACTCTGATATGGAGGAAGCATTTCTGCTTCAAGTTATCACAGTAGACACCACAGCTACATGACTCAATAAAATATTTTCATGTAACATATATGCTTCTCTAAAGCTTTGGTTAAAATTAGCATTATATAAATAATAAATATTGGAATAGAAAATAAGGTAGTAACACTACTCTAAGCATTCATGTTGTGAAATTAGAATAACACTAAAACAGCGATTGATTGGGTGATTCAATTGGTTTATTAATCAGTGTTTGAAAATATTATTAACATCAGGAATTGTCAATATCATTACATGTATTAATATCAGTATCGATATTATTATTAATATCAGTAATTATCAATATTATTATTAATATCATTAATTATCAATATTATTAATAATATTAGTAATTATCAATATTATTATTAATATCAGTAATTATCAATATTATTATTAAAATCAGTAATTATCAATATTATTATTAATATCAGTAATTATCAATATTATTATTAATATCAGTAATTATCAATATTATTATTAATATCAATAATTATCAATATTATTATTAATATCAGTAATTATTAATATTATTATTAATGTCAGTAGTTGTTAATATTATTATTAATATCTCTTATTATTAATATTATTAATATCGGTATTTATTAATATTATTATTAATATGAGTATGATTGTATGTAAAAGCATACCTAGGGGAGCTGTCATGCGCCCTTTTTTTGATTGGTGCTTTCTGCGACTCTTCTTTTTGTATTTGACCATAACTACACTTCCTCCGAGCACTGCCACAGTCAGACATGCTACAGCTGCTATCGTGCCAACTAATGCAAGTTGAGAGGATTTTATAGGGTCGGCTACAAAAATAAAAGTATTCACACAATAGTGCCAACACACCTCGCTGTCTTTTACAGTATTGCCTCATTTAATTTGCTACCTTCAACAATACTGTACAAACAGTCTTTGCTACCTTCAACACTATTGTGTCAACAATTTTTGTTACCCTTAGCAGTAATGTGCCGATATGTTTTGCTTTATACAATTTAAAAGTTATGTGCGAGAGCAGAGCTTGGCAAACGCTGAGTAGAAGATGACTAATAGATGTTAACTTTGTCAAGATAACAGGGTTATGTTGAGATATTAACACGCTAGCAAACTTGTTCTATTTTTAGGGATTTAGCTGATTTACTGCATCAATTTTCTATTGTTTTTTTCTAATGGGTCATATAGACAATTCTATAACACACACGTTGAGTGATAGAGAAACGGGTAAAGAGAAATATGTTTCAGTTTACTATTGCTGCTTAGTGAAGGACCAGGAAAAGTTTTATACTTGCCAGAAATGCGCACAGTAAACTTTCTTGTTTCCCACCAATCACCTCGTTTTGGTTTGCCGTAGCAGATCAGCTCAAGAGGATAGCTGGCTACTCCTGGTTGAACCTAACAAGTAAAATGCAGCATATTTAGAATAAAGAGCATATGTAAAATGAACAGAAAACAAATGTTTCAAGAATGCACCAAATATAGCATGTCTAGAAGAAATACAATGTAGAATTTTTAAAATACATACAACAGCATACTTAGAATAGACAGAATACAGCATTTTAAGAAAAAACGGAAAATAGCATTTTTAAAATAAAATAAATATAACATATCTAAAATAAACATAACGCACGAAAATGTACAAAAATGTATCTAGAATAGATAGTTTACAGCATATCTAGAGTAAACATAATGTATATAAAATAGACAGAATACAGTATATCTAAAGTAAACATAATGTAGGCCCCTATATAGAATAGACAGAATGAAATATATCTAGAATAGACAGAATGCAGTATATCTAGAATAGACAGAATGCAGTATATCTAGAATAGACAGAAGGCAGTATATCTAGAATAGACAGAATGCAGTATATCTAGAATAGACAGAATGCAGTATATCTAGAATAGACAGAATGCAGTATATCTAGAATAGACAGAATGCAGTATATCTAGAATAGAAAGAATGCAGTATATCTAGAATAGACAGAATGCAGTATATGTAGAATAGACAAAATGAAGTATATGTAGAATAGACAGAATGCAGTATATCTAGAATAAAAAAGTCATCATCCTTAGCATTACTTTGCATTCTTGCTGATTCTATGCATTGATCTATCCTTCTTTAGACCTCGCCTGTCAGCAGGCATATAATAAAAGTATGGATATACAATGTGGGCTCCAACCAAACATGGATATTGAGTAAGCTCTACTAGTCTATCATATTAAAAGTATGGATATATAGTGTGGGCCCTAATTAAAAATGGATATTAAGTGGGCCCTACTAGTCTATCATATTAAAAGTGTGGATATACAGTGTGGGACCTAATTAAACATGGATATTAAGTGAGCTCTACTACCCTAACATAGAAATGCTGAGGAGAATCTGGTCTAAAGACTAAAGGGCGTGTGAAGCAAGGAGACTAACAGAGTCATCGTATGCTAGCTAACGCCAAGGCTAGATGTAGACTTGTTTGTGGACAGCTATGCCTTTTACCGTTATCTGCACATTGCTTTCTATAAGAGTACATAGTTTATTGTCTGGTATATAACTTCAAAACATGAAATGCTTTTACCCGTTCTGGAAAATGGGTTAAAACTAACTTTCGTTTTAAGGAAAATGGAGCTGTAATAAACTTTTATAGTTCGGTTTTTATAAAATTATTGATGAGCCTTCGCACTTTTCTACTATTTTTTGCATTGCAAGTACATTTTTAACTGTATCCATTTTTCTGCAGTAAGATTCACCCGCCAAACTTGTCACTCATTTCACACCTGTTGCAACTGGTAAGCTTGTCACCGCCCCTTGTCACATTTTAAAATACAATTCTTTAAAACTAATAAAAGTCAAAGATCTATGTTGTGAACTGCTGCTAAATTATTCAATAAATACTTATTTATCTTTCGTGACTTGACTTCAAATGTTATAAAAGTGAAGCTGGTGGAGCACTGGTGGGCGGCCGGTGACAGTGGTTCAACCGTTGATCGCTCAATTGTGTGTTGTCACAACTGTGTCTGTTCTTTTGCAAGCTGCTAGCATGGCTGCCCTGCTGTTAGTCTCGAGCTATTGGATAGTCCCTTTTGTTTTACATTTTTACTTTTGTTATTCTTTATGTTTCAATGCTTTCTATTCGCAAAAACATATTGCACTCATGTTCACATATCACACGCACCACATGCACCACATGCACCACACACACCACACGCACACACCACACGCACCTTTTACACATGCGTGCACACACATGCGGGGTGTGCACGCACACCACGTGCACCACACACCACACTCATCACACGCACTACACTCACCACACGCATCACGCACACAGACACACACCGCACATACTGCACACACCGCGCACGCACACGCACATAAATTCATACATTTCATAAATACTTGGCAATTGTGATATGTGTCTTACTATACAAGGTCAGATAAAACTAGTTGACTTGCATCTGTTATTTGTAAAGGAAGATTTTTTTTCACTAAGGGTTGCAAAGAAAGGTTTTATGTTTTGTTTGGTTTTTTCAACAATAGTTTAAATTACCAGTGAATATAAACAAGCATAAAAATTGTTATGCAACAGCCACACAAAGTTGCATGACTTGTTTGCTGAGTGTTCAAAAAAGTCATTTTGGCACATTTAGGTAGCTGGTTAGAAAATGGAAGAAAAATATATCAGAAACATAGTTTTCATTGCATTTGAATCCATGGTTACAAGAAAGCAAATAAGTTCTTGTATAACACGTTCATCTGTCCTTGTCGCTTGTTGAGCTAACTTGACAGCTTGTCTAAACACATAATCTTCAAAGTTTTTAATTTTAGTGTTTAATAAATTGATCACATAATCTCCTGATAAGAAATGCAAAAAGTGTAAAGACTGAAAAACCAAAGCTATCCATTAATGTGTCCAATCATGTGTCCTCAACATGGATGATTTTACAAAGATCATGGCAAGTGAAGCAAGAGCAAATTGTGGCTTGTCATTTCAAGATAGAATTTGTAGCTTAAACAGTTATTTTTACTATGAAATCACTTCAAAATTGCCTAATGATATTGTTGAATGATGAATGATATTCTGTTTAGCCAAGGTGCAACAATCCCACTTACGAGGCGGCATGATAGCCTTCATACCCAATAAGCAAACATAAAGGCTATGTTAGTGGATGCCAACAACCATATTAAAAAAATAAAAGTCTCGTCACATTGCTACATGTATTCACCGACATGTGTTTTTTTCAAAAAGATTCTTGTAAATTTTATTTGCACTGATTGGCATTACCAAGATGCAACTATTGGTTAAAAGCAGTTTTATTTATGGGAGCATGTGTTCTCATTTCTATTATTTGTAATAGGACTGTTCGACTTGCTTGTGTTAAGCAAGCATGATTTGAAACAGCTACTAGTGGAATACTGTACAGTTTTGGCGTTGTCAGCAAAGAAAAGACTTGAACTTACAAACAAAAATTTAGTTTTTGGTAGTTTCAAGTATTTTTGCTTTGTTCCTTCCAGCTCGAGATTGCTTGCATCGTATTCCCATTTATATTTTGAATAGAGTTCATTTGGATTGAGCTCGCAGTCTAATAGAATTTCACTTTCTAATGCTAACTCCCAAGAGATTTCTCTTTCCGTGTACCCTGTAAACAAGACAATAAAGAAACTTCTTTTGAAAAATAAAACTGTTCAAGTAATAAAAATCCAGCTAGAAAGTCTTGCAAGAAATTATGTCAGCAATCTCTTGAAGACCGAGTAGGAAGTCGGCTCAGCTTGCTGCAAGCAGAAGGGGTGCGTTTTCGTAAGAGTCATCATTTTAAAACCAATGGTTCGATGATCTTTGCTGAACATGTCAGAGTCCAATGGCCAGGGAATTTCGATGACTGGTGACATGTTTAGTTGCACAGCTCAATTTATGACTGAATGCCATTCTTGTCACCACTATTGGCCTTTTTGGGAGAGGAACCTCCAGCCTGTTGTTCGCAGGTCAGATGTTCTAGACCATAAATTAACTACATCATGACAAATACTTATATCAATAAAACAATTACATTTAACTTGAATAGTTAGAGGCGCTGCATAAAAAATAGTTGAGTTTCCAGCATATGATAGACTTTAGGTAAAATAAGTTATCTGGTTTTGGCAGCTTTCAACAGTCTTAGAAAGTAGGGTAATAATGCACATGATTAAATAAGTTTGTTTTATGTACATGCGATTTAAAGATTTTTTCCCAAACATTCAAATCGCAAGAAAACTAGCGATGTCATCTTATTGTTTGTGATAATTATTGGAGAAAATTTAGAAATACAATAGACGCTCCTATAACGTATGCCTCCCATTACGTAAATTCCAGATAGCGTAAACAATTTATGTGAATGTTCTGCTTCCGGCTGCATAAAAAATTCCATATACCGTAAAGTGTCAGGTAGGGCGGGTTCTCAAATTCAATTTGAACGTTACTCAATCTCGCCGCACTTTCAAGAGAAAAACGACGCACTTATGAAGTTATATCTGTTGCGTATATATACAACTTTCACAACATTCTAGTTCGTCGTGATAGATGGTCAGATGTGTCGACAAAATGGAGAGCAGTTTCTGTGCAATTGTTCATAAATACAAAGGCGATCGATTGCTGCAGGTGTTACAGCGTCGGTCTACCAATCTAAATGTGACAAGTTGGAGTCCCGTTGAAAATTCTCTTTTATCCTAACCTTGACTCCTGGGTACAATAGACGACGAACAGATAATACCGCATTTTTATAGTAAAAATATTTTGTTTTTGTGCTTTATTGTAGACGTGTAAGATATTTGTTATAAAATTTACTTTGCAGAATAGACTTTCTTGTTTAGAAAAAATAGGCAAATTGTTGTAAATGAGCGTCAAAGATGTGCGCTCCCCATCAACTTATTGTAAAAATTACAGTAATCATGGTCTATAAAACCTGTAAAAATGTAAGATTGATCGAAAAACAGTGAAAAGTTGTCAATGCAAACCTATAATACTGCAGTTATGGTACTGCGTACAAATTGGTAGAGTTAAGTCAAGTTTTTCCTTTTTGCATGTCCAAAGGTGTGAGTTTGGAAAATCTTGAAACGAATTAGGCTGAATAATTTACAGACTGACCAATTTACAGTGTACATGTGTTTTACTGTTCTCATAACGTAAATTCCATATAATGTAAGTGTTCCTGGAACAGAGTATTTTCATTGTAGGAGTGCCTACTGCAATGGTATATACAAAGTGCATGAAAAGAAACATTGATATGATGTGAAATTAATAGGAATACAAGAAGTTGAAAAACTTGGGCACAAGTAAATTTTCTATTAAGCCTACTAATAAGTTGGCAAGTAGGCACGGCACACACAGTCTAATTAAGGTTTAATGGTAGGTAAACCTAGACTGACTGAGGACTGCTAGTAGGTAAACCCAAACTGATTGACGACTACTAGTAGGTAAAGTCAGATTGACTTAAGACTACTATTAGGTGAACCCAGACTGACTGAGAACTACTAGTAGGTAAACCCAGACTGGCTGAGGATTGCTAGTAGGTAAACCGAGACTGACTGAGGTTTACGAGTCAGTCAAGGAACCTACAAGTTGCTATAACATACCACGAATGTTTAGTTCATGTTCGTCAACATGATCATCTTTTGCCACCCATCGGTTAATGCATCGGATGTATTTCGGTGTCATGTCTTCATCGACCTCTAGATAGGCTTGGAATGTCTGATTTTCACACATCACATTTTCAAGTATGCTCGTAGAGTCGATTGGCTCTACTGTATGCACGTTGTTCGAAATTTTGCACACAGCCTGACAAATAGTTACTTTATAAAATTAGTTGATCTTACACATGTGGATACGATTGGACTCTTTTTCTGGATAATGATAAAAAAGTCATGTGAATGCAATAAATATTGACACGCTACTGCATAAATCATGGAGCACAAAAAAGTTATAACTTGCTTCTTTCCTACCGTAGGCAACATGCAGAATACAAACTGCTTACTCGCTTACTCTTTGACGCAGGGCAGATAAATCCAAAAGTTACAGAACTTTTTTCTGTCAGTATTTAAGTAAATACATAATATATAAACTACTGTATGTAGCAGGATCCCATTCTAGCTTAATCACATAGAGGCAGTCGGTAAAGAAACCTTGTCAAGTCATTGTGTGGCTCCGACAGGTTACATAGTTACCATGACTATGATAGAATGGTGATGTCACCAGTGTTCTTAGGAGTCGATGGTATAGACTGTATACTCCACAGCATCGCTTTTCTATAGCTAACATTTTTTACATGGTGCAGCAAAGACAAAATCTAAACAACTACTAGAGGAACTGCCTACTGGTAACTCATCACCTGCCTACTGGTAACTCATCACCTGCCTACTGGTAACTCATCACCTGCCTACTGGTAACTCATCACCTGCCTACTGGTAACTCATCACCTGCCTACTGGTAACTCATCACCTGCCTACTGGTAACTCATCACCTGCCTACTGGTAACTCATCACCTGCCTACTGGTAACTCATCACCTGCCTACTGGTAACTCATCACCATTTATTTTGAACTTCACTATTCAGTTTAGTATGCAAGTACACTAAACAGCCTAAACATAAATGTGATAACAAATGTGAATTCCGTTACATCCCTTAAGCTTCTGAGAATGATGACAAATAAATACGGGTTTGCAGCGAATAGTAAATACCTGTGTTGTCCAATCGTCCTTCATGCTGTTTCTGCTGTCATAGGCAATAATCGTTTCTCTAGTTTGAAGCAGGTCAAATGTACATTTAAGCTCAACATTGGAGATTTCACCCAAATTAGCTGGATTTTTTAATACTGTTCCTTCATTTTTATCACTTATTCCCAACTGTACTTTTGCTTTGACTTCTAGAATAGAAGCCCACACATAATAGTACATCTACGCTTGATCATCAGAGGTTCTGTATCAGAGGTAGCTACTTTTGAGTTTATGATCTAGTATTACATTTTCCATCACGAATTGATACTTTCTTACCATTGGTTAGGAAGCAGACGATGAAAATTAACTCGAAGCAGCTGGTCAGAGTTTGTTGATGAAATAACATATCAAGAAGAATTTATACTCTGATCTGATCTTTAGGTTTGACACACTTGAAACCTGCCACAAGGTTTGACTTTGCTGTGAATCGCATTCTATTGCTAAACCAGTGGTAAAAAAGCTTTGGTAGCATACGTAAATTCCAAACTCAATAATGCCAAGTGAATGCAAAGAATCCAGTTGGTCCAGTATTGTTTTCTCAGTGGTTAGATGCTATAACCAAACAAAACTTTTACACAGTTGTTAATCTCATAAATGAATAAATATTAACTTTATTTGCATTGGTCAATGCTGTTTAGACCAAATTAGACCATGAGAACACAACAACAAAAAATAGTGAAGTGAATTATTCGTATTAAAAGCACGAAGCTCTTTTGCATAGCGCTGTTCTATAATGTAAATTACAAGGTGTTGGTGTCTGGTATAAAGTGTAATGGTTTTCGGGGAAGTAGAAATGTAATGGGTCAGGCAAATTGGAGATAAAATTTGAGTATTTTAAACAGCCAATATCTAAAAACAGATTTAGCTCCTCAGCATTCAGGGTATTTAAACGCTGGATGTAACTGTCCATATCAGGTAGCATAACCTTAAAATATGATTTTTAAAAGCGTCCTATTTTTACATTATTAGTTTTTGATACAGCTTTTTGATACCAGCTTGAAGCAGCATGAGGCAAAATAAACGAGATACAATTCTGGTTAAAGGGTGGTCGGCTTTTTTGTTTTACACTTATATTTCAGAGCTGAATTAGAGCATGAGTTGATGGTCTAGTTTTTGAGATAATAAAGTGGACATGACTTGAGATCCATAAATCATTGTCTATTTGTATGACCAGAAGTTTGACACTGTCAGTATTTATTATGTTCACCTTGTTTATGGTGATAAAAGGGCTGCATACGATTTTGCTGAGAGTAAAATTCATAGTATGTGACTTGGCAGTATTCAAAGACATAGAGTTCTGTTTACACCAAAGTGATGCATAATCTGCCACGTGTTGTAGTGGATTTTGACAAGTGAACGGTATTGTTGGTTTAGCCTTGGTTGACTCAGTGAATGAAACACCATATCACTTTACAGTGTCATACAAGGTAGTGTCATTAGCATACTTTATATTTTTGGCCCTTGAATTGAGGTCATGAACAAAAGCATTTATGAAAAAAGGACCCAAAACAGTTTATTGTGGCACTCCAACTTTGCACTCTTCGTACGATGAGATAGAACCTCCATATTTTAATCTTTTCAGTTATATTTCACTCATATTAAAACTCATTCAATTAACTAATGAGATGATTTTTGACACAAAGGTTATGATAACTTTGCAAATACTCTCTTGTAAAACATTTATTGTTGTTTGGCTTAGGAATGGATCGCATATAAAGGCAGACATCAGTTGGGAGATGAGAAAGCAAGGTGGATGTATTCTAAGAGCAATCTTGTCATAATACAGAATGTCAATGTCTAGCAAACAGAAAAGGCTAATCGAACATAAGACAATAAAATGACGTGGTATGCCTGCCGTAAGGCTCCTTAAACATAACTTATCAGCAGAGCATGAGAAGACAATTCCTAATAACACTGTAAATGTGTTTTATGTGGAAACCTTGCCCTTCTTTGCTAAACAAGGTAAAGTGTTTGATCCTATGCCACATGTAATCACAAATATTTTTTGTTGCAGTTCTGTTCTTTTTCTAAATAATCATATATCCATTTTTACAGTAAACGTCTAATGGCCAAAGGTTTGATAAAGTTTGAACTCTTTCTCAATCATCCTAAACATCATAGCAGTTTGTCTGTACAGCAATATTCCCTTCATTTCTTGTAGATGTTTGTCATCTGTTAGTCACTACAACCATTTCTTTGTATTGCTATTGACAGGGTCTTAAATCTCTATTAGGCCGCCCATGAATGCTCCTTTATTCTTTCAACTGGGAGTACAAAACATTTTGGAGACAGGCAATCAAGGCTTGCCCTCTGACAGGGCTGAGAAATTTTAAATTACTTTCAATAAAAACAGCTTTGAGTGATGTTACTCCTGGCTTTTTCAATATCTCAGTGCAGATGATCTTGTATCAGTATGAGACAGCCATGATTTATCGAAAGTGTTTTAGCCTATATGCATGCTTTTAAATGTCAGTTTTCATGCGGTATGTAGATAGCCTCTGGCTCAGCATCTTACAACACTGCTGCTGTGCTGCCATGCTGCCATGCTGCTAACCCCTTTCTCTGACACTTCATTTTTATGCCAACACACTGGTTACTGTTAAATATCAGAGGTAACTCATATAGGTGTACAGATAGTGAGTGAAGTCTGACAAAGGTTACATGGCATATTTCTACGCTACCAACGATATGAAAACCTGAACAAAGGTTATTATGAATATAGCATTTCAACATCAGTTAAGATATGTGGACTAGCTTACATAAAAAACCTAAAATGATTGGCTCAACAGGGTGAGAAATTTGGAATGTAGGACTTGGAGAGCTGAAACTAAAAAGGAATAGGTAGGTGCTATATAGCAGGGGGTGCTTTTGTGTTAGTATTTGTCTCACTATGTAATAGGTGATGTTGTGTCAATTGCTGTGCAATGTTTACGTAAGAGATGAACTTTTAGTCAGCAATGTGTATTCTGTCTTTTTTATGTGATTCACTTTTTGAACCTAATCTATGTCAGAGAGGTTCAGAATTATATGCCTAAACATACCATCTGGAACTAACAGTTTTGCCTTACTGCGAGCCCATTTAGGAGATGCAATGAGGTTTAACCCGATCAATGGTAGAAGGATTGCCAATCAACTTTGTAATACCACTTTAGGATGCAACATCAACTGTTACCAATGATTATATTCCTGTATCTGATCTGACCAAGCAACACGGATAGAAAGGTTGGTGTTGCTGATAATCAGGCAAGCACTCAGCTTACATGTGTGCTTTCCCATTTATGTCATGAAGACTTTCAGAGAATGTTGAACAACTTCTGTATCTGCTTAGCTTGATTTTTAGCATGCAAATTGGCCAGCTTTAGAAAGCTTTGATTACAGAACTTTACTGTACTTGTTATAAGAAACGGAAAAGTAATACAATAGCATTTAATATTTTAAAATATAAATAAATCTAACAATCGAACTGTCTTTGGTAAAATTCGGCAACTCAATTTGAAAGTCTTTTCAAATAAAAGTACCAAAAAAACATATACCTCCTTATGTTGTTAATATTGTCTATTATCTACCTCTTTTCCTTTTAAAGATGTCCTCAAGTCTAATTTTTGCACACATTGCTCTCCTATTTTCTCTCTTTCAATTAAGTCTCAAATCAGACTTTTAGCAAAGGTCAAGGTCTTCTAAAAGTCTTGTAAAATTATCTCATAGAGGAAGCAGTAGAACTCCTTTAAAATTACACCAAAAATGACAGACGAAGTCTTTAATATAAAATTGGAACTGTGGTTGTCAATCTTTCATTTCTTGATATTTAGTGTCCACATGTAACATTTGTTGCGAGTCATTTATCTGTTTGCGCGCCCTCTGTAAGCACGATCGTATGAATGTACGATCGTATGAATGTACCCTTTAACTTTCACAAGTGTTTGGATGACTGCCTAATGAGAGAGTGGCTGCGCAAGCACATTTCTCTAGTATGGGTCTTTTCTCTATGTGATAGCCTAGATGATAGCCTCTAGGTAATAGCCTCTTTCATTTGTGTGAGCTATGTATCCACAAGGGGGAACAAAATGCAATATTTTCTCACAGCTTGGAGACATTTAATGAAAGCAGCTGTCGTGTTTCCCCTGTACATCAGGACCCTTTTCAGCTGACTTGGCACTTGCCACCTTCTTTAAAGATCCGGAAGAAAAGCTTGTAGAGGCCTAAGCAGTCTTCACTCAGTCTTTTTTTAGATCCGTCATCTAATAAAAAGGGTCTTTAGTTCATATCTACTTCATGGCCCTTTTCCTACTTTAGACTATGCTCTTGCAACTAACAGATTTGCAAGAGTGAGATGGTTCACCTCTCACCCCTTCATTTGCCCATCACTCTGCTGGGTTTTTAACTTTACTGGCCGTACAATTATTAAAAACACCTCTCAAAGGAGTCAATTGTATCTGTGAGCAAAAACAAGAACAGCCAATAAAATAGATTATTTATTTATTCAGCAACAATAAAAATAATAATTCTTCTTTGGCTTCTTTTGACATCTTAATTCTCTATCGACCTCTTCTACCTCTGTGACCCCGACCTCGGCCTACAATAATATTGGTGTTGTTAGGCATCTCTTTTGGTTACATGGTAAAAACACAGCTAATGTCTAACTGTAGTTTCAGTAGTATAATTGGATTCATTCATGAAAGATGTTCATTACTAGAAGGTTTGAGGAACTATGTGCTTAATTGGAACCAACTCAATGGAACCATTGCTTAATCTGTTAACACCAGATCAACATGAAGCTGTTTAGTCAGTAGCCTATATCTAGTAAGTTTCCATATACAAAGATACTGTAGTGATACTTTGGTGCACCACTGCCGAAGCACTTCGCTGTGCCAAAAAGCAGATCATGTTTTCATAAAGTGCTATAGTGAAGCAATGGTTGTGTGACGCCGTACGCAAGCATCGTGCTCAATCAGGTAGTCAAGGAATGTTTTGATTTTTGGTTTGGTCCATACAGCCTCCTCTTCTGTCGTTTTTTAGTTTTAATTAAAAACAGATGAATTAAAGTATTTTAACAACCAAAATTTTTGCAAATGAAGCAACAGGAAATCAAGACCTATGCACACACACAAGTACGACATCATTAGTCACTAAGACCATACCCATGGCACAATATGGGGCATTGCACAGGTGTTTCCTTATTAAGCAACAACTGTGAATCAGGATAGAATGAAAGTGACACGGCTGACATAGATAACATTGCAGCGCCACATGGTGGTGTGTCACCATGATAACATTGCAGCGCCACATGGTGGTGTGTCACCATGATAACATTGAAGCGCCACATGGTGGTGTGTCACCATGATAACATTGCAGCGCCACATGGTGGTGTGTCACCATGATAACATTGCAGCGCCACATGGCGGTGTGTCACCATGATAACATTGCAGTGCCGCATGGTGGTGTGTCACCATGATATAGCTGCATGAAAACTTGTAATAATTACTCCTACTTCTGAAATACTTTAACTTTTGTTCTGTAGTATCTTAGGTTGATAAAAAAAACAGTAACTTGTGGAAAACTGCAAAACTTTGTTTATAAAATTAATTGTAAGTATTTTCCTTAATTACTACAATGAAAGTGATTCTAACCTGTACTTAGCCTCAAGATGGCTCCTCAATTTTTTATCTAAGATATGTTATAAACGATTCGCTACAACTACACCAGCTTTATAAATGCTGCGACAGTATACAGTACTTAAGAATATGAAACTACTAGCTGTACTAACCAGCTTTGCCCGGGTAAAAAAAAGTCTGGACAAAAAATTGATTTGTATTTAACATACAACAACATTTGCCATTCTAACTTTCAAACTTCATATCATGAGATCAGTGTTTTGTGGCATTTTGTGTAGTTGAAATAGATTAAGAGAGAAAATAAAAACAAATGTAAAGGTTTTCAAACTTTGTCAAACTCCTGTAACTTTCAAACTTCATATCATGAGGAAAACGCTTTGTGCAAGACAACTGAATGAAAAATAAATAAAACAACTGCAAAGGTTTTCAAACAGCTGTTAATTTAAATTTTCATAACTTGAAAGAAGTGTTTCGTTGAAATAAATTTAAAGGAAAAATAAAATCTAAAGGCGTTTAAATGTAAATGTAAAATCATTAGCAAGTAATGGCTAAATATAGTCTATTTCGCTATAATTACAATAAAAAATTATTTGGTGTACCATTATATTATTTCAGTTTGTATCAGTGCTGGCATGCAAAAATTGGCATGTAGGCTAATATCGTAGGCTATAAACGTACATAGAGTGATATAGAAATCAATAGTCATTATCTAATGTAATCACCTCCTGGTAAAAATCATCATCATTAAAATAGTACCATAATACTATGTTAACCTTAGTAACTACAGGTGCCTATACAACGACTTTAATGCATTTTGTGGCTATGATCTGTGGGTCCAAGATAATATAACATTACAATGTACTATGTGAAGAGTTCTTACCTTTGAGACAGACGTGTAACATAACACTGAATCTAACTTAAATGAATTTAGTTCACTAAACACATAATGTACTTGAAGGAACTTTTAGTATGTATTTTAGTAAACTTTAAACTTCTAACAGAAGTTTTATCAGTTCAAAACGTTTTCATTATAACGGATACCGGATATACCGTATAAGGTATACAAATAACTTGCCATGGCCATTTCAGTTCAGCGACGTATATCTTTTAATAACGTATATAATCAGTACACAAATCGTCAAATTTTAAGTTCGAGATAAACAATTGTCGATATCGTGGGATGGAATAAATTAGCACTAACGAAAAAAAAGGAAAAAGCATCGTGTAGAATAAACTTACGTGCCAAAATATTTCTTAACAGAGGGATTGTAACACGTGGGTGCAAGGCTAAAATAATTAGCATGCGCATGGAATATGCAGTATATGAAAATGTCTTTGATTGGTATGCTGTTCTAGCTAAGTAGTAGGGCACCTGAACAAGAAACTTGTCAATGCATTCGTCATGAGTTCAAATCCATCAAAATGCAGAACTTAATATCAAAGTTTTAATAGCTATAGCTGGACATACTGAAAACAGACAATAGACTTTAAGAAATAAATATATAGATTGCTATAGTTTAGATATACATCTTTAAATTATTTGAGGAAAACAAGCTGTTTTAGTCTTTGAAAAGTACTATTAACAGAGATTTGGTAAATCTACATGTAAGCTGCTTGTTGATCTTAGAAATCATAAAAACTGAGTGACCGATGAACAATTTTATTCTCGCTTCAACATTAGCTGCCTTTTGGAGAATGTATAACATACATGTCTATTTTTAGCACTAAAATAGTATTTGTAAAGGCATTTAAAAATTTTTAAAACTTATAAAAGTATTTTTTGAAAATTTGCAGAACAACACTAATTATGCGAGTAACAGTATCCTCATGTAAACTTGCCATGAGAAATAGCAAATAAATTTTTGGTCAAATGGAGTAGCGATAGCAATTTGTCGCTCAAAATGTTTTTGAGCTGTTGTAAAACTAGTTTGTCTGTTTTCAGAATGCTGGCAAGTTTTTTATTAGTTTCTGGCATTACATAAAACCATTGGCACCAAATTATATTGTTTTTGTACTGCAACTTGCACTGTTTTTGATGTCACCTTTTCAATATTCAGAATTGTTCCCTTTTTTATTACCTACCTCATTATTTATTGCAATCCAAAGTGTACAAAACTGTAAGATACCCTTAACCAGATTGACAATGTATAAATATTTTTCTTCATGTTTCACTTTATTCATGTTATTGTGTCGTGCATGGTTACATTAAGTAGCACTTATAGTATTCTTAAAAATATAGTTTACACCCTGTTTGCTGTGATGGTAAGCAATCACTCCTGACATACAAAATGCAATTAGCAACTTCCCATTCCATGATTAAGGGAATGTGTTGGATACATATTTAAAAACACATTTCTATTGGAGCACTGCCAGAAGGAGGTGTTTATGAAGGACTGTGGCATGTGATGGTAAAATATTTGGGTGTCACATTGTTTAGGCAGTTTATTCATAGCATATACTAGCAATCTCGAGGCAGTTAATTCAAAAATAGCATCTGGTTGCTACCTGCTCCATAGGTGAGATTGCCGGAAGGTCGGGCCATCTTATCTAATGGCAATCCAGCAACTATGGGATGTATAGTCAGGCCACATAGTATCTAGTGGCTATGTACTCCAGCAAGCCTCCAGTAACTTTGCAGAAACAATACACGATATCTGTTGCCCTTTTTCACCTTTTTTAGGATTTTTGTTTGGCGTATTTTGCCATTTATGTATTTTTTTAATCTAAATATTTATGTATCTGGAAGATTAGTGTGCCGTAAAGAAAACTTATGTCCTTTGTGTGAAAACCTACATAGAATGAAATTGCTAGCGCTGGACAACCGACAGCTGGGCAAGCATGCCACAGCTGGGCAAGTATGCCACAACTGGGCAACCCACAGCTGGGCAAGCAACCCACAGCTGGGCAAGCATGCCACAGCTGAGCAAGCATACTACCGCTGGGCAAGCTACATGTATCCCTTCTGGCACGAGTAGGTCACAAAGAATTAATCAAGGAAATATTTGTGTATGCAGGACGAGCTCCACAATTCAATCTGTACTTAACTAAAACTGGCACAAACATTTGAACAATAATACAATGCACTGATTTTTAGTGTAATATGTAACAGCCTGCAACCAGGCATTTCTAGATTTTTCATTAGCCAATCATATTTGGCTATACTTAGAGTTCCAGTTGCTTTACAAACTCATAGCGATTTCATCTGTCGAATAGAAGAACTCAGTCTGTACTACATAGACCTATCAGCTATATAGTTTAGTATAGTTAATAGTTATATATACGTGTAGTTATATATTTATATAATAGTTATATAATATATTATAATATTATATATTTAGTATAGTTAATATAGTATAATATAGTTAATATAGTGTAGTTATTATATATAGTATAGTTATTAGTTGTATAATAGTTATCTAATATATAATAGTCATATAATAGTCATATAATAGTTATGTATTGTATAGTTAATAGGTCTATGCTTTACTATTAGTAAATAGACCACTCAGTGGTAAGCTTATCGTGTAAGTGAAAAGTTGTATCAGAAGCTCTTAAACTATGTGTGTCAGATAAGGCGCAATGCTAGTAATGTAACAGGTGTAGACTGTCGCTCATTGGCATAGAAGGCAATTTTGTTGAAGATCAAACAACATCCAGCAAAGGTAATATTGGTGGACTAAGTTGAAATCCTTATACCTTATCCTTACCACTATTTTTATTATAAATATTTGCAAATGATCAGTCATTCATCTCCTAAAGATTTGAGCAATTCTACTGACCTAATTATTGCTTTTGAGTTTCTTTAAAAGTAAAAATTAGTTATAAACTTTACAAATAGTTTTAACACACCTAAAATGATAAAACATTGTTCTGTGTTCTTATATATTGTCATTAATAAAACTTAAATATCACTTAAATACCTCCGATATGCCGATTGACATATCCCGCTGAGAAGACAGAGCCCCACAAATATACTCACTAGTGTATTATTCACAGTAGTGAGTATATTTGTTGGGCTCTGAAACCTGTTTCATGAGTTCTCACTGTTCACTCTTCAATGCTATCATGTCACATGAAGTAAAGTGTGCTGTAATAGATTTACTATAAGGAGGGTAACCTGTCCATAAAAACATGTAAACACTCAGTTAAGTTTTATACGCTCCTCGTAGATGCTTGGCAGAGAGGCTACTTTTTCACATGATGGGAACAACTTCAAATATTTGACTAAACTGGCCAATGATAGTGGCTGTTGAAGGTGCCAGGGTTCTATTTCCCTAAAGGGTATGATTATTAAGCTACTGGAGCAAAAAGGAAGCGAAGATATCCTTTGTCGGAACGAGCTTGCATGTGTGCTACATACTTTAGCAGTGGTGTAGCGTGTTTCCTGAAGGGAGAAGGTTAAGCTCCAAGAAGTTGCTTGATAGTCAGGGCTAAGGAAGCTGACTGACATTGGCCAAAAGTCAGCTGCGGTATCTGTCAACATCTTTCTTACTATACAAGTTTAGAAGCTCAATTGTGAGTGACGAACTTAACTAGATGTGGATGTTACTAGCAGAAGTGTGAACAGCACTAACAACATTTTTAGAGGAAAGTGTGACAGCCAAAAAATGTTTTGTAGATCACTGTGTCAGCAGAATCTTTTATTACTGAGAGACAAAACTATTCAATAAAAGTAGTAGACTACACCAAAAGCTGATCGATGAATGTTTAAATTACAGTAAGCAGAAACAAGTACGCTCAATACAGCTTACTAGGTTGCAATACAGACTACTGAGGTTAGTCCGTGATCATAATTGCATACTAGCTCGCCATCACAATTACGTCCTAGCCTGTGGTCATTATTACGTATTAGCCTGCGGTTATAATTGTGGACTACACAATGATGTGCCTAATGCTAATATTCGTAACTACTCATCTAATTGCTTAAAAACGGCAACGAAAGCGCTCCAGCTCTACCACAATTAGGGATTTTTCTATCGAAAGGCAAGTTCGCTGAGCTCTTCATTGGTCAACTAAATATAGTTTTTGGATTGGTTAATTGCTTTGTTTATAATCATTAAAGTTCACGTGCGTGACCAAAGCCTATATGGCTTCGGTGGTTGCTAAGCAACAATACAACTGCTCACTACTACCTCCTAAAGTAAATAACTCACGCAGTAACTTTGCTTGTAATGAAAGCAACATGACATAACAAGCACTCAAGGAGTGAATACCTTGATGTACTGTCCCTCAACCAAAGATATATATGTTTTATATGTTTTAGTATTCACCACTAATAAGTTCTGTTGTATTTAACCAAAGGCTCTACTATTTAGTAAATATAACTCCTTGGAATGCACAGAGATGCATGTCAATTTTTTTTATAGCAGAGATGTTTAGTAGCTTTTATATTCAAATTTAAAGGAAGTTCAACCAAGAAAAGAGTCCTTCTCTTTGGTATAACTATCTCTAAAGGCTCAACAGCTGAAGGAGTCACTTTGTTATGTATATATGATAACAAGCTAAATAATTTGACAAGTAAGGAACCACTTTAATTATTACAAGAAATTGATTATATATTTATATACAGGTATATGTACAGATTTATGCACAGTTTATACAACTAAATATATTTTCAAATAAAATAGACCATATAAAAATTAAAAATGCAAACAATTGGACAAACCAAAACTTTGATAAGATGAAGAAATTTAACTCAATGATTACAATCATCACACAAATACTTGGCTGTTTTCTTGCCTGCATAATGTCCCTGTCAAGCGGGGGACAACTCCGCAAAAACAACCGTTTGTCAAGACAGGCTATACCACAATATGCTTGTCATTCATTTCTAACTCGCTAACTAATTACCAATAGTTTTACCTGAGTGTCGACTAGAGCTGCTCCATTGAATGCTGGGTGATTTTCGCTCAGGCGCGTGGTTAGCAGCTGGCCTCTCTTTGAATGCTATAACAAACGTGGCCACCATGGCAGCAGCGACTCCTACGGAGAGCACAGCTATTGTTATAATGACTGGTTTAGTGAAGAGTGTACCACCGTTACCAAAGATAGATTTTACTGCAGAATTGGAATCTTCTGATTGGATGTTTGAGTCATCCCTCATTACGTCCTTAGCAAAAAAACCCTCATCGGATGTCTCTGTAGAATAATCATGTTAGTATTAGTTCTATAGTATATTAAATCAAAGCGTTGGAACAAAGTTTGCAATATTACTCTGTTTACTACAATTAAAAATGAATCAAATTCATTACCTTACAGCCAAATCAAATTACTGTTATAGAATTTCAAGTATCATTAGGAAGTTTGAACGAGTCTTTTTATTAATATCATTGTTTATCTTTTGCTTAGGTTAAAGTTTCTATGTAAAGAAACTGCACATGATTAATGGTTTATGCCATTTAGAAATGCCAGAGACATTCAGTTTTGATTTCGATAGTAAACTTAACAAGGGATTGTCAACCCATGACAAGTGACACGCACAATATTGACTACTTAAACTTGCTGCCCACTTATTTAGCTATCAATGTCCAGTTTCTTTTGTTTGAGTAATTTTTGGTAAGACGCCCTGATAAGTGTGTTGTTGTACTCTTTGGGACTTTTGCAGTGCGCTGTAAAGGTCATCTACAAGTAGGCTAATAAATCTTCACTTTTTAACTGGTCAACTAAAATCAAATCTTGGCAAAAGACTTTTATGAAAACAATTTATTGTAGTGTCTTATTGCTTCAAGCGACGATAATTAATATCATCAAAATATCACAATGCTTTTTTATTTGACATTACAAATGCGTAATGATAATCAATTAATATTACTATTTGTCAGCTAATGATGTAAACTACCAAAAAACAGCTGACCACATGTCAAAACCAGTTTGTCATGTATCCAGATCAGCTGCTTGATTCTTCTATATATTGAGATTCTCACATGGATTGATAACTGTGGATCAAGTTAAGTCATTCAAGTCATTCATTAAATCATAAGCCATATTATTTCAGAGTTTGCTTTTGTTTGTAATGAAGCTGTAAGCATATGATATGACACAACCCGCAATAGTATGACATTCTTCTTTATAGTGAGAAAAGATATTTTAATAATCATAGTAAATCTGTAACTCTAAAACTTTAAGCTACAATATTACATGTGGTCAGCTATTAGAAAATTTCAACTGTCAAATTTAGCAAACACAGAAAGGTAGAATTTGTTACACAATGTGTTTACTAGATACTTTACACCTATTTACCAACCTGCCACGCTTATCACCTGCTGTCACCATCTGTTACCTGTTTTAACTTGGTGACCTCACACAGTATTCTAATTATGATTATAATATAAATATATTATGTTTGTGCTCCTACACTAGGGAGGTATATTGTAGGTTCAACGCTAAATATATCAATATATATATATATATATTTGAAAAATTATTGCGAAAAAAGTAAACTTTTAGTATTTGCGTTACAAATTTGTTTCGTGCGAAGCACTCCTCAGACGCAATTGTACTAAAATTGCGTCTACGCATTTTAGTACAATTGCGTCTGAGGAGTGCTTCGCACGAAACAAATTTGTAACGCAAATACTAAGTTTACTTTTTTCGCAATAATTTTTCAAATATTTCATACTCCACTAATAATCTTTTAGGTTTTTAGTGTAGAGCTCCCTTTTTATATGCTTTTGCACTTGCTTTTAGTTAATATATATATATATATATATATATATATTGATATATATATATATCAATATATATATATATCAACATATATATATATCAATATATATATATATATCAACATATATATATATATATCAATATATATATATATATCAACATATATATCAATATATATATCAATATATATATCAATATATATTGATATATATATATTGTTTCCTCACTCTGGTTAACCCATATGGGTAGTAATTTCTGCTCTAACTCGGGTCTCCTACCAGAGACCAGGGAGTCTGGGCACTCGCCTCAAGATCTTAGCTGTTCCCGATAGCGCACTTTTCTGCAACTCACCTGAGTTGATTGCTGTCGGTATCTGGGCAAGCCACATTTTATGCGCCGGTGTTATTGCGCCCAGTGCCCCAATGACTACTGGAATTACAGTTGTTTTTACATCCCAGCATTTTTCAATCTCTTCTCCAAGAGGGAGATATTTCTCTACCTTTTCTTTTTCTTTGCTGGCTATATTGTAGTCATTGGGTACTGTTATATCTATTATAGTAGCTCTCTTGTTCTCCTTTTCCACCACCACTATATCTGGTTGGTTTGCTAGGACATGCTTGTCAGTCCGGATGTAGAAGTCCTAGAGCAGTGATTCCAAACTACCTTGGAGCCATGGACCCCCTGAGCTCCTTATCTAAAAATCACTGACCCCTTTATAAACATCATAATATATGGTGTTTATAACAATGCATTGTAAATTGTAATGTTTTATTTTCCTTAGATCATAGTATATCGCTGAAATTGAAGAGGGAGAGAGAGAATTACGTGTTTGCTGGTTACAGATTTTGTTGTTTCGTACTACTAACCGAAAATCAGGTACTATCCAGCGATTGATGCACATAAGTGATAAAAATCTGGACCTAAAAACCTAACAAGACAACGCGACTACCCACGGGAATTGTATTAGCCCCGAAACCCAGGCTAGCACAATCCCAACAGAGCTCGATCATTAAATTCCGCCCATATGATAGCGTCACCTATCCTTTTAGGGTTTTATATCATTGATCCAACCACTATGAGACAGAAATAGCTGTAAATAACTAGCTAGAAAACCCAATACTGGCACCGGGCTGTGGACCCCCTCAAAACCTTCTGTGGACCCCTAAGGGGTTCATGGACCACCAGTTGGGAACCACTGTTCTAGAGGATCTTAGCGCGGTCATTTTCATTGACCTTACCAGGAGCTTCCCACCAGTGTTGTGGTTTATTAAGGCCATACTCGCCACATAGACTTCTATACACAACACCTGCGACATGATTATGCTGCTAAGTGTATGCGTTTCCTGCTAGCTGCTTGCATCCACTGATGATGTGTTGGATGGTCTCAGGCGCATCTTTGCACAGTCTGCATCTAGGATCGTCTCTAGTGTGGTAGATTTTAGTTTGGAGTTGCCTAGTTGGGAGCACTTGCTCCTGGGCTGTCATGATTAGCGACTCTGTATTGGCTGTTAGGTTTCCTTTGTTCAGCCACATATATGTCTGGTGAAAATCGTAAACCTTAGATATTTGTCGGTGGTAAGCACCATGAAGAGATTTTGTGTGCCAGTCAATTTCCTCATCATCAGGGCGTAGGTACATTGTAAGAGCAGCCGATTGAAATTCAGCTAGCGTGCTATGGAGGCTGCATAGGCTTTGATGCCTTGTTCTTCCTCTTTCACTGTCTGCTGTACACTTTTGAGTTCCCTACCACCATCTTTCTTATCAAGATACAATCTAGTAGTATCAGATTTTGGGTGGAGTGCTCCATGCATGGTCAGCAGTTTACGAGTTGCTATATCTGTTTCCTTAATAGCTTCTTCAGTTCACCTTATTATGCCTGCTGGATATCTTATTATTGGCAGTGCGTAGATATTTATTGCCATAACTTGATTTCTGGCATTGAGCTGGCTCTGTAGGACCTGCCAAAGGCGTTTCTTGTATTTGGTAATGGCTTTGTGACGTACCTCAGCTTCGTGGTTGATGCTGCTTTGCATAATCCCCAAGTACTTGTACCCTTCTTCTATATCTTTGATGAAGGGTACAATTTGGCATTCTTAGGCCAACTGTGAGCATAGAATGGCCTATCTTAAGAATTAGCCTTCCACATTTCTCAATACCAAAGGTCATTCCGATGTCCTTGCTGTATACCTGAGTAAGGTGTATTAGTGAATCAATGTCCCTTTCTTTGTTAGCGTACAGCTTGATGTCATCCATGTAGAAGAGGTGGTTTTATCTTGGTGCCACTCTTAAACTAGTACCCATATTGAGTTTTTTCCAGCATAATGCTTAGAGGGTTTAGGCATATGCAGAAGAGCAGCGATGATAAGGTGTCACTTTGATAGATACCTTGCTTAATTTTTACACTCGCAAGCTTTTATATATATCGTTTTTTTGTTGATATTTTCTGCAAATTGGATGAAAAGGCTTAAAGAGTGCCACCAACACACTGTGGCTCAGCAAGGACTTACCGTTAGTGATGTGGACATGAAGTGCAGAGCGCAGCGTATGAAGAACTAGGCAGCACTTGGCCATGACATGATTCAAACCTTCTGGTTGAAGAAATTGACATCACTTCACACTAGAATGCTTAAGCAGATGGAATGCCTAATAGAAGAAGACAATCATTCGGAGTGGCTCACCAAAGGACGAACTGTACTTCTGATAAAAGATCCAAAGCAGGGGCCAATTCTCAAAAACTATCGACCAATAACGTGCTTGCCCACCACCTGTAAACTGCTCTCAGGAATAGTTGCAAACAAACTGGAAGAGCACATGAATCCCTATATGACCAGTGCTCAGAAAGGAATTTGGCGCAACACTCAAGGAACTAAACATCATTTACTGGTGGATCAGGCGGTCTGTCAAGACAGCAGGAGAAGGCATACCAATCTTGCCATGGCTTGGATTGACTACAAAAGGCCTATGACTTAATTCCCCATAGTTGGATACTTGAGTGCCTCAGTATGTACAATGTTCACCCTGCTCTTGTGGCATTCATCAACATGTCACAGACCAAATGGAAGACAGAACTGGAGGCTAATGGCAAAAAGCTGGTGAGTGTCAAAATTAAGCGAGGTATCTATTAAGGTGACTCCTTATCACCGCTGCTCTTCTGCATATGCCTAAACCTCTAAGCAATATGCTGAAGAAGACTCAATATGGGTACCAGTTTAAGAGTGGCACCAAGATAAAACCACCTCTTTTATATGGATGACATCAAGCTGTACGCGAACAAAGAAAGGGACATTGATTTGCTAATACACCTCACTCAGGTATACAGCAAGGGCATCGAAATGACCTTCGGTATTGAGAAATGTGGAAGGCTAATTTTTAAGAAAGACCATTCTATGCTCACAGATGGCTTGAGAATGCCAAATGGTACCATCAAAGATATAGAAGAAGGGTACAAGTACTTGGGAATTATGCAAAGCAACATCAACCACGAAGCTGAGGTACATCACAAAGCCATTACCGAATACAAGAAATGCTTTCAGCAGGTCCTACAGAGCCAGCTCAATGCCAGGAATCAAGTCATGGCAATAAATACCTATGCACTGCCAATAATAAGATATCCAGCAGGCATAATAAAGTGGACTGAGGAAGCCATCAAAGAAACAGATATAGCAACTCGTAAACTGCTGACCATGCATGGAGCACTCCACTCAAAATCTGATACTACTAGATTGTATCTCGATAGGAAAGATGGTGGTAGGGGACTCAAAAGTGTACAGCAGACAGTGAAAAAGGAAGAACAAAGCATCAAAGCCTATGCAGCCTCCATAGCAGGCTAGCAGAATTTCAATCGGCTGCTCTTACAATGTACCTACGCCCTGATGATGAGGAAATTGACTGGCACACGAAACCTCTTCATGGTGCTTACCACCGACAAATATCTAAGGTTTACGATTTTCACCAGACATATATGTAGCTGAACAAAGGAAACCTAACGGCCAATACAGAGTCGCTAATCATGGCAGCCCAGGAGCAAGTGCTCCCAACAAGGCAACTCCAAACAAAAATCTATCACACTAGAAACGATCCTAGATGCAGACTGTGCAAAGATGCACCTGAGATCATCCAACACATCATCAGTGGATGCAAGCAGCTAGCAAGAAACGTATACACTGAGCGGCATAATCATGTCGCAGGTGTTGTGTATAGAAGTCTATGTGACGAGTATGGCCTTAATAAACCACAACACTGGTGGGAAGCTCCTGGTAAGGTCAATGAAAATGACCGCGCTAAGATCCTCTAGGACTTTTACATCCGGACTGACAAACATGTCCTGGCAAACCAACCAGATATAGTGGTGGTGGACAAGGAGAACAAGAGGGCTACTATAATAGATATAGCAGTACCCAATGACTACAATATAGCCAGCAAAGAAAAAGAAAAGGTAGAGAAATATCTCCCTCTTGGAGAAGAGATTGAAAAGTGCTGGGATGTAAGAACAACTGTAATTCCAGTAGTCATTGGGGCACTGGGCGCAATAACACCGGCACATAAAATTTGGCTTGCCCAGATATCGACAGTAATCAACTCAGGTGAGTTGCAGAAAAGTGCGCTATTGGGAACAGCTAAGATCTTGAGGTGAGTGCCCAAACTCCCTGGTCTCTAGTAGGAGACCCGAGTTAGAGCAGAAACTACCACCTATTTGGGTTAACCGGGGTGAGGAAACAATTTATATATAAATATATTCAATATACATAAAATTGCTTCTGTATTTTAAGTGTTTATGCTAACAATTGATATGGTAATTATCAATTAAAAGAACTAGTTAGTATAATAATATTGTGATTGAGAGGTGGCATGCTTACGCATTTTCTGTAAGTTGATGTCAACCCGAGCTGATAAGGAGTTTTCTGTCAGGACTGGATGAGAAACAGTGCATTTGAGTGTTTTTCCATTCATATTCGATGTAGAAGTTATCTTCCATGTCAATTTGCTCGCTTCTTTGGCTGATGCGCCATTAAATTTGGAATATTGAGATTGTATTTGATCAATTGGAGGCTCATGGCTGAGTTCTCCTGTTATTGGTTCACCATTGAGAGTGAACTCGAGAATGCTTCCAGGTTTACTCTCTCCAGAGCTGCATATGAATTTCACATCGCTGCCCTCCATTATTGGTGATGATGGTTCCCTTGATAGCTGCACTGATGTCGGGGGTACTGTAATATTGAAAGTTGTTTGTGTCATCTTCATTTCTATACATTTCTTTAATGAGCTTGATTGATGATCTATGGCCCTACCCTAAAGTGAACAAGAAACTTACACAAGGTAATTGAAATTTTGTTTTTGTTTTTTAGTTTAATTAAACTTTTGTGAAATATCATTTCACTTCAGACCTTCAGACCACTTCAGGTTATTAATACAAAGCATAAAAACTATGTGGTAAACCGGGCTATATGCCGGCACTCATGCAATCTTTTTCATGCAAATAAACTGTTTTATGTTTTATATTTGAAATTCATACCAATGCTGGCTAATTCAGTTGCTGACTTGCCTGCTGACTTGCCTGCTGACTTGACTGTCCTTTACGGTGAGCTTTAGCAACTTGACTCTAATGAACCAGATGTTCTAAGATGGCCGCATAATTATACAACATGAAACTTTCCATGATGGATTTAAAATAATGATCTATATTCACTCCAAAATATCATTCATAATTTTAATGCATAAAAAATAGCACCCACTTTTGGAAAAATTAGTTTTAAATTTTGGCTTTTAACACAGTAAATTGGTTAACGTTCAAGGTGTTTTGTAGATATTGTCTTTTACTGAACTAAAGAGGGTATGTCTCAAAAATCTTTCCATCATTTACAACTTGAGTGTGTTCTTGAACAGGTAGAATTAGCTGGTAAATATGACAGTTGTCACCAGACAGCACGTACTCTGAAAGCTCGACGTGCTGATAAGCGATCCACCAGAACTGTAGAAACATTGAAAATCTTGAGGAAGATCGACACTCAGCTTGACCTTGTACTGGAGGCTGTTGTGATCACATTTTCTATCAAAACTGACTGACTCACCGACGCCGTTGTATTTCGATTTTTTAGTCACATCTGTACTAAACTCTCCTTGAAACTGCTTGCATTCCGCCTACAAAATCTTCAAGTGTTGCTATACAGGTAAAAGACTCAAGTGTATAACTCACAATCTTAACATATTATAATAGATGTGCAAGAAATACCACTTCACCAACGTAGAACAAAATTTAATGAAGCTCTTCAAAAAAATGGTCGTCCCGAAGATCTATGTTTATATGTTAGATCCTAAGTGTTCATCCTCTGTGTTCATCCTATCCTTGACCCACCTGTCATTTTACATCTTTCTTTATATGCAGCAAATTTACATGTACATGTAGTCATCCAGTTTACACGTCTTATTGTATTGTTGACGAAATATTTTATTTTAATTTTTCACAATAGCGTATTATTAATTAGTTCATTTTCCAATCAAATTTTGTTATCGGTTTAAAAGTGCTTATTTACTGAGGCTTTTTACCTGAAGAGATCAAGTACAGTAGATGAGTCTGACAACTGAATGTGAAAGTTTTTGGGTAACAAATATAATACACTCAGCTCAAACAAACTCGGCTAATTTGGTCAAATATTTTACTCAAGTTTATGTTTTTTTATTTCATAGTAAAAATCATAAAATATAAAACAACATTCAGAAAACTATGCGTTTTGACTCATAGAATTTCAACTTCAGTTATGAGCACTTTATATTTATGGATGAATAAATATAAAGGTTAAACTTGGTTAAACTTGGTTAAACTTTTGTCAGACAATTATTCTAAAATGAATTTTTAAATTATCAGCTGATAAAAGTTTGTCATGATTTGAAATTGAGCAAGTTCAGT